>NC_090451.1:712408910-712737333 GCF_031143425.1 Pleurodeles waltl | reverse complement strand
TATCACAGGTGATAGATAAGCTAACACAACTGCATGGATACGCAAACACAGTGGCATAGATAAACTAACACAGCTGTGTAGATAAGCTAACACAACTGATTGTTAAGCTAACACCTGCATAGGTAAGCGAAAACAACTGCAGTGATAGCTAACACAGCTGCATAGATGAGCAAACTCAACTGTACTGATTGCTAACACAGTTGCATAGATAAGCAAACACAACTGCATGGATAGCTAACACAGCTGCACCGATAAGCTAATACTGCTGCACAGATAACACAGCTGCATGGATAAGCAAACACAGCAGCATAATTAAGTTAACACTGATGCACAGATAAGCTAACACAGCTGTATAGATAAGCTAACACAGTTGCATAGATAAGCTAACACAACTGTATTGATAGCAAAGACAGCAGCTGCATAGATAAGCTAACACAGCTGCATAGTTAAGTTAACAGAACTGCCTGTATACCATAACACCTGCATAGATAAGCTAACACAAACGAATGGGTAAGCTAACACAGTTGGAGAAATAAGCTAACACAGTTGCATAGATAAGCTAACACAACTGCGTGGATAGCTAAGACAGCAGCTGCATACATAAGCTAACACAGCTGCATCTATAAGCTAACACAGCTTCATAAATAAGCTAATACAGTTGCATAGATAAGCTAACACAGCTGCATGGAAAGCTAACGGCAGCATTGATAAGCTAAAACAGCTGCACAGACAAGCTAACACAGCTGCATAGATAAGCTAACACAGCTGCACAGATAAGATAAGAGAACTGCATGTATACGATAAAACCTGCATAGATAAGCTAACACAACTGAATGGGTAGCTAACACAGCTGCATAGATAAGCTGACACAACTGCATATATAGCTATCACAGCTGATAGATAAGCTAACACAGCTGCATGGATAAGCAAACACAGTGACATAGATAACTAACACAGTGTAGGAGGCTGGCCTGGCTTGTGGTGGGTACCAAAGGGTACTTACACTTTGTACCAGGTCCAGTTATCCCTTATTAGTGTAGAAGAGGTGACTAGCAGCTTAGGCTGATAGAAAAGGTAGCTTAGCAGAGCAGCTTAGGCTGAACTAGGAGACATGCAAAGCTCCTACTATACCACTGGTGTCACATGCACAATATTATAAGAAAACACAATACACAGATATACTAAAAATAAAGGTACTTTATTTTTATGACAATATGCCAAAAGTATCTCAGTGAGTATCCTCAGTATGAGGATAGCAAACATACACAAGATATATGTACACAATACCAAAAATATGCAGTAATAGCAATAGAAAGCAATGCAAGCAATGTACAGTCACAATAGATTGCAATGAGAGCACATAGGTATAGGGGCAACACAAACCATATACTCCAAAAGTGGAATGCGAATAACGTATGGACCCCAAACCTATGTGAGCTTGTAGAGGGTCGCTGGGACTGTAAGAAAACAGTGAGGGTTAGGAAAATAGCCCACCCCAAGACCCTTAAAACTAGGTGTAAAGTGCACCTATATTCCCCAGAGAGCACAAAAGTCGTGATAGGGGAATTCTGCAAGAAAGAACAACACCAGCAATGCAACCAAAGTGGATTCCCGGACGAGAGTACCTGTGGAACAAGGGGACCAAGTCCAAGAGTCGCGACAAAGTCGAGATTGGGAAGATGCCCAAGAAATGCCAGCTGAGGGTGCAAAGAAGCTGCCACCGGATGGTAGAAGCTGTGGATTCTGCAAGAACTAAGAGGGCTAGAAACTTCCCCTTTGGAGGATGGATGTCCCACAACGTGAAGAAGCTTGCAGAGGTGTTCCCACGCTGAAAGACCGCAAACAAGCCTTGATAGCTGCAAGGGGTCGCGGTTAGGTTTCTTGGATGCTGCTGTGGCCCAGGAGGGACCAGGATGTCGCCAATTGCGTGAGGAGACAGAGGGGGCGCCCAGCAAGACAAGGAGCCCACTCAGAAGCAGGCAGTACCCGCAGAAGTGCAGCGGATTTCTTTGGAGCTTCTAGTGCAAAGAGGAGGCAGACTACCCCCACAGCATGCACCACCAGGAAAACAGTCGAGAAGGCGGCAGGATCAGCGATACAAGGTTGCAGTAGGCGTCTTTGCTACTTTGTTGCGGTTTTGCAGGAGTCCTGAGCAGTCAGCGGTCGATTCCGTGGCAGAAGGTGAAGAGAGAGATGCAGAGGAACTCTGATGAGCTCTTGCATTCGTTATCTAAAGAATTCCCCAAAGCAGAGACCCTAAATAGCCAGAAAAGGAGGTTTGGCTACCTAGGAAGGAGGATAGGCTAGCAACACAGGTAAGAGCCTATCAGGAGGGGTCTCTGACATCACCTGCTGGCACTGGCCACTCAGAGCAGTCCAGTGTGCCAGCAGCACCTCTGTTTCCAAGATGGCAGAGGTCTGGAGCACACTGGAGGAGCTCTGGGCACCTCCCCTGGGAGGTGCAGGTCAGGGGAGTGGTCACTCCCCTTTCCTTTGTCCAGTTTCGTGCCAGAGCAGGGCTGGGGGATCCCTGAACCGGTGTAGACTGGCTTATGCAGAGATGGGCACCCTCTGTGCCCATCAAATCATTTCCAGGGGCTGGGGGAGGCTACTCCTCCCCAGCCCTGACACCTTTTTCCAAAGGGAGAGGGTGTAACACCCTCTCTCTGAGGAAGTCCTTTGTTCTGCCTTCCTGGGCCAAGCCTGGCTGGACCCCAGGAGGGCAGAAACCTGTCTGAGGGGTTGGCAGCAGCTGCAGTGAAACCTCAGGAAAGGCAGTTTGGCAGTACCCGGGTATGTGCTAGAGACCCGGGGGATCATGAAATTGGCTCCCCCAATGCCAGGATGGCATTGGGGTGACAATTCCATGATCTTAGACATGTTACATGGCCATGTTCGGAGTTACCATTGTGACGCTATACATAGGTAGTGACCTATGTATAGTGCACACGTGTAATGGTGTCCCCGCACTCAAAAAGTCCGGGGAATTTGCCCTGAACAATGTGGGGGCACCTTGGCTAGTGCCAGGGTGCCCACACACTAAGTAACTTAGCACCTAACCTTTACCATGTAAAGGTTAGACATATAGGTGACTTATAAGTTACTTAACTGCACTGGTAAATGGCTGTGAAATAACGTGGACGTTATTTCACTCAGGATGCATTGGCAGGCCTGTGTAAGAATTGTCAGAGCTCCCTATGGGTGGCAAAAGAAATGCTGCAGCCCATAGGGATCTCCTGGAACCCCAATACCCTGGGTACCTCAGTACCATATACTAGGGAATTATAAGGGTGTTCCAGTATGCCAATGTGAATTGGTGAAATTAGTCACTGTAGGAGGCTGGGCTGGCTTGTAGTGAGTACCAAGGGGTACTTGCACCTTGCACCAGGCCCAGTTATCCCTTATTAGTGTATGGGGTGTCTAGCAGCTTAGGCTGATAGATAATGGTAGCTTAGCAGAGCAGCTTAGGCTGAACTAGGAGACGTGTGAAGCTACTACAGTACCACTTAGTGTCATATGCACAATATCATAAGAAAACACAATACACAGTTATACTAAAAATAAAGGTACTTTATTTTTATGACAATATGCCAAAGTATCTTAGAGTGTACCCTCAGTGAGAGGATAGGAAATATACACAAGATATATATACACAATAGCAAAAATATGCAGTATAGTCTTAGAAAACAGTGCAAACAATGTATAGTTACAATAGGATGCAATGGGGAAACATAGGGATAGGGGCAACACAAACCATATACTCCAAAAGTGGAATGCGAACCACGACTGGACCCCAAACCTATGTGACCTTGTAGAGGGTCGCTGGGACTATTAGAAAATAGTGAGAGTTAGAAAAATAACCCTCCCCAAGACCCTGAAAAGTGAGTGCAAAGTGCACTAAAGTTCCCCTAAGGACAAAGAAGTCGTGTTAGAGGAATAATGCAGGAAAGACACAAACCACCAATGCAACAACTGTGGATTTCCAATCTAGGGTACCTGTGGAACAAGGGGACCAAGTCCAAAAGTCACAAGCAAGTCGGAGATGGGCAGATGCCCAGGAAATGCCAGCTGCGGGTGCAAAGAAGCTTCTACTGGACAGAAGAAGCCGAGGTTTCTGCAGGAACTAAAAGGGCTAGAGACTTCCCCTTTGGTGGACGGATCCCTCTCGCCTTGGAGAGTCGTGCAGAAGTGTTTTCCCGCCGGAAGGACGCCAACAAGCCTTGCTAGTCGCAAATCGTGCGTTTGGCGTTTTTGGACGCTGCTGGGGCCCAGGAGGGACCAGGAGGTCGCTAATTGGACCTGAAGAGAGAGGGGACGTGGAGCAAGACAAAGAGCCCTCACTGAAGCAGGTAGCACCCGGAGAAGTGCCAGAAACAGGCACTACGAGGATGCGTGAAACGGTGCTCGCCAAAGTTGCACAAAGGAGTCCCACGTCGCCGGACACCAACTTAGAAAGTCGTGCAATGCAGGTTAGAGTGCCGTGGACCCAGGCTTGGCTGTGCACAAAGGATTTCCGCCGGAAGTGCTCAGGGGCCGGAGTAGCTGCAAAGTCGCGGTTCCCAGCAATGCAGCCCAGCGAGGTGAGGCAAGGACTTACCTCCACCAAACTTGGACTGAAGAGTCACTGGACTGTGGGGGTCACTTGGACAGAGTTGCTGGATTCGAGGGACCTCGCTCGTCGTGCTGAGAGGAGACCCAAGGGACCGGTAATGCAGCTTTTTGGTGCCTGCGGTTGCAGGGGGAAGATTCCGTCGACCCACGGGAGATTTCTTCGGAGCTTCTGGTGCAGAGAGGAGGCAGACTACCCCCACAGCATGCACAAGCAGGAAAACAGTCGAGAAGGCGGCAGGATCAGCGTTACAGAGTTGCAGTAGTCGTCTTTGCTACTATGTTGCAGGTTTGCAGGCTTCCAGCGCGGTCAGCAGTCGATTCCTTATCAGAAGGTGAAGAGAGAGATGCAGAGGAACTCGGATGAGCTCTTGCATTCGTTATCTAAAGTTTCCCCAGAGACAGAGACCCTAAATAGCCAGAAAAGAGGGTTTGGCTACCTAGGAGAGAGGATAGGCTAGCAACACCTGAAGGAGCCTATCACAAGGAGTCTCTGATGTCACCTGGTGGCACTGGCCACTCAGAGCAGTCCAGTGTGCCAGCAGCACCTCTGTTTCCAAGATGGCAGAGGTCTGGAGCACACTGGAGGAGCTCTGGACACCTCCCAGGGGAGGTGCAGGTCAGGGGAGTGGTCACTCCCCTTTCCTTTGTCCAGTTTCGCGCCAGAGCAGGGGCTAAGGGGTCCCTGAACCGGTGTAGACTGGCTTATGCAGAATTGGGCACCTCTGTGCCCAACAAAGCATTTCCAGAGGCTGGGGGAGGCTACTCCTCCCCTGCCTTCACACCATTTTCCAAAGGGAGAGGGTGTCACACCCTCTCTCAGAGGAAGTTCTTTGTTCTGCCATCCTGGGCCAGGCCTGGCTGGACCCCAGGAGGGCAGATGCCTGTCTGAGGGGTTGGCAGCAGCAGCAGCTGCAGTGAAACCCCAGGAAGGGCAGTTTGGCAGTACCAGGGTCTGTGCTACAGACCACTGGGATCATGGAATTGTACCAACAATGCCAGGATGGCATAGAGGGGGCAATTCCATGATCATAGACATGTTACATGGCCATATTCGGAGTTACCATTGTGAAGCTACATATAGGTAGTGACCTATATGTAGTGCACGCGTGTAATGGTGTCCCCGCACTCACAAAGTTCAGGGAATTGGCTCTGAACAATGTGGGGGCACCTTGGCTAGTGCCAGGGTGCCCTCACACTAAGTAACTTTGCACCTAACCTTTACCAGGTAAAGGTTAGACATATAGGTGACTTATAAGTTACTTAAGTGCAGTGTAAAATGGCTGTGAAATAACGTGGACGTTATTTCACTCAGGCTGCAGTGGCAGGCCTGTGTAAGAATTGTCAGAGCTCCCTATGGGTGGCAAAAGAAATGCTGCAGCCCATAGGGATCTCCTGGAACCCCAATACCCTGGGTACCTCAGTACCATATACTAGGGAATTATAAGGGTGTTCCAGTAAGCCAATGTAAATTGGTAAAAATGGTAACTAGCCTGTTAGTGACAATTTGGAAAGAAATGAGAGAGCATAACCACTGAGGTTCTGATTAGCAGAGCCTCAGTGAGACAGTTAGTCACTACACAGGTAACACATTCAGGCACACTTATGAGCACTGGGGCCCTGGGTTACCAGGGTCCCAGTGACACATACAACTAAAACAACATATATACAGTGAAAAATGGGGGTAACATGCCAGGCAAGATGGTACTTTCCTACAGTCACTAGCCTGTTAGTGACAATTTGTAAAGAGAGAGCATAACCACTGAGGTTCTGGTTAGCAGAGCCTCAGTGAGACAGTTAGGCACCACACAGGGAACACATACATATAGGCCACAAACTTATGAGCACTGGGGTCCTGGCTAGCAGGGTCCCAGTGACACATACCAAACATACTGAAAACATAGGGTTTTCAATATGAGCACTGGGCCCTGGCTAGCAGGATCCCAGTGAGACAGTGAAAACACCCTGACATATACTCACAAACAGGCCAAAAGTGGGGGTAACAAGGCTAGAAAGAGGCGACTTTCTCACACACAGGTGCATTGATAAGCTTACACAACTGATTATTAAGCTAACACCTGCATAGGCAAGCTAACGCAATCGCAGTAATAGCTAACACAGCTGCATAAATAAGCAAATACTAATTTATTGATTGCTAATACAGCTGTATAGATAAGCAAACACAACTGCATGGATAGCTAACACCGCTGCACAGATAAGCTAACACTGCTGCATAGATAATCTAACACAACTGCATGGATAGCTAGCAGCTGCATAGATAAGCTAACAAAGCTGCATAGATAAGTTAACACTGCTGCATGGATAACCTAACACAGCTGCAAGGATAAGCAAACACAGCAGCATAGATAAGTTAACACTGCTGCACAGATAAGCTAACACAGCTGTATAGATAAGCTAACACAGTTGCATAAATAAGCTAACACAACTGCATTCACAGCAAAGACAGCAGCTGCATAGATAAGCTAACACAGCTGCATGGATAAGTAAAACAGATGCATAGATAAACTAACACAACTGCATGGTTTAGTTAACACAACTGCATTGATAAGCTAAGACAGCTGTTTGGATAAGCAAACACAGCAGCAGAGATAAGCTAACACAGTTGCATAGATAAGCTAACACAACTGCACTGATAAGCTAAAACAGCTGCAAAGATAAGCTAACACAGCTGCACAGATAGGGTAAGAGAACTGCATGTATACGATAACACCTGCATAGATAAGCTAACACAACTCAATGGGTACCTAACACATCTGCATAGATAGCTATCGCAGCTGATAGATAAGTCAACACAGATGCATGGATAAGCAAACACAGTGGCACAGAAAAAATAACACAGCTGCATAGCTAAGCTAACACAACTGATGAATAAGCTAACACCTGAATAGGTAAGCTAACACACCTGCATAGATAAGCAAACACAACTGTATCGTTTGCTAACACAGCTGCATAGATAAGCTAACACAACTGCATGGATAAGCTAACAGCTGCATAGATATGCTAACAAAACTGCATGGATAGCTAGCAGCTGCATAGATAAGCTAACATAGTTGCATAGATAAGTTAACACTGCTGCATGGATAAGCTTACACAGCTGCACAGAAAACACGACTGCATGGATAGGCAAACGCAGCCGCATAAATAAGTTAACACTGCTGCACAGATAAGCTAACACAGCTGTATAGATAAGCTAACACAGTTGCATACATAACCTAACACAAATGCATTGATAGCAAAGACAGCAGCTGCATAGATAAGCTAACACAGTTGCATAGTTAAGTTAACAGAACTGCCTATATATCAAAACACCTACATAGATAAGCTAACACAACTGAATGGGTAAGCTAACACAGCTGCACAAATAAGCTAACACAGTAGCCTAGATAAGCTAACACAACTGCATGGATAGCTAGGCAGCAGCTGCATACATAAGCTAAAACAGCTGCATCGATAAGCTAATGCAGCTGCATAAATAAGCTAATACAGTTGCATAGATAAGCCACAAAGCTGCATGGAAAAGCTAAAAGCGGCATTGATAAGCTAAAACAGCGGCACAAATAATCTAACACAGCTGCATAGATAAGCTAACACAGCTGCACAGATAAGGTAAGAGAACTAAATGAATGCGATAACACCTGCATAGATAAACTAACATAACTGAAGGTGTAGCTAACACAGCTGCATAGATAAGCTAACACAACTGCATAGATAGCCATCACAGCTGATACATAAACTAACACAGCTGCATGGATACGCAAACACAGTGGCACAGATAAACTAGCACAGCTGCATAGATAAGCTAACACAACTGATTATTATGCTAACACCTGCATAGGTAAGCTAAAACAACTGCAGTGATAGCTAACACAGCGGCATAGATGAGCAAATACAACTGTTTTGATTGCTAACACAGTTGCATTGAAAAGCAAACACAACTGCATGGATAGCTAACACAGCTGCACCAATAAGCTAACACTGCTGCATAGATAAGCTAACACAACTGCATGGATAAGCAAACAGTTGCATAGATAGGCTAACAAAACTGCATGGATAGCTAGAGGCTGCATAGATGACCTAACAAAGCTGCATAGATAAGACAACACTGCTGCATTGATAAGCTAACACAGCTGCACCGATCACAGAGCTGTGCAGATAAGGAAACACAGCAGCATAGATAAGTTAACACTGCTGCAGAGATAAGCTTACACAGCTGCATAGATAAGCTAGCACAGTTGCATAGATAAGCTAACACAATAGCATGGATAGCTAAGACAGCAGCTGCATCTATATTAGTTAACACAGCTGCATAGATAAGCTGACAGAACTGCATGTATACCATAACACCTGCAAAGGAAAGCTAACGCAACTGAATGGGTAGCCAACACACCTGCATAGATAAGCTAACACAGCTGCATGGATAAGCTAACACAGCAGCATAGATAAGCTAACCCAGCACCACAGATAAGCAAAAAACGCTGCATAGTTAGGCTAAAACAGCTTCATGGCTAAGATAACACAGCTGCATGGATATGTTACACAGCTGCTGCATAGATAAGCTAACAGCTGCATCGATAAGCAAACACAGCAGCATAGATACGCAAACTGCTGCATAGATAAGATAACACAACTGCATGGATAAGCTACCACAGCTGCATAGATAAACTAACACAACTGCATGGTTTAGTTAACACAACTGCATTGATAAGCTAACACCGCTGCTTTGATAAGCTGACACAACTGCATGGATACATTAACCAAGCTGCAGAGATAAGCAAACAAACTGCATAGATAAGCTAACAGAACTGCATATATACGCTAACATCTTCATAGATAAGCTAACACAAATGAATGGGTAGCTAACTCAGCTGCAAAAATAAGGTCACACAACTGCATAGATAGCTATCACAGCAGCATAGATAAGCTAACACTGCTGCACAGATAAGCTAACAGAGCTGCATAGATAACCCAACACAGTTGCATAGATAAACTAACACAACTGCATGGATAGCTAAGACAGCAGCTGCATAGATATGCTAACACAGCTGCATAAATAACAGGTTAATAGACAACCTAACAGCTACATGGATAAAATAACACAACTGCATGTTGTAGGAGGCTGGACTGGCTTGTAGTGAGTACCAAGGGGTACTTGCACCTTGCACCAGGCCCAGTTATCCCTTATTAGTGTATAGGGTGTCTAGCAGCTTAGGCTGATAGATAATGGTAGCTTAGCAGAGCAGCTTAGGCTGAACTAGGAGACGTGTGAAGCTACTACAGTACCACTTAGTGTCATATGCACAATATCATAAGAATACACAATACACAGTTATACTAAAAATAAAGGTACTTTATTTTTATGACAATATGCCAAAGTATCTTAGAGTGTCCCCTCAGTGGGAGGATAGGCAATATACACAAGATATATATACACAATAGCAAAAATATGCAGTATAGTCTTAGAAAACAGTGCAAACAATGTATAGTTACAATAGGATGCAATGGGGAAACATAGGGATAGGGGCAACACAAACCATATACTCCAAAAGTGGAATGCGAACCACGAATGGACCCCAAACTTATGTGACTTTGTAGAGGGTCGCTGGGACTATTAGAAAATAGTGAGAGTTAGAAAAATAACCCTCCCCAAGACCCTGAAAAGCGAGTGCAAAGTGCACTAAAGTTCCCCTAAGGACAAAGAAGTCGTGTTAGAGGAATAATGCAGGAAAGACACAAACCAACAATGCAACAACTGTGGATTTCCAATCTAGGGTACCTGTGGAACAAGGGGACCAAGTCCAAAAGTCACAAGCAAGTCGGAGATGGGCAGATGCCCAGGAAATGCCAGCTGCGGGTGCAAAGAAGCTTATACTGGACAGAGGAAGCTGTGGTTTCTGCAGGAACGCAAAGGGCTAGAGACTTCCCCTTTGGAGGACGGATCCCTCTCGCCTTGTGGAGTCGTGCAGAAGTGTTTTCCCGCCGCAAGAACGTCAACAAGCCTTGCTAGCTGCAAATCGTGCGGTTAGCATTTTTGGATGCTGCTGTGGCCCAGAAGGGACCAGAAGGTCGCAAATTGGACCAGGAGAGAGAGGGGACGTCGAGCAAGACAAGGAGCCCTCTTAGCAGCAGGTAGCACCCGGAGAAGTGGCAGAAACAGGCACTACGAGGATGCGTGAAACGGTGCTCACCCGAAGTTACACAAAGGAGTCCCACGTCGCCGGAGACCAACTTAGAAAGTCGTGCAATGCAGGTTAGAGTGCCGTGGACCCAGGCTTGGCTGTGCACAAAGGATTTCCGCCGGAAGTGCACAGGGGCCGGAGTGGCTGCAAAAGTCGCGGTTCCCAGCAATGCAGTCTAGCGAGGTGAGGCAAGGACTTACCTCCACCAAACTTGGACTGAAGAGTCACTGGACTGTGGGAGTCTCTTGGACAGGGTTGCTGGATTCGAGGGACCTCGCTCGTCGTGCTGAGAGGAGACCCAAGGGACCGGTAATGCAGCTTTTTGGTGCCTGAGGTTGCAGGGGGAAGATTCCGTCGACCCACGGGAGATTTCTTCAGAGCTTCTAGTGCAGAGAGGAGGCAGACTACCCCCACAGCATGCACCACCAGGAAAACAGTCGAGAAGGCGGCAGGATCAGCGTTACAGAGTTGCAGTAGTCGTCTTTGCTACTATGTTGCAGTTTTGCAGGCTTCCAGCGCGGTCAGCAGTCGATTCCTTGGCAGAAGGTGAAGAGAGAGATGCAGAGGAACTCGGCTGAGCTCTTGCATTCGTTATCTAAAGTTTCCCCAGAGACAGAGACCCTAAATAGCCAGAAAAGAGGGTTTGGCTGCTTAGGAGAGAGGATAGGCTAGCAACACCTGAAGGAGCCTATCACAAGGAGTCTCTGACGTCACCTGGTGGCACTGGCCACTCAGAGCAGTCCAGTGTGCCAGCAGCACCTCTGTTTCCAAGATGGCAGAGGTCTGGAGCACACTGGAGGAGCTCTGGACACCTCCCAGGGGAGGTGCAGGTCAGGGGAGTGGTCACTCCCCTTTCCTTTGTCCAGTTTCGCGCCAGAGCAGGGCTAAGGGGTCCCCTGAACCGGTGTAGACTGGCTTATGCAGAATTGGGCACATCTGTGCCCAAGAAAACATTTCCAGAGGCTGGGGGAGGCTACTCCTCCCCTGCCTTCACACCATTTTCCAAAGGGAGAGGGTGTCACACCCTCTCTCAGAGGAAGTTCTTTGTTCTGCCATCCTGGGCCAGGCCTGGCTGGACCCCAGGAGGGCAGATGCCTGTCTGAGGGGTTGGCAGCAGCAGCAGCTGCAGTGAAACCCCAGGAAGGGCAGTTTGGCAGTACCAGGGTCTGTGCTACAGACCACTGGGATCATGGGATTGTGCCAACTATGCCAGGATGGCATAGAGGGGGCAATTCCATGATCATAGACATGTTACATGGCCATATTCGGAGTTACCATTGTGAAGCTACATATAGGTAGTGACCTATATGTAGTGCATGCGTGTAATGGTGTCCCCGCACTCACAAAGTCAGGGAAATTGGCCCTGAACAATGTGGGGGCACCTTGGCTAGTGCCAGGGTGCCCTCACACTAAGTAACTTTGCACCTAACCTTTACCAGGTAAAGGTTAGACATATAGGTGACTTATAAGTTACTTAAGTGCAGTGTAAAATGGCTGTGAAATAACGTGGACGTTATTTAACTCAGGCTGCAGTGGCAGGCCTGTGTAAGAATTGTCAGAGCTCCCTATGGGTGGCAAAAGAAATGCTGCAGCCCATAGGGATCTCCTGGAACCCCAATACCCTGGGTACCTCAGTACCATATACTAGGGAATTATAAGGGTGTTCCAGTAAGCCAATGTAAATTGGTAAAATTGGTCACTAGCCTGTTAGTGACAATTTAGAAAGAAATGAGAGAGCATAACCACTGAGGTTCTGGTTAGCAGAGCCTCAGTGAGACAGTTAGTCACTACACAGGTACCACATTCAGGCACACTTATGAGCACTGGGGCCCTGGGTTACCAGGGTCCCAGTGACACATACAACTAAAACAACATATATACAGTGAAAAATGGGGGTAACATGCCAGGCAAGATGGTACTTTCCTACACAACCCCCCCCCAAACGAAGGACAATAAGACTAGCCATGACCTGATGAGTCTTCATTGTCTAAGTGGAAATATCTGGAGAGTCCATCTGCATTGGAGTGGCTACTCCCAGGTCTATGTTCCACTGTATAGTCCATTCCCTGTAGGGATATGGACCACCTCAACAATTTAGGATTTTCACCTTTCATTTGTTTTAGCCAAAGTAGAGGTTTGTGGTCTGTCTGATCAATGAAGTGAGTGCCAAACAGGTATGGCCTCAACTTCTTCAGAGCCCAGACCACAGCAAGGACCTCCCTCTCTATGGCAGACCAACGCTTTTCTCTAGGGGTCAACCTCCTACTAATAAAAGCAACAGGTTGATCCTGGCCCTCAGAATTAAGTTGTGATAGGACTGCCCCTACTCCTAATTCAGATGCATCAGTTTGGACATAGAATTTTTTAGAGTAACAAGGGCTTTTCAGGACAGATGCAGAGCACATGGCCTGCTTCAGCTCCTTAAAAGCTTTCTGACAGTATGCTGTCCATAATACCTTTTTAGGCATTTTCTTGGATGTGAGGTCATTAAGAGGGGGAATGGGGTTTTGGTACAAGTACCACAGGAGAAGCCCATGGACTTTCAGTGTGCTCAACCACTCCTAGTTCTAACATTTTCTGCACCTCTTGCTTTATGCAGTCCCTGACATGGTCAGGCTGCCTATAGATCTTACTTTTGACAGGTAAACTGTCTCCAGTATCTATAGTGTGCTCACACCAAGAAGTGGTACCTGGCACAGTAGAGAAGAGTTCAGAGAATTGATCTAGGAGATTTATGCAATGGTCTTTCTGCTCAGCAGTAAGACAATCAGCCAAAACTACACCTTCCACAAGAGCATCTTGTTCTGTGGAAGAGAAGAGATCAGGTAGAGGATCACTGTCTTCTTCCTGTCCCTCATCAGTTGCCATGAGCAGGGTGAGATCAGCCCTGTCATAGTAGGGTTTCAGGCGGTTGACATGGAGCACCCTAAGGGGACTCCTGGCAGTGCCTAAGTCAACTAAATAGGTGACTTCTCCCTTCTTTTCAACAATTGTGTGGGGTCCACTCCATTTATCTTGGAGTGCTCTTGGGGCCACAGGCTCCAAGACCCACACTTTCTGCCCTGGTTGGTACTGAACCAAAACAGCCTTCTGATCATGCCATTGCTTCTGGATCTCTTGGCTGGCCTGAAGGATTTTGCTGGCCTTTTTCATGTACTCAGCCATCCTTGATCTGAGGCCAAGTACATAATCCACAATATCCTGCTTAGGAGCTTTTAAAGGTTGTTCCCAACCCTCCTTTACAAGTGTGAGTGGACCCCTAACAGGGTGTCCAAAAAGAAGTTCAAAGGGGCTGAAGCCCACTCCTTTCTGGGGTACCTCCCTGTAGGCAAAAAGGAGGCATGGTAGAAGGATATCCCATCTCCTGCGGAGTTTTTCAGGGAGACCCATAATCATGCCTTTAAGAGTTTTATTAAATCTCTCCACCAGTCCATTTGTTTGTGGATGATAGGGTGTTGTGAACTTGTAAGTTACACCACACTCCTTCCACATGGCCTTTAAGTATGCAGACATGAAATTGCTTCCCCTGTCTGATACTATTTCCTTTGGGAAGCCCACCCTAGAAAATATTCCCAGGAGGGCCTTTGCCACTGCAGGTGCTGTAGTGGTCCTTAAAGGAATTGCTTCAGGGTATCTTGTGGCATGGTCCACTACCACCAAGATAAACCTATTGCCTGAAGCAGTAGGAGGGTCAAGGGGGCCAACTATGTCAACCCCTACCCTTTCAAAGGGAACCCCAACCACAGGCAGTGGAATAAGGGGTGCCTTTGGGGTGCCACCTGTTTTGCCACTGGCTTGACAGGTTTCACAGGACTTACAAAAATCTTTTGTGTCCTCAGACATCCTAGGCCAATGAAACAATGGAACCAGTCTGTCCCAAGTTTTCATTTGACCCAGGTGCCCAGCTAGGGGAATGTCGTGGGCAAGAGTTAGGAGGAACTTTCTGTACTCCTGAGGAATCACTAGTCTCCTGGCAGCTCCAGGTTTAGGATCCCTGTGCTCAGTGTACAAGAGGTTGTCCTCCCAGTAAACTCTGTGAGAGTCACTGACATCCCCATTAGCCTGTTTGACAGCTTGCTGTCTTAGACCCTCGAATGTGGGACAGGTTTGCTGTGCCACACTCAGCTCCTCCCTGGCAGGCCCCCCTTCACCCAAAAGCTCAGCAGTGTCTGCTTGAAGCTCCTCTGGTGTAGGTTCTGCACAGGGAGGGAATTCTTCTTCCTCAGAAGTAGAATCCACTGTAGAGGGAGGGATAGTAGGAAGTGGTTTGCTTCTACTAGCCCTAGCTTTAGGGAGCACTTGGTCCATTGTACCAGGATCCAAGCTTCCCTGTCCTTTTTGCTTTTTGGCCTGAGCCCTTGTCAAAGCAAAAATATGCCCTGGGATGCCCAGCATTGCTGCATGGGCCTCCAACTCCACATCTGACCAAGCTGATGTCTCCAAATCATTTCCTAGTAGACAGCCTACATGTAAATCTGTGGCTACCACAACTTTCTTTGGACCAGTAACCCCCCCCCCCCCAGTTGAGATTAACAACAGCCATGGGGTGGCTAAGTGTGTTGTTGTGAGCATCGGTTACTTGGTACTGGTGACCAAGTAGGTGTTGTTCAGGGTGGACCAGTTTCTCTATGACCATAGTCACACTGGCTCCAGTGTCCCTGTAGGCCTGAACCTCAACACCATTTATTAGGGGTAGCTGCTTGTACTTATCCATATTAAGGGGACAAGCAACTAAGGTGGCTAAATCAATAGCCCCCTCAGAGACTAACACAGCCTCTGTGGCCTCCCTAACAAGGCCAACCCCAACTAAGTTACCAATAGTGAGCCCAGCTACTCCCTTGGATTGGCTATTAGTAGGCTTGCTCCCACCACCACTGCTATTAGTAGTGACACTAGGGGTAGCAGTAGGGGTTGTAGTGGTAGGAGGCTTGGTGCTTTTCTTTGGACAACTGGGATCTGTTGTCCAATGGCCTTTTACTTTACATAAATAGCACCATGGTTTCTTTTCTTTGTTTTGATTAAAGGAGGATTTGGGCCCACCACCCCCACCAGAGTGTTTTTGTGGGCCTGATGAAGACTTATTTTTAGATTTGTCCCCACCCTTGTCAGAAGACTTACCATCCTTCTTTTTGTTGCCATCTTTGTCACCCCCTGTATGAACTTTTCTGTTCATCCTTGTTCTGACCCATTTGTCTGCCTTCTTTCCCAATTCTTGGGGAGAGGTCAGATCAGAGTCCACCAAGTACTGGTGCAACAAATCAGACACACAATTATTAAGAATATGCTCTCTCAGGATCAAGTTATACAGGCTGTCATAATCAGTAACTTTACTGCCATGTAACCACCCCTCCAAGGCCTTCACTGAATGGTCAATTAAATCAACCCAGTCTTGTGAAGACTCCTTTTTGGTCTCTCTGAACTTTATCCTGTACTGTTCAGTGGTTAAGCCATAACCATCCAGGAGTGCATTCTTAAGAACTGTAACATTATTGGCATCACTTTCTTTCACAGTAAGGAGCCTATCCCTACCTTTTCCACTAAATGATAGCCATAGGATAGCAGCCCACTGCCTTTGAGGGACATCCTGTACGACACAGGCCCTCTCAAGTGCAGCAAACCACTTGTTAATGTCATCCCCCTCCTTATAAGGGGGAACTATCTTGTGCAGATTCCTGGAATCATGCTCTTTTGCAGGATGACTATGGGGAATACTGCTGCTGCCACCATGGGTTTCTAAACCCAGTTTCTGTCTCTCCTTCTCTACTTCTAAAGTCTGTCTATCCAAATCCAGCTGTTGCTTCTTGAGCTTCAGTCTGGTTTGTTCCACTCTAAATCTATTGAGCTCCCTTTCTAACAATCTGTCATCAGGGTGGGTGGGAGGGACATGCCTTGAAACAGAAGTATGGTGAGAATGGACAGAAGGAGACCTGTCCCTTACAGAGGGCACCCTAACAGCTTGGCTCACAGAAACATCAGTACCACTGTGGTGAGAATAAATGCTTTTGCTATGATGTGAGACAACACTATTTGTATGGTGTGACCCAACTTCATTACCAACTATGCTAGACTGTCTAGTAATGGGCAGGCTAGGAAGTTTCTTTCCTGAATCTTTTCCTGGGGGAGTCCCTGGATCAGATTGGGAACCATTAGCTACTTTTTCAACAGATGGGGCACTTCTTGCCTTATCTTGTTCTCTAAGCATGTTAAGTAACAATTCCAAGGAAGGATTCTTCCCTACACTCAAACCTCTCTCTATGCAGAGACTCCTTGCTCCTTTCCAGCTAAGGTGATCATATGCAAGTTTGGACAGATCAACATTTTGGCCTGTGCCAGACATTTTTAGAGAGAGTTAAAGTGATAGTAAAAGATAAAAAGTTTGTCAGAGCTTTTAGAAAGACAGAGAAAAAAACTTTAAAAACTTTTTAGAACTTTTTTTAGAAAGTTACAAGTACTTTTCAGCACTTAGAAAAGAGTGAAAAGAGGAAATGCAAAACTTTTTGGCTATGTGTATATACACTGACCTTCTTTTGTATATTTTTCTCTTATGAAAAGTACAATGACAAGAGTGGTAAGTAGTCTCAAAGCACTTATCCCACCGCTGCACAACCAAAGTAGGAGGCTGGACTGGCTTGTAGTGAGTACCAAGGGGTACTTGCACCTTGCACCAGGCCCAGTTATCCCTTATTAGTGTATAGGGTGTCTAGCAGCTTAGGCTGATAGATAATGGTAGCTTAGCAGAGCAGCTTAGGCTGAACTAGGAGACGTGTGAAGCTACTACAGTACCACTTAGTGTCATATGCACAATATCATAAGAAAACACAATACACAGTTATACTAAAAATAAAGGTACTTTATTTTTATGACAATATGCCAAAGTATCTTAGAGTGTACCCTCAGTGGGAGGATAGGCAATATACACAAGATATATGTACACAATAGCAAAAATATGCAGTATAGTCTTAGAAAACAGTGCAAACAATGTATAGTTTCAATAGGATGCAATGGGGAAACATAGGGATAGGGGCAACACAAACCATATACTCCAAAAGTGGAATGCGAAGCAAGAATGGACCCCAAACCTATGTGACCTTGTAGAGGGTCGCTGGGACTATTAGAAAATAGTGAGAGTTAGAAAAATAACCCTCCCCAAGACCCTGAAAAGTGAGTGCAAAGTGAACTAAAGTTCCCCTAAGGACAAAGAAGTCGTGTTAGAGGAATAATGCAGGAAAGACACAAACCAACAATGCAACAACTGTGGATTTCCAATCTAGGGTACCTGTGGAACAAGGGGACCAAGTCCAAAAGTCACAAGCAAGTCGGAGATGGGCAGATGCCCAGGAAATGCCAGCTGCGGGTGCAAAGAAGCTTCTACTGGACAGAGGAAGCTGTGGTTTCTGCAGGAACGCAAAGGGCTAGAGACTTCACCTTTGGAGGACGGATCCCAGTCGCCTTGTAAAGTCGTGCAGAAGTGTTTTCCCGCCGAAAGAACGTCAACAAGCCTTGCTAGCTGCAAATCGTGCAGTTAGCGTTTTTGGATGCTGCTGTGGCCCAGGAGGGACCAGGAGGTCTCAAATTGGACCAGGAGAGAGAGGGGACGCCGAGCAAGACAAGGAGCCCTCTTAGCAGCAGGTAGCACCCGGAGAAGTGCCAGAAACAGGCACTACGAAGATGCGTGAAATGGTGCTCACCCGAAGTTACACAAAGGAGTCCCACGTCGCCGGAGACCAACTTAGAAAGTCGTGCAATGCAGGTTAGAGTGCCGTGGACCCAGGCTTGGCTGTGCACAAAGGATTTCCGCCGGAAGTGCACAGGGGCCGGAGTGGCTGCAAAAGTCGCGGTTCCCAGCAATGCAGTCTAGCGAGGTGAGGCAAGGACTTACCTCCACCAAACTTGGACTGAAGAGTCACTGGACTGTGGGAGTCACTTGGACAGAGTTGCTGGATTCGAGGGACCTCGCTCGTCGTGCTGAGAGGAGACCCAAGGGACCGGTAATGCAGCTTTTTGGTGCCTGCGGTTGCAGGGGGAAGATTCCATCGACCCACGGGAGATTTCTTTGGAGCTTCTAGTGCAGAGAGGAGGCAGACTACCCCCACAGCATGCACCACCAGGAAAACAGTCGAGAAGGCGGCAGGATCAGCGTTACAGAGTTGCAGTAGTCGTCTTTGCTACTATGTCGCAGTTTTGCAGGCTTCCAGCGCGGTCAGCAGTCGATTCCTTGGCAGAAGGTGAAGAGAGAGATGCAGAGGAACTCGGCTGAGCTCTTGCATTCGTTATCTAAAGTTTCCCCAGAGACAGAGACCCTAAATAGCCAGAAAAGAGGGTTTGGCTGCTTAGGAGAGAGGATAGGCTAGCAACACCTGAAGGAGCCTATCACAAGGAGTCTCTGACGTCACCTGGTGGCACTGGCCACTCAGAGCAGTCCAGTGTGCTAGCAGCACCTCTGTTTCCAAGATGGCAGAGGTCTGGAGCACACTGGAGGAGCTCTGGACACCTCCCAGGGGAGGTGCAGGTCAGGGGAGTGGTCACTCCCCTTTCCTTTGTCCAGTTTCACGCCAGAGCAGGGCTAAGGGGTCCCCTGAACCGGTGTAGACTGGCTTATGCAGAATTGGGCACATCTGTGCCCAAGAAAGCATTTCCAGAGGCTGGGGGAGGCTACTCCTCCCCTGCCTTCACACCATTTTCCAAAGGGAGAGGGTGTCACACCCTCTCTCAGAGGAAGTTCTTTGTTCTGCCATCCTGGGCCAGGCCTGGCTGGACCCCAGGAGGGCAGATGCCTGTCTGAGGGGTTGGCAGCAGCAGCAGCTGCAGTGAAACCCCAGGAAGGGCAGTTTGGCAGTACCAGGGTCTGTGCTACAGACCACTGGGATCATGGGATTGTGCCAACTATGCCAGGATGGCATAGAGGGGGCAATTCCATGATCATAGACATGTTACATGGCCATATTCGGAGTTACCATTGTGAAGCTACATATAGGTAGTGACCTATATGTAGTGCATGCGTGTAATGGTGTCCCCGCACTCACAAAGTCAGGGAAATTGGCCCTGAACAATGTGGGGGCACCTTGGCTAGTGCCAGGGTGCCCTCACACTAAGTAACTTTGCACCTAACCTTTACCAGGTAAAGATTAGACATATAGGTGACTTATAAGTTACTTAAGTGCAGTGTAAAATGGCTGTGAAATAACGTGGACGTTATTTCACTCAGGCTGCAGTGGCAAGTGTAAGAATTGTCAGAGCTCCCTATGGGTGGCAAAAGAAATGCTGCAGCCCATAGGGATCTCCTGGAACCCCAATACCCTGGGTACCTCAGTACCATATACTAGGGAATTATAAGGGTGTTCCAGTAAGCCAATGTAAATTGGTAAAATTGGTCACTAGCCTGTTAGTGACAATTTAGAAAGAAATGAGAGAGCATAACCACTGAGGTTCTGGTTAGCAGAGCCTCAGTGAGACAGTTAGTCACTACACAGGTACCACATTCAGGCACACTTATGAGCACTGGGGCCCTGGGTTACCAGGGTCCCAGTGACACATACAACTAAAACAACATATATACAGTGAAAAATGGGGGTAACATGCCAGGCAAGATGGTACTTTCCTACACATGTATACACTAATATCTCCATAGATAAGCTAATACAACTGAATGGGTAGATTACCCAGCTGCATAGATAAGGTAACACAACTGCATAGATAGCTATCACAGCAGCATAGATAAGTTAACACTGCTGCACAGATAAGCTAACACAGCTGCATAGATAACTCAACACAGTTGTATAGATAATCTAACACAACTGCATGGATAGCTAAGACAGCAGCTGCATAGATAAGCTAACACAGCTGCATAAATAACAGGTGAATAGATAAGCTAACAGCTGCATGGATAAGATAACACAACTGCATGGATAAGTAAAACAGCTGGATAGATGAACTAACACAACTGCATGGTTTAGTTAACACAACTGCATTGATAAGCTAACACAGCTGCTTGGATAAGCAAACACAGCAGCACAGATAAGCTAACACTGCTGCACAGATAAGCTAACACAGCTGCATAGATAAGCTAACACAGCTGCACAGATAAGGTAAGAGAACTACATTAATACGATAACACCTGCATAGATAAGCTAACACAACTGAAGGTGTAGCTAACACAGCTGCATAGATAAGCTAACACAACTGCATAGATCGCTATCAAAGCTGATAGATAAGCTAACACAGCTGCATGGATACGCAAACACAGTGGCATAGATAAACTAGCACAGCTGCATAGATAAGCTAACACAACTGATTATTAAAATAACACCTGCATAGGTAAGCTAAAACAACTGCAGTGATAGCTAACACAGCTACATAGATGAGCAAATACAACTGTATTGATTGCTAACACAGTTGCAGAGATAAGCAAACACAACTGCATGGATAGCTAACACAGCTGCACCGATAAGCTAACACTGCTGCATAGATAAGCTAATACAACTGCATGGATAAGCTAACAAAGCTGCATAGATAAGATAACACTGCTGCATTGATAAGCTAACACAGCTGCACCGATCACAGAGCTGTGCAGATAAGGAAACACAGCAGCATAGATAAGTTAACACTGCTGTAGAGATAAGCTTACACAGCTGCATAGATAAGCTAGCACAGTTGCATGGATAAGCTAACACAACAGCATGGATAGCTAAGACAGCAGCTGCATCTATATTAGTTAACACAGCTGCATAGATAAGCTAACAGAACTGCATGTATACCATAACACCTGCAAAGGAAAGCTAACGCAACTGAATAGGTAGCCAACACAACTGCATAGATAAGCTAACACAGCTGCATGGATAAGCTAACGCAGCAGTATAGATAAGCTAACACTGCTGCATGGATAACCTAACACAGCTGCATGGATAAGCAAACACAGCAGCATCGATAAATTAACACTGCTGCACAGATAAGCTAACACAGCTGTATAGATAAGCTAGCACAGTTGCATAGATAAGCTAACACAAATGCATTGATAGCAAAGACAGCACCTGCATAGATAAGCTAACACAGTTGCATAGTTAAGTTAACAGAACTGAATGGGTAAGCTAACACAGCTGCACAAATAAGCTAACACAGTAGCCTAGATACGCTAACACAGCTGCACTGATAAGCTAAAACAGCTGCACAGATAAGCTAACACAGCTGCACAGATAAGGTAAGAGAACTGCATGTATATGATAACACCTGCAGAGATAAACTAACACAACTGAATGGGTAGCTAACACAGCTGCATAGATAAGCTAACACAGCTGCATAGACAGCTATCACAGCTGATAGAGAAGTTAACACAGCTGCATGGATAAGCAAACACAGTGGCACAGAAAAAATAACACAGCTGCATAGCTAATCTAACACAACTGATGAGTAAGCTAACACCTGCATAGGTAAGCTAACAGAACTGAAGTGATAGTTAACACAGCTGCATAGCTAAGCAAACACAACTGTATTGTTTGCTAACACAGCTGCATAGATAAGCTAACACAACTGCATGGATAAGCTAACAGCTGCATAGATATGCTAACAAAACTGCAGCTGCATAGATAAGCTAACAGTTGCATAGATAAGTTAACACTGCTGCATGGATAAGCTAACACAGCTGCACAGATAACACAGCTGCATGGATAAACAAACACAGCAGCATAAATAAGTTAACACTGCTGCACAGATAAGCTAACACAGCTGTATAGATAAGGTAACACAACAGCATTGATAGCAAAGACAGCAGCAGCATAGATAAGCTAATACAGTTGCATAGTTGAGTTAACAGAACTGCCTGTATACCATAACACCTGCATAGACAATCTAACACAACTGATTGGGTAAGCTAACACAGCTGCACAAATAAGCTAACACAGTTGCCTAGATAAGCTAACACAACTGCATGGATACTTAAGACAGCAGCTGCATACATAAGCTAACACAGCTGCATTGATAAGCTAACGCAGCTGCATAAATAAGCTAACACATTTGCATAGATAAGCCAACACAGCTGCATGGAAAAGCTAAAAGCAGCATTGATAACCTGAAGCAGAGGCACAGATAAGCCAGCACAGCTGCATACATAAGCTAACACAGCTGCACAGATAAGGTAAGAGAACTGCATGTATTCGATAACACCTGCAAAGATAAGCTAAAACAACCGAATGGGTAGCTAACACAGCTGCATAGATAAGCTAACACAACTGCATAGATAGCTATCACAGGTGATAGATAAGCTAACACAACTGCATGGATACGCAAACACAGTGGCATAGATAAACTAACACAGCTGTGTAGATAAGCTAACACAACTGATTGCATAGGTAAGCGAAAACAACTGCAGTGATAGCAAACACAGCTGCATAGATGAGCAAACTCAACTGTACTGATTGCTAACACAGTTGCATAGATAAGCAAACACAACTGCATAGATAGCTAACACAGCTGCACCGATAAGCTAACACTGCTGCATAGATAAATTAACACTGCTGCATGGATAAGCTAACACAGCTGCACAGATAACACAGCTGCATGGATAAGCAAACACAGCAGCATAAATAAGTTAACACTGCTGCACAGATAAGCTAACACAGCTGTATAGATAAGCTAACACAGTTGCATAGATAAGCTAACACAACTGCATTGATAGCAAAGACAGCAGCTGCATAGATAAGCTAACACAGCTGCATAGTTAAGTTAACAGAACTGCCTGTATACCATAACACCTGCATAGATAAGCTAACACAAACGAATGGGTAAGCTAACACAGTTGGACAAATAAGCTAACACAGTTGCATAGATAAGCTAACACAACTGCGTGGATAGCTAAAACAGCAGCTGCATACATAAGCTAACACAGCTGCATCTATAAGCTAACACAGCTTCATAAATAAGCTAATACATTTGCATAGATAAGCTAACACAGCTGCATGGAAAGCTAACGGCAGCATTGATAAGCTAAAACAGCTGCACAGACAAGCTAACACAGCTGCATAGATAAGCTAACACAGCTGCACAGATAAGGTAAGAGAACTGCATGTATACGATAAAACCTGCATAGATAAGCTAACACAACTGAATGGGTAGCTAACACAGCTGCATAGATAAGCTGACACAACTGCATATATACCTATCACAGCTGATAGATAAGCTAACACAGCTGCATGGATAAGCAAACACAGTGACATAGATAACTAACACAGGTGCATTGATAAGCTTACACAACTGATTATTAAGCTAACACCTGCATAGGCAAGCTAATGCAACTGCAGTAATAGCTAACACAGCTGCATAAATAAGCAAATACAAATGTATTGATTGCTAATACAGCTGTGTAGATAAGGAAACACAACTGCATGGATAGCTAACACCGCTGCACAGATAAGCTAACACTGCTGCATAGATAATCTAACACAACTGCATGGATAGCTAGCAGCTGCATAGACAAGCTAACAAAGCTGCATAGATAAACTAACACTGCTGCACAGATAAGCTAACACAGCTGTTTAGATGAGCTAGCACAGTTGCATAGATAAGCTAACACAAATGCATTGATAGCAAAGACAGCAGCTGCATAGATAAGCTAACACAGTTGCATAGTTAAGTTAACAGAACTGCCTGTATATCAAAACACCTACATAGATAAGCTAACACAACTGAATGGGTAAGCTAACACAGCTGCACAAATAAGCTAACACAGTAGCCTAGATAAGCTAACACAGCTGCATAGATAAGCTAACACAGTTGCTTAGATACGCTAACACAGCTGCACTGATAAGCTAACACAGCTGCACAGATAAGGTAAGAGAACTGCATGTATATGATAACACCTGCATAGATAAACTAACACAACTCAATGGGTAGCTAACACAGCTGCATAGATAAGCTAACACAGCTGCATAGACAGCTATCACAGCTGATAGAGAAGTTAACACAGCTGCATGGATAAGCAAACACAGTGGCACAGAAAAAATAACACAGCTGCATAGCTAATCTAACACAACTGATGAATAAGCTAACACCTGCATAGGTAAGCTAACAGAACTGCAGTGATAGCTAACACAGCTGCATAGCTAAGCAAACACAACTGTATTGTTTGCTAACACAGCTGCATAGATAAGCTAAAACAACTGCATGGATAAGCTAACAGCTGCATAGATATGCTAACAAAACTGCAGCTGCATAGATAAGCTAACAGTTGCATAGATAAGTTAACACTGCTGGATGGATAAGCTAACACAGCTGCACAGATAACACAGCTGCATGGATAAACAAACACAGCAGCATAAATAAGTTAACACTGCTGCACAGATAAGCTAACACAGCTGTATAGATAAGCTAACACAGTTGCATAGATAAGCTAACACAACTGCATTGATAGCAAAGACAGCAGCAGCATAGATTAGCTAACACAGTTGCATAGTTAAGTTAACAGAACTGCCTGTATACCATAACACCTGCATAGACAATCTAACACAACTGATTGGGTAAGCTAACACAGCTGCACAAATAAGCTAACACAGTTGCCTAGATAAGCTAACACAACTGAATGGATACTTAAGACAGCAGCTGCATACATAAGCTAACACAGCTGCATTGATAAGCTAACGCAGCTGCATAAATAAGCTAAAACATTTGCATAGATAAGCCAACACAGCTGCATGGAAAAGCTAAAAGCAGCATTGATAACCTAAAGCAGAGGCACAGATAAGCCAGCACAGCTGCATACATAAGCTAACACAGCTGCACAGATAAGGTAAGAGAACTGCATGTATACGATAACACCTGCATAGATAAGCTAAAACATCCAAATGGGTAGCTAACACAGCTGCATAGATAAGCTAACACAACTGCATAGATAGCTATCACAGGTTATAGATAAGCTAACACAACTGCATGGATACACAAACACAGTGGCATAGATAAACTAACACAGCTGTGTAGATAAGCTAACACAACTGATTGTTAAGCTAACATCTGCATAGGTAAGCAAAAACAACTGCAGTGATAGCTAACACAGCTGCATAGATGAGCAAACTCAACTGTACTGATTGCTAACACAGTTGCATAGATAAGCAAACACAACTGCATGGATAGCTAACACAGCTGCACCGATAAACGAACACTGCTGCATAGATAAGTTAACACTGCTGCATGGATAAGCTAACACAGCTGCACAGATTACACAGCTGCATGGATAAGCAAACACAGCAGCCTTAATAAATTAATACTGCTGCACAGATAAGCTAACACAGCTGTATAGATAAGCTAACACACTTGCATAGATAAGCTAACACAACTGCATTGATAGCAAAGACAGCAGCTGCATAGATAAGCTAACACAGCTGCATAGTTAAGTTAACAGAACTGCCTGTATACCATAACACCTGCATAGATAAGCTAACACAAACGAATGGGTAAGCTAACACAGTTCGACAAATAAGCTAACACAGTTGCATAGATAAGCTAACACAACTGCGTGGATAGCTAAGACAGCAGCTGCATACATAAGCTAACACAGCTGCATATATAGCTAACACAGCTTCATAAATAAGCTAATACAGTTGCATAGATAAGCTAACACAGCTGCATGGAAAGCTAACGGCAGCACTGATAAGCTAAAACAGCTGCACAGACAAGCTAACACAGCTGCATAGATAAGCTAACACAGCTGCACAGATAAGGTAAGAGAACTGCATGTATACGATAAAACCTGCATAGATAAGCTAACACAACTGAAGGTGTAGCTAACACAGCTGCATAGATAAGCTAACACAACTGCATAGATAGCCATCACAGCTGATACATAAACTAACACAGCTGCATGGATACGCAAACACAGTGGCACAGATAAACTAGCACAGCTGCAAAGATAAGCTAACACAACTGATTATTAAGTTAACACCTGCATAGGTAAGCTAAAACAACTGTAGTGATAGCTAACACAGCTGCATAGATGAGCTAACACTGCTGCATAGATAAGCTAACACAACTGCATGGATAAGCTAACAGTTGCATAGATAGGCTAACAAATCTGCATGGATAGCTAGAGGCTGCAGAGATGACCTAACAAAGCTGCATAGATAAGCTAACACTGCTGCACTGATAAGCTAACACAGCTGCACCGATCACAGAGCTGTGCAGATAAGGAAACACAGCAGCATAGATAAGTTAACACTGCTGCAGAGATAAGCTTACACAGCTGCATAGATAAGCTAGCACAGTTGCATAGATAAGCTAACACAACTGCATTCATAGCAAAGACAGCAGCTGCATAGATAAGCTAACAGCTGCATGGATAAGTAAAACAGATGCATAGATAAACTAACACAACTGCATGGTTTAGTTAACACAACTGCATTGATAAGCTAACAAAGCTGCTTGGATAAACAAACACAGCAGCACAGATAAGCTAACACAGTTGCATAGATAAGCTAACACAACTGCACTGATAAGCTAAAACAGCTGCAAAGATAAGCTAACACAGCTGCACAGATAGTGTAAGAGAACTGCATGTATACCATAACACCTGCATAGATAAGCCAACACAACTGAATGGGTACCTAACACATCTGCATAGATAGCTATCGCAGCTGATAGATAAGTCAACACAGACGCATGGATAAGCAAACACATTGGCACAGAAAAAATAACACAGCTGCATAGCTAAGCTAACACAACTGATGAATAAGCTAACACCTGCATAGGTAAGCTAACACACCTGCATAGATAAGCAAACACAACTGTATCGTTTGCTAACACAGCTGCATAGATAAGCTAACACAACTGCATGGATAAGCTAACAGCTGCATAGATATGCTAACAAAACTGCATGGATAGCTAGCAGCTGCATAGATAAGCTAACGCAGTTGCATAGATAAGTTAACACTGCTGCATGGATAAGCTTACACAGCTGCACAGAAAACACGACTGCATGAATAAGCAAACACAGCAGCATAAATAAGTTAACACTGCTGCACAGATAAGCTAACACAGCTGTATAGATAAGCTAACACAGTTGCATACATAACCTAACACAAATGCATTGATAGCAAAGACAGCAGCTGCATAGATAAGCTAACACAGTTGCATAGTTAAGTTAACAGAACTGCCTGTATATCAAAACACCTACATAGATAAGCTAACACAGCTGCACAAATAAGCTAACACAGTTGCCTAGATAAGCTAACACAAGTGCATGGATACTTAAGACAGCAGCTGCATACATAAGCTAACACAGCTGCATTGATAAGTAAACGCAGCTGCATAAATAAGCTAACACATTTGCATAGATAAGCCAACACAGCTGCATGGAAAAGCTAAAAGCAGCATTGATAACCTGAAGCAGAGGCACAGATAAGCCAGCACAGCTGCATACATAAGCTAACACAGCTGCACAGATAAGGTAAGAGAACTGCATGTATTCGATAACACCTGCAAAGATAAGCTAAAACAACCGAATGGGTAGCTAACACAGCTGCATAGATAAGCTAACACAACTGCATAGATAGCTATCACAGGTGATAGATAAGCTAACACAACTGCATGGATACGCAAACACAGTGGCATAGATAAACTAACACAGCTGTGTAGATAAGCTAACACAACTGATTGCATAGGTAAGCGAAAACAACTGCAGTGATAGCAAACACAGCTGCATAGATGAGCAAACTCAACTGTACTGATTGCTAACACAGTTGCATAGATAAGCAAACACAACTGCATAGATAGCTAACACAGCTGCACCGATAAGCTAACACTGCTGCATAGATAAGTTAACACTGCTGCATGGATAAGCTAACACAGCTGCACAGATAACACAGCTGCATGGATAAGCAAACACAGCAGCATAAATAAGTTAACACTGCTGCACAGATAAGCTAACACAGCTGTATAGATAAGCTAACACAGTTGCATAGATAAGCTAACACAACTGCATTGATAGCAAAGACAGCAGCTGCATAGCTAAGCTAACACAGCTGCATAGTTAAGTTAACAGAACTGCCTGTATACCATAACACCTGCATAGATAAGCTAACACAAACGAATGGGTAAGCTAACACAGTTGGACAAATAAGCTAACACAGTTGCATAGATAAGCTAACACAACTGCGTGGATAGCTAAAACAGCAGCTGCATACATAAGCTAACACAGCTGCATCTATAAGCTAACACAGCTTCATAAATAAGCTAATACATTTGCATAGATAAGCTAACACAGCTGCATGGAAAGCTAACGGCAGCATTGATAAGCTAAAACAGCTGCACAGACAAGCTAACACAGCTGCATAGATAAGCTAACACAGCTGCACAGATAAGGTAAGAGAACTGCATGTATACGATAAAACCTGCATAGATAAGCTAACACAACTGAATGGGTAGCTAACACAGCTGCATAGATAAGCTGACACAACTGCATATATACCTATCACAGCTGATAGATAAGCTAACAAAGCTGCATGGATAAGCAAACACAGTGACATAGATAACTAACACAGGTGCATTGATAAGCTTACACAACTGATTATTAAGCTAACACCTGCATAGGCAAGCTAATGCAACTGCAGTAATAGCTAACACAGCTGCATAAATAAGCAAATACAAATTTATTGATTGCTAATACAGCTGTGTAGATAAGGAAACACAACTGCATGGATAGCTAACACCGCTGCACAGATAAGCTAACACTGCTGCATAGATAATCTAACACAACTGCCTGGATAGCTAGCAGCTGCATAGACAAGCTAACAAAGCTGCATAGATAAGCTAACACTGCTGCACAGATAAGCTAACACAGCTGTTTAGATAAGCTAGCACAGTTGCATAGATAAGCTAACACAAATGCATTGATAGCAAAGACAGCAGCTGCATAGATAAGCTAACACAGTTGCATAGTTAAGTTAACAGAACTGCCTGTATATCAAAACACCTACATAGATAAGCTAACACAACTGAATGGGTAAGCTAACACAGCTGCACAAATAAGCTAACACAGTAGCCTAGATAAGCTAACACAGCTGCATAGATAAGCTAACACAGTTGCTTAGATACGCTAACACAGCTGCACTGATAAGGTAAGAGAACTGCATGTATATGATAACACCTGCATAGATAAACTAACACAACTCAATGGGTAGCTAACACAGCTGCATAGATAAGCTAACACAGCTGCATAGACAGCTATCACAGCTGATAGAGAAGTTAACACAGCTGCATGGATAAGCAAACACAGTGGCACAGAAAAAATAACACAGCTGCATAGCTAATCTAACACAACTGATTAATAAGCTAACACCTGCATAGGTAAGCTAACAGAACTGCAGTGATAGCTAACACAGCTGCATAGCTAAGCAAACACAACTGTATTGTTTGCTAACACAGCTGCATAGATAAGCTAAAACAACTGCATGGATAAGCTAACAGCTGCATAGATATGCTAACAAAACTGCAGCTGCATAGATAAGCTAACAGTTGCATAGATAAGTTAACACTGCTGGATGGATAAGCTAACACAGCTGCACAGATAACACAGCTGCATGGATAAACAAACACAGCAGCATAAATAAGTTAACACTGCTGCACAGATAAGCTAACACAGCTGTATAGATAAGCTAACACAGTTGCATAGATAAGCTAACACAACTGCATTGATAGCAAAGACAGCAGCAGCATAGATTAGCTAACACAGTTGCATAGTTAAGTTAACAGAACTGCCTGTATACCATAACACCTGCATAGACAATCTAACACAACTGATTGGGTAAGCTAACACAGCTGCACAAATAAGCTAACACAGTTGCCTAGATAAGCTAACACAACTGAATGGATACTTAAGACAGCAGCTGCATACATAAGCTAACACAGCTGCATTGATAAGCTAACGCAGCTGCATAAATAAGCTAACACATTTGCATAGATAAGCCAACACAGCTGCATGGAAAAGCTAAAAGCAGCATTGATAACCTAAAGCAGAGGCACAGATAAGCCAGCACAGCTGCATACATAAGCTAACACAGCTGCACAGATAAGGTAAGAGAACTGCATGTATACGATAACACCTGCATAGATAAGCTAAAACATCCGAATGGGTAGCTAACACAGCTGCATAGATAAGCTAACACAACTGCATAGATAGCTATCACAGGTTATAGATAAGCTAACACAACTGCATGGATACACAAACACAGTGGCATAGATAAACTAACACAGCTGTGTAGATAAGCTAACACAACTGATTGTTAAGCTAACATCTGCATAGGTAAGCGAAAACAACTGCAGTGATAGCTAACACAGCTGCATAGATGAGCAAACTCAACTGTACTGATTGCTAACACAGTTGCATAGATAAGCAAACACAACTGCATGGATAGCTAACACAGCTGCACCGATAAACGAACACTGCTGCATAGATAAGTTAACACTGCTGCATGGATAAGCTAACACAGCTGCACAGATTACACAGCTGCATGGATAAGCAAACACAGCAGCCTTAATAAGTTAACACTGCTGCACAGATAAGCTAACACAGCTGTATAGATAAGCTAACACACTTGCATAGATAAGCTAACACAACTGCATTGATAGCAAAGACAGCAGCTGCATAGATAAGCTAACACAGCTGCATAGTTAAGTTAACAGAACTGCCTGTATACCATAACACCTGCATAGATAAGCTAACACAAACGAATGGGTAAGCTAACACAGTTTGACAAATAAGCTAACACAGTTGCATAGATAAGCTAACACAACTGCGTGGATAGCTAAGACAGCAGCTGCATACATAAGCTAACACAGCTGCATATATAAGCTAACACAGCTTCATAAATAAGCTAATACAGTTGCATAGATAAGCTAACACAGCTGCATGGAAAGCTAACGGCAGCACTGATAAGCTAAAACAGCTGCACAGACAAGCTAACACAGCTGCATAGATAAGCTAACACAGCTGCACAGATAAGGTAAGAGAACTGCATGTATACGATAAAACCTGCATAGATAAGCTAACACAACTGAAGGTGTAGCTAACACAGCTGCATAGATAAGCTAACACAACTGCATAGATAGCCATCACAGCTGATACATAAACTAACACAGCTGCATGGATACGCAAACACAGTGGCACAGATAAACTAGCACAGCTGCAAAGATAAGCTAACACAACTGATTATTAAGCTAACACCTGCATAGGTAAGCTAAAACAACTGTAGTGATAGCTAACACAGCTGCATAGATGAGCTAACACTGCTGCATAGATAAGCTAACACAACTGCATGGATAAGCTAACAGTTGCATAGATAGGCTAACAAATCTGCATGGATAGCTAGAGGCTGCAGAGATGACCTAACAAAGCTGCATAGATAAGCTAACACTGCTGCACTGATAAGCTAACACAGCTGCACCGATCACAGAGCTGTGCAGATAAGGAAACACAGCAGCATAGATAAGTTAACACTGCTGCAGAGATAAGCTTACACAGCTGCATAGATAAGCTAGCACAGTTGCATAGATAAGCTAACACAACTGCATTCATAGCAAAGACAGCAGCTGCATAGATAAGCTAACAGCTGCATGGATAAGTAAAACAGATGCATAGATAAACTAACACAACTGCATGGTTTAGTTAACACAACTGCATTGATAAGCTAACAAAGCTGCTTGGATAAGCAAACACAGCAGCACAGATAAGCTAACACAGTTGCATAGATAAGCTAACACAACTGCACTGATAAGCTAAAACAGCTGCAAAGATAAGCTAACACAGCTGCACAGATAGGGTAAGAGAACTGCATGTATACGATAACACCTGCATAGATAAGCCAACACAACTCAATGGGTACCTAACACATCTGCATAGATAGCTATCGCAGCTGATAGATAAGTCAACACAGACGCATGGATAAGCAAACACATTGGCACAGAAAAAATAACACAGCTGCATAGCTAAGCTAACACAACTGATGAATAAGCTAACACCTGCATAGGTAAGCTAACACACCTGCATAGATAAGCAAACACAACTGTATCGTTTGCTAACACAGCTGCATAGATAAGCTAACACAACTGCATGGATAAGCTAACAGCTGCATAGATATGCTAACAAAACTGCATGGATAGCTAGCAGCTGCATAGATAAGCTAACGCAGTTGCATAGATAAGTTAACACTGCTGCATGGATAAGCTTACACAGCTGCACAGAAAACACGACTGCATGAATAAGCAAACACAGCAGCATAAATAAGTTAACACTGCTGCACAGATAAGCTAACACAGCTGTATAGATAAGCTAACACAGTTGCATACATAACCTAACACAAATGCATTGATAGCAAAGACAGCAGCTGCATAGATAAGCTAACACAGTTGCATAGTTAAGTTAACAGAACTGCCTGTATATCAAAACACCTACATAGATAAGCTAACACAGCTGCACAAATAAGCTAACACAGTAGCCTAGATAAGCTAACACAACTGCATGGATAGCTAGGCAGCAGCTGCATACATAAGCTAAAACAGCTGCATCGATAAGCTAACGCAGCTGCATAAATAAGCTAATACAGTTGCATAGATACGCCACAAAGCTGCATGGAAAAGCTAAAAGCAGCACTGATAAGCTAAAACAGCGGCACAGATAATCTAACACAGCTGCATAGATAAGCTAACACAGCTGCACAGATAAGGTAAGAGAACTACATGAATACGATAACACCTGCATAGATAAACTAACACAACTGAAGGTGTAGCTAACACAGCTGCATAGATAAGCCAACACAACTGCATAGATAGCCATCACAGCTGATACATAAACTAACACAGCTGCATGGATACGCAAACACAGTGGCACAGATAAACTAGCACAGCTGCAAAGATAAGCTAACACAACTGATTATTAAGCTAACACCTGCATAGGTAAGCTAAAACAACTGCAGTGATAGCTAACACAGCTGCATAGATGAGCAAATACAACTGTTTTGATTGCTAACAGAGTTGCATAGATAAGCAAACACAACTGCATGGATAGCTAACACAGCTGCACCAATAAGCTAACACTGCTGCATAGATAAGCTAACACAACTGCATGGATAAGCAAACAGTTGCATAGATAGGGTAACTGCATGGATAGCTAGAGGCTGCATAGATGACCTAACAAAGCTGCATAGATAAGATAACACTGCTGCATTGATAAGCTAACACAGCTGCACCGATCACAGAGCTGTGCAGATAAGGAAACACAGCAGCATAGATAAGTTAACAATGTTGCAGAGATAAGCTTACACAGCTGCATAGATAAGCTAGCACAGTTGCATAGATAAGCTAACACAAGAGCATGGATAGCTAAGACAGCAGCTGCATCTATATTAGTTAACACAGCTGCATAGATAAGCTAACAGAACTGCATGTATACCATAACACCTGCAAAGGAAAGCCAACGCAACTGAATGGGTAGCCAACACACCTGCATAGATAAGCTAACACAGCTGCATGGATAAGCTAACACTGCAGTATAGATAAGCTAACACTGCTGCATGGATAACCTAACACAGCTGCATGGATAAGCAAACACAGCAGCATAGATAAATTAACACTGCTGCACAGATAAGCTAACACAGCTGTATAGATAAGCTAGCACAGTTGCATTGATAAGCTAACACAACTGCATTGATAGCAAATACAGCAGCTGCATAGATAAGCTAACACAACTGCATGGATAAGTAAAACAGATGCATAGATAAACTAACACAACTGCATGGTTTATGTAGGAGACTGGCCTGGCTTGTAGTGGGTACCAGAGGTACTTACACCTTGTACCAGGTCCAGTTATCCCTTATTAGTGTAGAAGAGGTGTTTCTAGCAGCTTAGGCTTATAGAAGGTAGCTATGGCAAAGCAGCTTAGGCTGAACTAGGAGACATGTAAAGCTCCTACTATACCACTGGTGTCATATGCACAATATCATAAGAAAACACAATACACAGATATACTAAAAATAAAGGTACTTTAGTTTTATGACAATATGCCAAAAGTATCTCAGTGAGTACCCTTAGTATGAGGATGAGAAATATACAGAAGATATATGTACACAAACCAAAATTATGCATATAATAGCAAAAGGAAGTAATGCAAGCAATGTAAAATGACAGTAGATTGCAATAGGAGCATTCAATATACATTTAGATAATAAAGAACCCATTCAGAAACAAACACTCTACCTGGGTAGAAAGAATAAAGTTTTTAGGGCACTTCAATCATTGGCCATTAATCATGGCTTGATCGACGTCTGGCAGCTGTGTTGCCCGCAGGACTCAGGGTTCACCTTTTTCTCTGCCCCGCATAAGAAATTAGTCAGGTTAGACTACTTTTTTGTGACAGCCTTTCTACAAAACCAAATAAGGATCAACAGACTTCCTAGAATCATATCAGACCACAACCCATTGGTTTTGGCTTTAGAGATTGGGAGAAAGGGCCCGCAGGCTAGATCTTGGACATTTGATAGGGCACTATTAGCCGATCCAGGGTATATCCAAAAAATGAAGGAATGGATCCCGGAATTCTTTAAGATAAATCAGGACTTTGCTTCTTGACAGACAGTTTGGGATACATTCAAAGCTGCTGTCAGAGGAGAAACCCTGAGCTATGGGTTAAGAAAGGAGAAAATACGCATGGATCAGTTAAAATTAGTTCAGACAAAGCTGCTTAAAGCAGAGCAGCGACTAGGGGAAGTGATCCGCAGCAGAGTAGAGATCGCAGACATTCTGTGTGAGGGGAATATCATTAAGGCAGAAGCCACTAAGATTTTTATGGATAAGGCTGCTGCAAACTTTTTAGTATATCGCCAGAAATGCTATGAGTATAGCGGGAAAGTGGGCCAGCAGCTGGCCTTAAGAATAAGACAAAAGCAGGTATTTGGGAACATTAAAAGTTTAGTGAATGAAGAGGGGCGGATGGTACACAACGGTCCAGAGATTATGGAAGTTTTTAGACGATTCTATCAAAAATTATATACCCAGGAAGAACAGCCCCAAGAAGAGGAAGGGATCGATGCTACGGGCAATGAGATATCAGATCAGTTAAGAGAGGAAGATAAGGCAGCTTTAGAAGCACCTATGACATTGGAAGAATTGGAGATAGCAACTCGCGCCTTGGCAAGTGGGAAGGCGGCAGGGGGGGATTTAATTCCACTGGAATTCTACAAAGTTTTTTTTGTGGAGATATGTAAACAGTTGCTTAATTTATTTATTGAAGTACAAGCAGGGACTCCTCAACCGGCCTCCTGGGTGGAGGCTAAGATAGTAGTCTTTTTGAAAAAGGACAAGGAACCCACGCAGCCTGGTTCATATCGCCCAATTTCTCTAATTAACAGCAATGCCAAAATTTATGCTAAAATACTTGCCAGTCGCCTGAGTTTGGTAATCTCAGGTTTAGTATCTCCATGGCAGCATGGCTTCATCCCGGGGAAGAGCACGTCAGACCATATAAGACGAGTCATCACGCTACTCGATGTTAGTGCAACAGCCAAGCTTCCCATGGCAGTAATCTTGCTAGATGCGGAAAAAGCTTTCGATCGGGTTCACTGGCCCTTTTTATGGTCTGTCTTGCGTAAAAATAACATTAGTCCAGGGTTTGTTAAAGCAATTCAACAGCTTTACCACAAACCAACGGCTACGATACAAGTTGCCGGGCTAAAGTCGACCTCAATCAGTATCCAGAGAGGTACGCGACAAGGGTGCCCGTGTTCACCACTGCTTTTTGCACTATATATTGACCCATTGATCAGGAGAATGATCAGGAATGATCGGATCATTCCAGTCTCATTGAAAGGAGGGTGTACTAAGATTTTAGCATATGCAGATGATATTGCGGTGGTGACCACGGACCCCAGGACTGCTATATTGGAAATAGAGCAGGAAGCCCTGCAGTTTGGGAAAAGATCTGGCTATTTGCTGAACAAAAGTAAATGCCAAATGTTGGTGAACGACTTAATAGATTTTAAGGATGAGCGGGCGCTGACACAGGTAAAATATTTAGGTGTTAAACTCACAGTAAACCTTGACGAAGTTGTGAAAATAAACATGGGCCCGATTTGAACAAAGACTAGGAAAGATCTTGCTCGCATTAACAATCTACATTTGTCACTTATGGGACGTTGCAATGTGATAAAAATGGTCTTTCTACCCAAAATACTCTATCTCTTTAGAACAATCCCCCTAGAGATTGGGCAAGACTGGTTCAAACTAATAGAGGGATTGGTTAATAGTTTCATTTGGTCCTATACAAAGCCGCGCCGGGCTTTCCACTATATGACTCTTCCTAGAGAGAAAGGGGGGTGGGCACTTCCCAACTTTAAACTTTATTATCTGGCAGCAGTGCTTCAGTATGCACAGACACTTTGGGCAATATTTATACTTTTCGACGAACAACTGCGCCAACGCAGTTGTGCGTCAAAAAATCTAACGCCGGCTAACGCCATTCTGAAGCGCCATGCGGGCGCCGTATTTATTCAATGACGTTAGCCGGCGTTAGCCGGCGGAGCTGCCTGGTGTGCGTAAAAAAAAATGACTTACACCAGGCAGCGCCGGCATAGGGGAATATGGAGGTTGGGCGTAAAAAAATGGGGCAAGTCAGGCTGAGGCAAAATTTTTGCCTCAACCCGATTTGCGCCATTTTTTTTTACTCCCAACCCCCATTGAAATAACTCCTGTCTTAGCAAAGACAGGAGTCATGCCCCCTTGCCCAATGGCCATGCCCAGGGGACTTATGTCCCCTGGGCATGGTCATTGGGCATAGTGGCATGTAGGGGGGCACAAATCAGGCCCCCCTATGCCACAAAAAAAAATATATATATATACTTACCTGAATTTACCTTAAGTTCCCTGGGATGGGTCCCTCCATCCTTGGGCGTCCTCCTGGGGTGGCAAGGGTGGCAGGGGGTGTCCCTGGGAGCATGGGAGGGCACCTCTGGGCTCAGAATGAGCCCACAGGTCCCTTAACGCCTGCCCTGACCAGGCGCAAAAAAACGACGCAAAAGCGGCTGGACGTCATTTTTTTTTACCCGCCCACTCCCGGGCGTCATTTTTGCCCGGGAGTGTATATACGGCGCACATGCCTCGGAGTCATTTTTTAGAAGGGAACGCCTACCTTGCATATCATTAACGCAAAGTAGGTGTCCACGCAAAAAAATGACGCAAACTCCATGAACTTTGGCGCTAGACGTGTCTAACGCCAGAGCATAAATATGGAGTTCGTTTTGCGTCGAATTTGCGTAAAAAAAACCAATGCAAATCTGGCGCAAACGGAGTATAAATATGGCCCTTTATGTCACAGATAGATCTGGGCAAGATGCTCTCCCTTCGATATATACCCTGATTTTGGGCAAAGAAGCAGATGCAGTCTTTCTGCGGATTCTGGAACCCAGCTACCAAAAAAAGGTTAAATTTAAGGTAATCTATGCTGCATTTAAGGCATGGACCCAGGTTAAGCGCAAGATAGGTATAGGACGAATCTGCTACTACACTCCCTTGTGGACTACTCCCACATTTCCGGCGATATTTAAAGACCACTATTGTTTGAGGTGGAGTAACCGGGGTATTCATAAAGTCGGGGACCTTTTTCATTCTGGCAGCCACCTCAAATCATTTGAGGAACTGAGTGTGGAATTTGCGCTGGAAAAAACAGGAGCACATAGGTATAGGGGCAACACAAACCATATACTCCAAAAGTGGAATGCGAACCACGAATGGACCCCAAACCTATGTGAGCTTGTAGAGGGTCGCTGGGACTGTAAGAAAACAGTGAGGGTTAGAAAAATAGCCCACCCCAAGACAATGAAAGGTAGGTGTAAAGTGCCCCTACTACCCCCAGAGAGCACAGAAGTCGTGATAGGGGGATTCTGCAGGAAGAACAAACACCAGCAATGCAACAACAGTGGATTGCCGGACCTGAGTACCTGTAAGACAAGGGGACCAAGTCCAAGAGTCGCGACAGTGTCGAGAGTGGGCAGGAGCCCAAGAAATGCCAGCTGAGGGTGCAAGGAAGCTGCTACCTGTTGGAAGAAGCTTGGTGTTCTGCAAGAACGAAGAGGACTAGGAACTACCCCTTTGGAGGATGGATGTCCCACGTCGTGAAGAAGCTTGCAGAGGTGTTACCACGCAGAAAGACTGCAAACAAGCCTTGCTAGCTGCAAGGGTCGCGGTTAGGGTTTTTGGATGCTGTGTGGCCCAGGAGGGACCAGGAGGGACCAGGATGTCGCCACTTGGAGGAGGCGACAGAGGGGGCACCTAGCAAGTCAGGAAGCCCTCACAGAAGCAGGCAGCACCCGCAGAAGTACCTGAACAGGCACTTGGAAGAAGAGTGAACCGCAGTGCACGCGAAGTCACAAAAGGGAGTCCCACGACGCCGGAGGACAACTCAGAAGGATGTGCACTGCAGGTTAGAGTGTCAGGGACCCAGGCTTGGCTGTGCACAAAGGAAATCCTGGAAGAGTGCACAGGAGCCGGAGCAGCTGCAAATCACGCAGTACCCAGCAGTGCAGTCTAGCGTGGGGAGGCAAGGACTTACCTCCACCAAACTTGGACTGAAGAGTCACTGGACTGTGGGAGTCACTTGGACAGAGTTGCTGAGTTCCAGGGACCACGCTCGTCGTGCTGAGAGGGGACCCAGAGGACCAGTGATGCAGTCTTTTGGTGCCTGCGGTCGCAGGGGGAAGATTCCATCGACCCACAGGAGATTTCTTCAGAGCTCCTGGTGCAGAGAGGAGGCAGGCTACCCCCAGAGCATGCACCACCTGGAAACAGTCGAGAAAGCCGGCAGGATGAAGTGATACAAGGTTGCTAGTAGTCATCTTGCTACTTTGTTGCGGTTTTGCAGGCGTCCTGAGCAGTCAGCGGTCAATCCTTTGGCAGAAGGTGAAGAGGGAGATGCAGAGGAACTCTGGTGAGCTCTTGCATTCGTTATCTGGTGAGATCCATAAAGCAGAGAACCTAAATAGCCAGAAAAGGAGGTTTGGCTACCTAGGAAGGAGGATTGGCTACCAAGAGAGGTAAGAGCCTATCAGAAGGAGCCTCTGACGTCACCTGCTGGCACTGGCCACTCAGAGCAGTCCAGTGTGCCACAAACACCTCTGTTTCCAAGATGGCAGAGGTCTGGGACACACTGGAGGAGCTCTGGGCACCTCCCCTGGGAGGTGCAGGTCAGGGGAGTGGTCACTCCCCTTTCCTTTGTCCAGTTTCATGCCAGAGCAGGGCTGGGGGATCCCTGAACCGGAGTAGACTGGCTTATGCAGAGATGGGCACCATCTGTGCCCATCAAAGCAATTCCAGAGGCTGGGGGAGGCTACTCCTCCCCAGCCTTCACACCTATTTCCAAAGGGAGAGAGTGTTACACCCTCTCTCAGAGGAAGTCCTTTGTTCTGCCTTCCTGGGCCAGGGCTGCCTGGACCCCAGGAGGGCAGAAACCTGTCTGAGGGGTTGGCAGCAGCAGCAGCTGCAGTGGAGACCCCGGAAAGGCAGTTTGGCAGTACCCGGGTTCTGTGCTAGAGACCCGGGGGATCATGGAATTGTCCCCCCAATGCAAGAATGGCATGGGGGGATGTTGGAAAATGGGTTATTGGTAAGGGCAGGTAGGTACCTACACCTAGCAACAAGCCACTAACCTCCACCTAGGTACAGTTAGGTCTCAGTAAATTAGTCCCAGCTCAACCCTTGGTAGCTTGGCAACGAGCGTCAAGGCTTAACTTAGGAGACAGTGTGTAAAGCATTCAAATATCACAAAACAGTAATTAAATAAAACACAGGAAACAGTTTAAAAATCCAAAACCAATTTATAAAAATAGTTTATATTTTTATCTTTAAAATGACACAAAAACGATTAAAATCGGTTCAGGGGAACTGGAGATATGAATTTTTTAAGAATTATTATTTTTCTAGCGCTTAGAAACAAAAAGCGCCAATCGGGTCATCTGGTTGCACCAGGACCGGGGCAAAGTCAAAGTTTCAAGCCGACCGCGATGGAGCCCTGCTCGGCTACAAGTCGCGGGAGGCCTCGGTTAAAAAGTTACCTTCTGACTTAGGCCCTCATTCTGACCTTGGCGGGCGGCGGAGGCCGCCCGCCAAAGTCCCGCCGTCAGGTTACCGTTCCGCGGTCGAAAGACCGCGGCGGTAATTCTGACTTTCCCGCTGGGCTGGCGGGCGGTCTCGTTCAGACCGCCAGCCAGCCCAGCGGGAAAGAGGCTTCCACGATGAAGCCGGCTCGGAATCGAGCCGGCGGAGTGGAAGCTGTGCGACGGGTGCAGTTGCACCCGTCGCGTATTTCACTGTCTGCGCAGCAGACAGTGAAATACATGTAGGGGCCCTCTTACGGGGGCCCCTGCAATGCCCATGCCAGTGGCATGGGCACTGCAGGGGCCCCCAGGGGCCCCGCGACCCCCCCTACCGCCATCCGGATCTCGGCGGTCCGACCGCCGGGATCTGGATGGCGGTAGGGGGGGTCAGAATCCCCGCGGCGGTGCAGCAAGCTGCGCCGCCGCGGAGGATTCAATGGGGCCGCGGTACACTGGCGGGACCCCGCCAGTGGTGCCGGTCCGACCGCGGCTTTACCGCCGCGGTCGGAATCCCCATTGAAGCACCGCCGGCTTGTCGGCGGTGCTCCCGCGGTCCTCCGCCCTGGCGGTCAAAGACCGCCAGGGTCAGAATGAGGGCCTTAGTCTTTATTTTGAAGTTTTTCTTCACCGGGACGAACCTGCCAGTTGAATCCGACCTCCTGGAGCCCTTGTCCGGATACGCGATGTGGGTTTCCTCGGTGGTGATTTTTACCTTCGGACTTAGTCGTTTTTTCGAGATGAAAATCCTTCGACCGGGGTAAACCTGGATCTTGATCCGACGTCCGTGGAGCCCTTCTCGGATACGATGGCTGGGAGGTCCCGGTCAACTTTTTACCTTCGGACTTAGTCTCTTTTTCGGATGTTTTTCTTTACCGGGACGAACCACGAAGTCAGGCCGGGTCGCGGTTGAGGCAAGCCGGCTAGAATTTCCGCGGCGGGTCGGTCCCTCTCTGGAGCTTTTTAAAAAAAAAATTCAAATCTTCTCCAAACTTCTGGGGCTTCACCCAGATGTTCTTTTAAGGTTCTTTTGGGGTCCACAGCTCACCCCAAGGGTCCAGAAGTTCTGTGATGGTCCTTGGGGGTGCGGACTTCAACTCCCAGAATGCACCTGGCGCAAGCTCCTTTTTGGCCACTGGGCAGTGGTCAACTGGTCTCTTTTTTCAGGAGTTGGTGCAGGGGACTCTGGATAGCAATTTTTCACCTGTAGCAAACAGGGAGTCCCTCCTTGAACCAGTTGAAGCCAGGCAAAGTCCTTCTTGTGGTGAAGCTCAAGTGTGCAGCTGGTGCAGTCCTTCTGAGTGCAGGTTCCAGGTGCAGGCCAGGGGTCCAGCAGGGCAGTCCTTCTTCTCCTTTAGTTCCTTCTTCTTGAAATTTGGTGGGGATCTGAGGTGTGGGTGCAGGTCTGCCAGTTTTATCCTTGCTCCTGGGTGAAAAGCAGGGGGGCCCTGGTCCTCCAATCAGGTAAAGGGTTGTCCCCCTGTGATGACCACTTCCTGGGAAGTGTGGCAAAAATCCACCCAGAAGGCAACAGTCTCTAAAAATCCAACATGGATGAATCTGATTTTTGGAGGTTACATCTGGCTGAGCCCACCCACTGGTGTGGCTAAAAATCATAAACACACCCCTCTCCTGCCCTCTCCTAATCTAATCAAGGGGGCACCTAATTGTCTGGGGTTGCAGGATGTGGGGGTGTTGCTGGGTGCTCCAAATGTCCTTCTCTGCCTTTGAAGACCAGTTTGGCAGCCCTCCCCCTTCCTGCCTCACCATCTGCTGAGGGGAGATTCTCTCCCCCAAGCACATTCCTTTGTGTGAAGCCAGGCCACTTCACACCTCATCAAGGTAGCCTGGCAGAAGCTGCTGCAGGCTGGCCAATCAGAGCACAGCAGCAAAAACAATGCAGAGCTGAAATTGGCAACGTTTTAGGTAAAGTCTAAACTTTTTACCTGAACAAGTTATATTAAATCCAACAACTGGAAGTTGTGGGATTTATTACAACAATTAATTTGATACCAAATTCTTGGTATGTAACATTTAAGGAGACTTTAAAATTTAAAATAAAGTCTGCCCATTCTAGCCTATGAAGGCCATTTACTTCAATGAGGGAAAAACGAATTTGGCTGTTTTTACCTCACCAGGGCTTATAAATCTATTTTTATAAAGTCCCTGCTTATAGTTACATGGCACCCAGCCCTAGGGGCACATAGGGCACACCTTAGGGGTGACTTATATGTAAAAATAAGGTAGTTTAAGACTTTGGAAGTACCTTTAATTCCAAAGTCGAATTTGCATATAACTTTAATTTAAAAGCAGCCAGCAAAGCAGGCTTGCTTTTAAAATGACACTGGGCACCTCAGCAGTGCACCTAGGTGTGCACCACCTATGCTGTGGCCCCTAAACCTACATGCCCTACCATATACTAGGGACTTATAGGTAGGTTAACTTAGCCAATTATAATTAGCCTAATTTGCATATCCATTTTACACAGAGCACAGGCCCTGGTTAGCAGTACCCAGGGCACCATCAAAGTCAGGAAAACACCAGCAAAAAGAGGAAAATGGGGGCAAAAAGTTATGGGGCCTCTGCAATCAGCCCTGTTTTCTCACACAACCCCCCCCCCCCCCCCAGCCCACACGCCCAGGAGACTCAGCCCAACCCTGGGAGAGTCTTCCTGGCTTGTTAGGCGAGGAAGACAGTGAAGAAAACTGGCTGTCCCTTTGCAGGGCCTACTCTGCCTTATATCCTCCTGTCAGGGTCACTCCCTATGGGTAGTGAAGCCATCCCAACAGTAAAAGGACCCAACTCAAACTGAAACTTTCCTCTAGGGGGGTCTTCCTCCTTTCTCTCTGCCAACTTGGGTAGTGAGGTGCCCACCTCCCCTACTCCAAACTTTGCTATGGCAACACCTAGCTTACCCAAAGAGGTCACCCAACACTTGAGCAACCCCACCATGACCAATAGGGTCAGGGGGCCTACTTTGCTATTGGCCCTGGGGTCTGCCTCCCAGGCCAAGTACAGTGCTGCCAGGAAGGCTAGCACCCAGCAGAGGCTACTGACAGCTGTCAGTACCCAGAACCACACCCTAAGCTCTCCACTGACAGGTGGCTGAGCTGCTTTAGGGGCATCTTTGGGGTCCTGGCACCCCTCTTGCTGTCTAGAGTGGGGAGCTACCACCTCCTGTGGCAGACACCCTCCTTCCACTCTCCCTTCTGTCAGTGCAGGGGCAACACCTTGCATCTGGACAGCTGCCTGACTACTCAGGACTTCCTTGGGGTCAGGTCAGGCCTCACCAGTGCCAACTCTGGGCTCCCCCCTTACTGGGGCAGAAGGCCCTTGGCTCCCTGGAACTCTCTTTAAGAGTGGCCTACCCTTCCTTTTCTTCTTTCCTTTTCTTGGGGACCCCTGTCTCCTAACTGTAGGGACTGACTCCCCAGGACTTTGGGTTGGGGGGGCGCCCTGGGCGACCACCCCATCTGTGACCAGACTCACCTCTGGGAGGTCATTGCCCAGGATACAATCTAGGGGAAGGTCAGCACTGACTACCACCCTAATCCAGTCAAGGATACCCTCCCTCTCTAGGGGCACTATGGCTACAGGTTTGGAGGTGACCTCCCCTGTGGCTATCCTGACTTTCTTTGTCTTTCCTGGGACATACATGTCTGGGGTCACTAACCGGTCACTCACTATAGTGTGACTGGCACAGGTGTCTCTCAGGCCAGTGGTAGGGATCCCATTCACTTGAATGTGGTGGAAGTGCCTACTCCCACCCTCAGGGATCACCAGCTTACCATCTGGTCCTGTCTCCCAGCTCAATGCTAGGAGGACTTCATCATCTGAGGAATCCTCCTCTATGGCTACACTGGACAGCCCAGTGCTAACCACCTTCTTTGGACAGGCTGCATCTCCTCTGAAGTGACCTGTCTGCTGACAGTCAAAGCAAGCCCTACTGTCCAAGAGCTTTTTTAACCCTGGGTCTAACTGTCTCTGCTGGTCAGAGTGGGAGTGGGATTTACTCTCCTCCTTCTTAGGGTTCTGGGGTACAGAGGGAGTCTCTGTGGTGGGCTTACCACCTCCCTCCTTAGGTTTTTGGGGACCTGTCCCCCCCTTCTTGGAGTCTCCCCCCTGGGACTTGACAACCACCCTGGTTCTCAACCACTCATCAGCTGCCTCCCCTAGCTCTCTAGGGTTGGTCTGCTTAGAGTCCACTAGATGCTGGCGTAACCTTTCTTGGGTACAATTGGTCAAGATGTGCTCTCTCATGATCAGATTGTATAACCCCTCATAAGTATCTACTTTGTTACCAATAATCCAGCCCTCTAGTGCCTTTAGTGAAATGTCCACAAAGTCAACCCAAGACTGGGTACTGACCTTCTGGGTGTCCCTGAACTTCATTCTATATTGCTCTGGGGTCAGACCAAACTTCTTGGCTAAGCACCTCTTCATACTAGGGTATGAATCTGCCTCCTCCCCCCTTAAGGTCAGAAGCCTATCCCTCCCTGAGTTGGGGACCAACTCCCACAAAAGGGAACCCCAGTATTGAGGCCTAACCCTTCTCATTTGGAGTGCCCTCTCAAAGGCCCCCAGCCACTTATCTATGTCATCCCCCTCTACATAAGCAGGAACCACCCCCTTGGGTAATCTGGGGCAAACTCCCCCACCCATGGACACCTCAACTTCTCTGTCGCTGCCACCATCTCTTTTCTCTTTCTTTGCCCACTTTTTCTTTTCTAGGGCCAGCTTCTCTGCTTCCAAAGCTATGTATGCTAGCTGGGCCTCCAGCTCTCTTTCTCTGATGGATGGGTTCTCTCCTCCTGAAAGGACCCCCTTCCCACCACTAGCTTTGGATCTGCCCCTAGTGACTGTATTTACTGAGGACCGTTCTTCCTCATCCTCACTTAGGCTCAGATGCCTTCCCTCCCCTGAGTGGTTAGAGCTAGCATCCTCCCTTCTTTCTCCCTCCTCTGGAGCTTCTTCTGACTCTACCTCTTGGGCCTCAGCCCATGCTGTCAGGGATTTGATCAGGATTTGCTTCCTGAGGTCTGTGGTTGCAGGCAACCCTCTTTCAGTACACAACCCCCTAAGCTGGACTACTGTCAGTGTGGGTAGGCTAGCCAGATCAAGCTCCATGGTTCCCTAGTTTTGTGTCAACAAAAACTTTTTGCAAAAATTGGAAACAAGAATTTAGAAAAATTACAAAAATTCAATAATTGAAATTAATCCAAATTAATAAAAAAAATTACAATAAAAAATTTTAAAAAAATAATTTTTGCACTAAGACAATTTAAAGGATTTTTAATTTGTTTTACTTAAAACTGTAACGCGATACTGAACACAAGTACAGGATCCCACCGCTGCCACCAAAAATGTTGGAAAATGGGTTATTGGTAAGGGCAGGTAGGTACCTACACCTAGCAACAAGCCACTAACCTCCACCTACGTACAGTTAGGTCTCAGTAAATTAGTCCCAGCTCAACCCTTGGTAGCTTGGCAACAAGTGTCAAGGTTTAACTTAGGAGACAGTGTGTAAAGCATTCAAATATCACAAAACAGTAATTAAATAAAACACAGGAAACAGTTTAAAAATCCAAAACCAATTTATAAAAATAGTTTATATTTTTATCTTTAAAATGACACAAAAACGATTAAAATCGGTTCAGGGGAACCGGAGATATGAATTTTTAAAGAATTATTATTTTTCTAACGCTTAGAAACAAAAAGCGCCAATCGGGTCATCTGGTTGCACCAGGACCGGGGCAAAGTCAAAGTTTCAGGCCGACCGCGATGGAGCCCTGCTCGGCTACAAGTCGCGGGAGGCCTCGGTTAAAAAGTTACCTTCTGACTTAGTCTTTATTTTGAAGTTTTTCTTCACCGGGACGAACCTGCCAGTTGAATCCGACCTCCTGGAGCCCTTGTCCGGATACGCGATGTGGGTTTCCTCGGTGGTGATTTTTACCTTCGGACTTAGTCGTTTTTTCGAGATGAAAATCCTTCGACCGGGGTAAACCTGGATCTTGATACGACGTCCGTGGAGCCCTTCTCGGATACGATGGCTGGGAGGTCCCGGTCAACTTTTTACCTTCGGACTTAGTCTCTTTTTCGGATGTTTTTCTTTACCAGGACGAACCACGAAGTCAGGCCGGGTCGCGGTTGAGGCAAGCCGGCTAGAATTTCCGCGGCGGGTCGGTCCCTCTCTGGAGCTTTTTTACAAAAATTTTCAAATCTTCTCCAAACTTCTGGGGCTTCACCCAGATGTTCTTTTAAGGTTCTTTTGGGGTCCACAGCTCACCCCAAGGGTCCAGAAGTTCTGTGATGGTCCTTGGGGGGTGCGGACTTCAACTCCCAGAATGCACTTGGCGCAAGCTCCTTTTTGGCCACTGGGCAGTGGTCAACTGGTCTCTTTTTTCAGGAGTTGGTGCAGGGGACTCTGGATAGCAATTTTTCACCTGTAGCAAACAGGGAGTCCCTCCTTGAACCAGTTGAAGCCAGGCAAAGTCCTTCTTGTGGTGAAGCCCAAGTGTGCAGCTGGTGCAGTCCTTCTGAGTGCAGGTTCCAGGTGCAGGCCAGGGGTCCAGCAGGGCAGTCCTTCTTCTCCTTTAGTTCCTTCTTCTTGAAATTTGGTGGGGATCTGAGGTGTGGGTGCAGGTCTGCCAGTTTTATCCTTGCTCCTGGGTGAAAAGCAGGGGGGCCCTGGTCCTCCAATCAGGTACAGGGTCGTCCCCCTGTGATGACCACTTCCTGGGAAGTGTGGCAAAAATCCATCCCAGAAGGCAACAGTCTCTAAAAATCCAACATGGATGAATCTGATTTTTGGAGGTTACATCTGGCTGAGCCCACCCACTGGTGTGGCTAAAAATCATAAACACACCCCTCTCCTGCCCTCTCCTAATCTAATCAAGGGGGGCACCTAATTGTCTGGGGTTGCAGGATGTGGGGGTGTTGCTGGGTGCTCCAAATGTCCTCTGCCTTTGAAGACCAGTTTGGCAGCCCTCCCCCTTCCTGCCTCACCATCTGCTGAGGGGAGATTCTCTCCCCCAAGCACATTCCTTTGTGTGAAGCCAGGCCACTTCACACCTCATCAAGGTAGCCTGGCAGAAGCTGCTGCAGGCTGGCCAATCAGAGCACAGCAGCAAAAACAATGCAGATCTGAAATTGGCAACTTTTTAGGTAAAGTCTAAACTTTTTACCTGAACAAGTTATATTAAATCCCACAACTGGAAGTTGTGGGATTTATTACAACAATTAATTTGATACCAAATTCTTGGTATGTAACATTTAAGGAGACTTTAAAATTTAAAATAAAGTCTGCACATTCTAGCCTATGAAGGCCATTTACTTCAATGAGGGAAAAACGAATTTGGCTGTTTTTACCTCACCAGGGCTTATAAATCTATTTTTATAAAGTCCCTGCTTATAGTTACATGGCACCCAGCCCTAGGGGCACATAGGGCACACCTTAGGGGTGACTTATATGTAAAAATAAGGTAGTTTAAGACTTTGGAAGTACCTTTAATTCCAAAGTCGAATTTGCATATAACTTTAATTTAAAAGCAGCCAGCAAAGCAGGCTTGCTTTTAAAATGACACTGGGCACCTCAGCAGTGCACCTAGGTGTGCACCACCTATGCTGTGGCCCCTAAACCTACATGCCCTACCATATACTAGGGACTTATAGGTAGGTTAACTTAGCCAATTATAATTAGCCTAATTTGCATATCCATTTTACACAGAGCACAGGCCCTGGGACTGGTTAGCAGTACACCATCAAAGTCAGGAAAACACCAGCAAAAAGAGGAAAATGGGGGCAAAAAGTTATGGGGCCTCTGCAATCAGCCCTGTTTTCTCACAGGGGACAATTCCATGATCTTAGACATGTTACATGGCCATGTTCAGTTACCATTGTGACGCTGTACATAGGTAGTGACCTATGTACAGTGCACGCGTGTAATGGTGTCCCCGCACTCACAAAGTTCGGGGAATTTGCCCTGAACGATGTGGGGGCACCTTCGCTAGTGCCGGGGTGCCCACATACTAAGTAACTTTGCACCCAACCTTCACCAGGTGAAGGGTAGACATATAGGTGACTTATAAGTTACTTAAGTGCAGTGGTAAATGGCTGTGAAATAACGTGGACGTTATTTCACGCAGGCTGCAGTGGCAGGCCTGTGTAAGAATTGTCAGAGCTCCCTATGGGTGACAAAAGAAATGCTGCAGCCCATAGGGATCCCCTGGAACCCCAATACCCTGGGTACCTCAGTACCATATACTAGGGAATTATATGGGTGTACCAGTATGCCAATGTGAATTGGTAAATTTAGTCACTAGCCTGTTAGTCACAAATTTGGAAAGCAGAGAGAGCATAACCACTTAGGTTCTGGTTAGCAGAGCCTCAGTGAGACAGTTAGGCATCACACAGGGAACACATATAGGGCACATACTTATGAGCACTGGGGCCCTGCCTGGCAGGGTCCCAGTGAGACATAGACTAAAACAACATATATACAGTGAAATATGGGGGAAACATGCCAGGCAAGATGGTACTTTCCAACACAACCCCCCCCCCCCCCCCCCAAAAGAAGGACAATAAGACTAGCCATGACCTGATGAGTCTTCATTGTCTAAATGCAAATATCTGGAGAGTCCATCTGCATTGGAGTGGGTACTCCCAGGTCTATGTTCCACTGTATAATCCATTCCCTGTAGTGATATGGACCACCTCAACAATTTAGGGTTTTCACCTTTCATTTGTTTTAGCCAAAGTAGAGGTTTGTGGTCTGCCTGAACAATGAAGTGAGTGCCAAACAGGTATGGCCTCAACTTCTTCAGTGCCCAGATCACAGCAAAGGCCTCCCTCTCTATGGCAGACCAACGCTTTTCTCTAGGGGTCAACCTTCTGCTGATAAAAGCAACTGGTTGATCCTGGCCCTCAGAATTCAGTTGTGATAAGACTGCCCCTACCCCTAATTCAGATGCATCAGTTTGAACAATGAATTTCTTGGAGTAACATGGGCTTTTTAGGACAGGTGCAGTGCACATGGCCTGTTTGAGCTCCTCAAAAGCTTTCTGACAGCTAGCTGTCCACAATACCTTTTTAGGCATCTTTTTACTGGTGAGATCATTAAGTGGGGCTGCTATGGAGCCATAGTTTTTCATGAATCTCCTGTAATACCCAGTGAGTCCTAGGAAGGCTCTCACCTGGGTCTGTGTTGTAGGGGGTACCCAATATATGATTGTCTGGATTTTCCCGTGAAGTGGTGCAATCTGTTCTCCACCTACCAGGTGTCCCAGATAAACCACGTTTCCATGCCCTATCTGGCACTTTGAGGCCTTGATAGTGAGGCCTGCCTTTTGCAGGGCCTCCAGAACTTTCCAAAGGTGGACCAGGTGCTCATCCCAGGTGGAGCTAAAGACAGCTATATCATCTAGATATGCTGCACTAAAAGCCTCCAACCCTTGCAGGACTGTGTTCACCAACCTCTGAAAAGTGGCAGGTGCATTCTTCAAACCAAAGGGCATCACTGCAAATTGGTAGTGCCCTCCTATAGTTGAAAATGCAGTTTTAGGTTAAGCATCCTCAGCCAATTTGATCTGCCAATACCCTGCAGTCAAATCAAAGGTGCTTAGATACTTGGCAGATGCCAGTGTGTCTATGAGCTCATCTGCCCTGGGTATAGGGTGAGCATCAGTTGTTGTTACCTGATTGAGACCTCTGTAATCTACACAAAACCTCATCTCCCTTTTTCCATCTTTTGAGTGAGGCTTTGGTACAAGCACCACAGGACTCGCCCATGGGCTTTCAGAAGGTTCAACCACTCCTAGATCAAGCATTTTCTGAACCTCTTGTTTTATGCAGTCCCTGACATGGTCAGGCTACCTATAGATTTTACTTTTTACAGGCAAGCTGTCTCCAGTATCAATTGTGTGTTCACACCAAGATGTGGTGCCAGGCACAGTTGAAAAGAGTTCAGAAAACTGCCCAAGGAGATTTATGCAGTTGTCTTTCTGTCCTGCAGTCAGACAGTCTGCTAAAACTACTCCCTCCACTAGAGCATCCTCTTCAGTGGAGGAGAAGAGATCAGGGAGAGGGTCACTCTCTTCTTCCTGTCCTTCATCTGTTGCCACGAGCAGGGTGAGATCAGCCCTGTCATACTATGGTTTTAGGCGGTTGACATGAATCACCCTAAGGGGACTCCTGGCAGTGCCCAGGTCAGCCAAGTAGGTGAACTCGCCCTTCTCCTTTTTTTCAACAATGAGATGGGGTCCACTCCATTTGTCCTGGAGTGCTCTTGGGACCACAGGCTCCAATGCCCACACCTTCTGTCCTGGTTGGTACTGGATCAGAACAGCCTTCTGGTCATGCCATTGCTTCTGGAGCTCTTGGCTGGCCTGAAGGTTTTTACTGGCCTTTTTCTTCTACTCAGCCATTCTGGATCTTAGGCCAAGTACATAGTCCACTATGTCCTGTTTGGAAGCTTTTAAAGGTTGTTCCCAACCTTCCTTCACAAGTGGTAGTGGACCTCTTACAGGGTGTCCAAAGAGGAGTTCAAAGGGGCTGAAGCCCACTCCTTTCTGGGGTACCTCCTGTAAGCAAAAAGGAGGCAAGGTAACAGGACATCCCATCTCCTCCTGAGTTTTTCAGGGAGTCCCATTATCATACCTTTGAGAGTTTTATTAAACCTCTCTACCAGTCCATTAGTCTGTGGATGATAAGGTGTGGTGAATTTGTAGGTTACACCACATTCCTTCCACATAGCTTTCAAGTATGCAGACATAAATTTGCTACCCCTGTCTGATACAACCTCTTTTGGGAAACCCACCCTGGAAAAGATTCACAGGATGGCTTTTGCCACTGCAGGAGCTGTAGTGGTCCTTAGAGGAATTGTTTCAGGATTTCTTGTGGCATGGTCCACAACCACCAAGATAAACCTATTGCCTGAAGCAGTAGGAGGGTCAAGGGGGCCAACTATGTCAACCCCTACCCTTTCAAAGGGGACCCCAACCACAGGTAGTGGAATAAGGGGAGCCTTTGGTGTGCCACCAGTCTTGCCACTGGCTTGGCAGGTCACAGAAGACTTACAAAAATCTTTTGTGTCCTCTGACATCCTAGGCCAGTGAAACAGGGGGACATGCCTTTCCCATGTTTTGATCTGGCCCAAATGCCCAGCCAAAGGAATGTCATGTGCCAGAGTTAGGAGGAACTCTCTGTACTACAGGGGAATGACCAATCTCCTGGCTGCTCCAGGTTTTGGGTCCCTTGCCTCTGTGTACAAGAGGTTGTCCTCCCAGTAAACTATATGTGAGTCACTGACATCCCCATTTTGCTGCTTGACAGCTTGCTGTCTGAGACCCTCTAATGTGGGACAGGATTGCTGTGCCACACACAGCTCTTCCCTGGCAGGCCCCCCTCCACCCAAAAGCTCAGCAGTGTCTGCTGCCAGCTCATCTGGTGAAGGTTCTGCACAGGGAGGAAATTCTTCTTCCTCAGAAGGAGAATCATCTGTAGAGGGAGGGATAGTGGGTAGGGATTTACCCTTGCTACCCCTAGCTTTAGGGAGCACTTGGTCCATTGTTCCAGGATCCAAGTTACCCAGTCCTTTTTGCTTTTTGGCCTGAGCCCTTGTCAAAGCAAAAATATGCCCAGGAATGCCCAGCATTGCGGCATGAGCCTCTAACCCCACTTTTGCCCAAGATGATGTCTCTAAATCGTTCCCTAGGTGACAGTCTACAGGTAAATCTGAGGCAACCACAACTTTCTTTGGACCAGTAAACCCCCCCCCCCCAGTTGAGATTCACAACAGCCATTGGGTGGCTAAGAGTGCTGTTGTAGGAGGCTGGACTGGCTTGTAGTGAGTACCAAGGGGTACTTGCACCTTGCACCAGGCCCAGTTATCCCTTATTAGTGTATAGGGTGTCTAGCAGCTTAGGCTGATAGATAATGGTAGCTTAGCAGAGCAGCTTAGGCTGAACTAGGAGACGGGTGAAGCTACTACAGTACCACTTAGTGTCATATGCACAATATCATAAGAAAACACAATACACAGTTATACTAAAAATAAAGGTACTTTATTTTTATGACAATATGCCAAAGTATCTTAGAGTGTACCCTCAGTGAGAGGATAGGAAATATACACAAGATATATATGCACAATAGCAAAAATATGCAGTATAGTCTTAGAAAACAGTGCAAACAATGTATAGTTACAATAGGATGCAATGGGGAAACATAGGGATAGGGGCAACACAAACCATATACTCCAAAAGTGGAATGCGAACCACGAATGGACCCCAAACCTATGTGACCTTGTAGAGGGTCGCTGGGACTATTAGAAAATAGTGAGAGTTAGAAAAATAACCCTCCCCAAGACCCTGAAAAGTGAGTGTAAAGTGCACTAAAGTTCCCCTAAGGATAAAGAAGTCGTGTTAGAGGAATAATGCAGGAAAGACACAAACCAACAATGCAACAACGCTGGATTTCCAATCTGGGATACCTGTGGAACAAGGGGACCAAGTCCAAAAGCCACAAGCAAGTCGGAGATGGGCAGATGCCCAGGGAATGCCAGCTGCGGGTGCAAAGAAGCTTCTACTGGACAGAAGAAGCTGCGGTTTCTGCAGGAACGCAAAGGGCTAGAGACTTCCCCTTTGGAGGACGGATCCCTCTCGCCTTGTAGAGTCGTGCAGAACTGTTTTCCCGCCGAAAGAACGCCAACAAGCCTTGCTAGCTGCAAATCATGCAGTTAGCGTTTTTGGATGCTGCTGTGGCCCAGGAGGGAGCAGGAGGTCGCAAATTGGACCAGGAGGTAGAGGGGACGTCGAGCAAGACAAGGAGCCCTCTTAGCAGCAGGTAGCACCCGGAGAAGTGTCAGAAACAGGCACTACGAGGATGCGTGAAACAGTGCTCACCCGAAGTCGCACAAAGAAGTCCCACGTCGCCGGAGAACAACTTAGGAGGTCGTGCAATGCAGGTTAGAGTGCCGTGGACCCAGGCTGGACTGTGCACAAAGGATTTCCGCCGGAAGTGCACGGAGGCCGGAGTAGCTGCAAAAGTCACGGTTCCCAGCAATGCAGTATAGCGAGGTGAGGCAAGGACTTACCTCCACCAAACTTGGACTGAAGAGTCACTGGACTGTGGGAGTCACTTGGACAGAGTTGCTGGATTCGAGGGACCTCGCTCATCGTGCTGAGAGGAGACCCAAGTGACCGGTAATGCAGCTTTTTGGTGCCTGCGGTTGCAGGGGGGAAGATTCCGTCGACCCACGGGAGATTTCTTCAGAGCTTCTAGTGCAGAGAGGAGGCAGACTACCCCCACAGCATGCACCACCAGGAAAACAGTCGAGAAGGTGGCAGGATCAGCGTTACAGAGTTGCAGTAGTCGTCTTTGCTACTATGTTGCAGGTTTTCAGGCTTCCAGCGCGGTCAGCAGTCGATTCCTTGGCAGAAGGTGAAGAGAGAGATGCAGAGGAACTCGGATGAGCTGGTGGCACTGGCCACTCAGAGCAGTCCAGTGTGCCAGCAGCACCTCTGTTTCCAAGATGGCAGAGGTCTGGAGCACACTGGAGGAGCTCTGGACACCTCCCAGGGGAGGTGCAGGTCAGGGGAGTGGTCACTCCCCTTTCCTTTGTCCAGTTTCGCACCAGAGCAGGGCTAAGGGGTCCCCTGAACCGGTGTAGACTGGCTTATGCAGAATTGGGCACATCTGTGCCCAAGAAAGCATTTCCAGAGGCTGGGGAAGGCTACTCCTCCCCTGCCTTCACACCATTTTCCAAAGGGAGAGGGTGTCACACCCTCTCTCAGAGGAAGTTCTTTGTTCTGCCATCCTGGGCCAGGCCTGGCTGGACCCCAGAAGGGCAGATGCCTGTCTGAGGGGTTGGCAGCAGCAGCAGCTGCAGTGAAACCCCAGGAAGGGCAGTTTGGCAGTACCAGGGTTTATGCTACAGACCTCTGGGATCATGGGATTGTGCCAACTATGCCAGGATGGCATAGAGGGGGCAATTCCATGATCATAGACATGTTACATGGCCATATTCGGAGTTACCATTGTGAAGCTACATATAGGTAGTGACCTATATGTAGTGCACGCGTGTAATGGTGTCCCCGCAATCACAAAGTCAGGGAAATTGGCCCTGAACAATGTGGGGGCACCTTGGCTAGTGCCAGGGTGCCCTCACACTAAGTAACTTTGCACCTAACCTTTACCAGGTAAAGGTTAGACATATAAGTGACTTATAAGTTACTTAAGTGCAGTGTAAAATGGCTGTGAAATAACGTGTACGTTATTTCACTCAGGCTGCAGTGGCAGGCCTGTGTAAGAATTGTCAGAGCTCCCTATGGGTGGCAAAAGAAATGCTGCAGCCCATAGGGATCTCCTGGAACCCCAATACCCTGGGTACCTCAGTACCATATACTAGGGAATTATAAGGGTGTTCCAATAAGCCAATGTAAATTGGTAAAATTGGTCACTAGCCTGTTAGTGACAATTTGTAAAGAGAGAGCATAACCACTGAGGTTCTGGTTAGCAGAGCCTCAGTGAGACAGTTAAGCATCACACAGGGAACACATACCATTAGGTCACAAACTTATGAGCACTGGGGTCCTGACTAGCAGGGTCCCAGTGACACATAACAAACATACTGAAAACATAGGGTCTTCACTATGAGCACTGGGCCCTGGCAAGCAGGATACCAGTGAGACAGTGAAAACACCCTGACATACACTCACAAACAGGCCCAAAGTGGGGGTAACAAGGCTAGAAAGAGGCTACTTTCTCACAGCTGTTATGAGCGTCTGTCACTTGGTACTGGTGACCAAGTAGGTGTTGTTCAGGGTGTACCAGTTTCTCTATTACCATGGTAACACTGGCACCTTTGTCCCTGTAGGCCTGAACCACAACACCATTTATTAGGGGAAGTTGCTTGTACTTTTCCATATTAAGGGGACAAGCAACCAAGGTGGCCAAATCAATGGCACCTTCAGAGACTAACACAGCCTCTGTGGTCTCCCTAACAAGACCAACCCCAACTAAATTACCAAAAGTGAGCCCAGCTACTCCATTGAATTGGCTATTAGTAGGTTTGCTCCCACCACCACTGCTATTACTAGAGGCACTAGAATTTGCAGTAGGGGTTGTGGTAGTGGGAGGTTTGGTGTTTTTCTTTGGACAACTGGCATCAGTTGTCCAATGGCCTTTGACTTTACACAAATAACACCAAGGCTTTTTAACTTGATTTGAAGAGGATTTGGACCCACCACCCCCACCAGAGGATTTTTGTGGGCCTGATGAAGACTCATTTTTTGTTTTGTCCCCACCCTTGTCAGAAAACTTACCATCCTTCTTCTTGCCATCATTGTCACCCCCTGTATGAACTTTTCTGTTCACTCTTGTTCTGACCCATTTGCCTGCCTTCTTTCCCAATTCTTGGGGAAAGGTCAGATCTGAGTCCACTAGATATTGGTGTAACAAGTCAGACACACAGTTATTCAGAATATGCTCTCTCAGAATAAGATTATACAGGCTTTCATAGTCAGAAACTTTACTGCCATGTAACCACCCCTCCAAGGCCTTCACTGAACAGTCAACAAAGTCTATCCAGTCTTGTGAGGACTCTTTTCTGGTATCTATGAACTTAATTCTGTATTGTTCAGTGGTTAAGCCAAATCCATCCAAGAGTGCATCCTTCAAAACTGCAAAATTGTTAGCATCACTTTATCTAACAGTAAGGAGCCTATCCCTACCCTTTCCATTGAAAGATAACCACAATATAGCCGCCCACTGCCTTTGCGGGACCCCCTGTACCATACAGGCCCTCTCAAGTGGAGCAAACCACTTGTTGATGTCATCCCCCTCCTTGTAAAGGGGAACTATCTTGTGCAGATTCCTGGAATCATGCTCTCTAACAGGATTACTATCAGGAATACTGCTGTTGCTGCCACCATGGGGTCCAAACCCCAATCTCTGTCTCTCCTTCTCCAGGTCTAGGGATTCCCTGTCTAGAGCCAGCTGTTGCTGTTTAAGCTTCAGTCTGGTCTCTTCCACTCTCAACTTTTTGAGTTCCCTTTCTAACATGTTGTCTTCAGGGTGGGTGGGTTGGGAATGCTTGGACACAGAGGATAAATTGGAAACAACAGAGGGAGATCTGTCCGTAACTGACTGGACTCTAACAACCTGGCCTCCAGGAATAAAAACATCCCTACTATGATGGGAGCTCCTATTACTACTAGCATTGCTAGGTGGTCTGCTAAGGGGCAGATTTGGAACAGAACCCTCCCCACCTCCCTCAAGGTTATCCCCTGAGTCAGAATGGGAGCCATCTATTAACTTCTCATTTGAAGTGCCTGCTTGGGACTCATCATTCACAATCAGCATGTTATATAGAAACTCTTTTGTGGGGTTCTTTCCTATCACTAAACCTCTATCTAAGCAGAGACTCCTTAGGCTCTTGTAATTCAAATTGTCATAGGTAGTATTGACCATTGTAAGAGCAGACTCTACATCAGACATGATAGAAGAAGGTTTAGAGACAGTGAGAAGAAAGAAAAAGTTTCAGAACTTTTTAAAGAACAGAGAAAAAATCTTTTTCTAACTTTTTGGAAACTTTTAAAAGTTTTAGAGTACTTTTCAGCACTTAGTAGAAAGTGTAAGAGGAGAAAAGCAAAAAACATTTGGTTAGGTGTACATACACTGAACTTGTTTTGTATATTATTCTCTTATGAAAAGTACACAATGACAAAGTGGTAATCCCACCGCTGCCACCAATGTAGGAGGCTGGCCTGGCTTGTAGTGGGTACCAGAGGTACTTACACCTTGTGCCAGGTCCAGTTATCCATTATTAGTGTAGAAGAGGTGTTTCTAGCAGCTTAGGCTGATAGAAGGTAGCTATGGCAAAGCAGATTACGCTGAACTAGGAGACATGTAAAGCCCCTACTATAACACTGGTGTCATATGCATAATATCATAAGAAAACACAATACAAAGATATACTAAAAATAAAGGTACTTTATTTTTATGACAATATGCCAAAAGTATCTCAGTGAGTACCCTCAGTATGAGGATGAGAAATATACACAAGATATATGTACACAATCCAAAATTATGCAGATAATAGCAAAAGGAAGTAATGCAAGCAATGTAAAATTACAGTAGATTGCAATAGGAGCACATAGGTATAGGGGCAACACAAACCATATACTCCAAAAGTGGAATGCGAACCACAAATGGACCCAAAACCTATGTGAGCTTGTAGAGGGTTGCTGGGACTGTAAGAAAACAGTGAGGGTTAGAAAAATAGCCCATCCCAAGACCCTGAAAGGTAGGTGTAAAGTGCACCTACTACCCCCAGAGAGCACAGAAGTCGTGATAAGGGGATTCTGCAGGAAGAACAAACACCAGCAATGCAACAACAGTGGATTTCCGGACCTGAGTACCTGTAAGACAAGGGGACCAAGTCCAAGAGTCGTGACAGTGTTGAGAGTGGGCAGGAGCCCAAGAAATGCCAGCAAGGAAGCTGCCACCTGTTGGAAGAAGCTTGGTGTTCTGCAAGAACGAAGAGGACTAGGAACTTCCCCTTTGGAGGATGGATGTCCCACGTCGTGAAGAAGCTTGCAGAGGTGTTCCCATGCAGAAAGACCGCAAACAAGCCTTGCTAGCTGCAAGGGTCACAGTTAGGTTTTTTGGATGCTACTGTGGCCCAGGAGGGACCAGGATGTCGCCACTTGGAGGAGGAGACAGAGGGGGCACCCAGCAAGTTAGGAAGCCCTCAAAGAAGCAGGCTGCACCCGCAGAAGTACCTGAACAGGCACTTGGAAGAAGAGTGAACCGGAGTCTACGCGAAGTCACAAAAGGGAGTCCCACGACGCCGGAGGACAACTCAGAAGGTTGTGCACGGCAGGTTAGAGTGTCGGGGACCCAGGCTTGGCTGTGCACGAAGGAAATCCTGGAAGAGTGCACAGGAGCCGGAGCAGCTGCAAATCATGCGGTACTCAGCAGTGCAGTCTAGCGTGGGGAGGCAAGGACTTACCTCCACCAAACGTGGACTGAAGAGTCACTGGACTGTGGGAGTCACTTAGACAGAGTTTCTGAGTTCCAGGGACCACGCTCGTCGTGCTGAGAGGGGACCCAGAGGACCAGTGATGCAGTCTTTTGGTGCCTGCGGTTGCAGGGAGAAGATTCCGTCGACCCACGGGAGATTTCTTCAGAGCTCCTGGTGCAGAGAGGAGGCAGGCTACCCCAAGAGCATGCACCACCTGGAAACAGTCGAGAAATCCAGTAGGATGAAGCGATACAAGGTTGCTAGTAGTCGTCTTGCTACTTTGATGCGGTTTTGCAGGCGTCCTGAGCAGTCAGCGGTCGATCCTTTGGCAGAAGGTGAAGAGGGAGATGCAGAGGAACTCTGATGAGCTCTTGCATTCGTTATCTGGTGAGATCCCCAAAGCAGAGACCCTAAATAGCCAGAAAAGTAGGCTTGGCTACCTAGGAAGGAGGATTGGCTACCAAGAGAGGTAAGAGCCTATGAGAAGGAGCCTCTGACGTCACCTGCTGGCACTGGCCACTCAGAGCAGTCCAGTGTGCCACAAACACCTCTGTTTCCAAGATGGCAGAGGTCTGGGACACACTGGAGGAGCTCTGGGCACCTCCCCTGGGAGGTGCAGGTCAGTTGAGTGGTCACTCCCCTTTCTTTTGTCCAGTTTCACGCCAGAGCAGGGCTGGGGGATCCCTGAACCGGTGTAGACTGGCTTATGCAGAGATGGGCACCATCTGTGCCCATCAAAGCATTTCCAGAGGCTGGGGGAGGCTACTCCTCCCCAGCCTTCACACCTATTTCCAAAGAGAGAGGGTGTTACACCCTCTCTCAGAGGAAGTCCTATGTTCTGCCTTCCTGGGCCAGGGCTGCCTGGACCCCAGGAGGGCAGAAACCTGTCTGAGGGGTTGGCAGCAGCAGCAGCTGCAGTAGAGACCCCGGAAAAGCACTTTGGCAGTACCCGGGTTCTGTGCTAGAGACCCGGGGGATCATGGAATTGTCCCCACAATGCCAGAATGGCATTGGGGTGACAATTCCATAATCTAAGACATGTTACATGGCCATGTTCGGAGTTACCATTGTGACGCTGTGCATAGGTAGTGACCTATGTACCGGGCACGCGTGTAATGGTGTCCCCGCACTCACAAAGTCCGGGGAATTTGCCCTGAACGATGTGGGGGCACCTTGGCTAGTGCCAGGGTGCCCACACACTAAGTAACTTTGTACCCAACCTTCACCATGTGAAGGTTAGACATATAGGTGACTTATAAGTTACTTAAGTGCAGTGGTAAATGGCTGTGAAATAACGTGGACGTTATTTCACGCAGGCTGCAGTGGCAGGCCTGTGTAAGAATTGTCAGAGCTCCCTATGGGTGACAAAAGAAATGCCGCAGCCCATAGGGATCTCCTGGAACCCCAATACCCTGGGTACCTCGGTACCATATACTAGGGAATTATATGGGTGTACCAGTATGCCAATGTGAATTGATAAATTTAGTCACTAGCCTGTTAGTGACAAATTTGGAAAGCAGAGAGAGCATAACCACTGAGGTTCTGGTTAGCAGAGCCTCAGTGAGACAGTTAGGCATCACACAGGGAACACATACAGGGCACATATATATGAGCACTGGGGCCCTGCCTGGCAGGGTCCCAGTGACACATAGACTAAAACAACAGATATAAAGTGAAATATGGGGGTAACATGCCAGGCAAGATGGTACTTTCCTACAGTTTAGTTAACACACTGCATTGATAAGCTAACACAGCTGCTTTGATAAGCAAACACAGCAGCACAGATAAGCTAACACTGCTGCACAGATAAGCTAACACAGCTGCATAGATAAGCTAACACTTGCATAGATAAGCTAACACAACTGCACTGATATGCTAAAACAGCTGCAAAGATAAGCTAACACAGCTGCACAGAAAAGGTAAGAGAACTGCATGTATACGATAAGACCTGCATAGATAAGCTAACACAAATCAATGGGTACCTAACACATCTCCATAGATAGCTATCACAGCTTATAGATAAGTCAACACAGCTGTATGGATAAGCAAACAAATAACACAGCTGTATAGCTAAGCTAACACAACTGATGAATAAGCTAACACCTGCATAGGTAAGCTAACACACCTGCATAGATAAGCAAACACAACTGTATGGATAAGCTAACAACTACATAGATAAGCTAACACAGCTGCATGGATAGCTAGCAGCTGCATAGATAAACTAACACAGTCGCATAGATAAGTTAACACTGCTGCATGGATAAGCTAACACAGCTGCACAGAAAACATGGTTGCATGGATAAGCAAACACAGCAGCATAAATAAGTTTACACTGCTGCACAGATAAGCTAACACAGCTGTATAGATAAACTAACACAGTTGCATACATAAGCTAACACAACTGCATTGATAGGAAAGACAGCAGCTGCATAGATAAGCTAATACAGTTGCATACTTAAGTTAACAGAACTGCCTGTACATCAAAACACCTACATAGATAACCTAACACAACTAAATGGGTAAGCTAACACAGCTACACAAATGAGAAAACACAGTTGCCTAGATAAGCTAACACAACTGCATGAATAGCTAGGCAGCAGCTGCATACATAAGCTAACACAGCTGCATCGATAAGCTAACACAGCTGCATAGCTAAGCTAATACAGTTGCATAGATAAGCCACACAGCTGCATGGAAAAGCTAAAAGCAGCACTGATAAGCTAAAACAGCGGCACATATAAGCTAACACAGCTGCATAGATAAGCAAACACAACTGCATGGATAGCTAACACAGCTGCACAGATAAGCTAACACTGCTGCATAGATAAGCTAACACAACTGCATGGATAAGCTAACAGTTGCATAGATAGGCTAACAAAACTGCATGGAAAGCTAGAGGCTGCATAGATGACCTAACAAAGCTGCATAGATAAGATAACACTGCTGCATTGATAAGCTAACACAGCTGCACAGATGACAGAGCTGTGCAGATAAGGAAACACAACAGCATAGATAAGTTAACACTGCTGCAGAAATAAGCTTACACAGCTTCATAGATAAACTAGCACAGTTGCATAGATAAGCTAACACAACAGCATGGATAGCTAAGACAGCAGCTGCATCTATATTAGTTAACACAACTGCATAGATAAGCTAAGAGAACTGAATGTATACCATAACACCACCAAACCAAAGCTAACGCAACTGAATGGGTAGCCAACACACCTGCATAGATAAGCTAACACAGCTGCATGGATAAGCTAACACAGCAGCATAGATAACCTAACACAGCACCACAGATAAGCAAAAACGCTGCATAGTTAGGATAAAACAGCTGCTTGGCTAAGATAACACAACTGCATGGATATGTAACACAGCTACTGCATAGATAAGCTAACACAGCTGCATGGATAAGCAAACACAGCAGCATAGATACGCTAACTGCTGCATGGATAAGATAACACAACTGCATGGGTAAGCTACCAGAGCTGCATAGATAAACTAACACAACTGCATGGATTAGTTAACAAAACTGCATTGATAAGCTAACACCGCTGCTTTGATAAGCTAACACAACTGCATAGATACGTTAGCAAAGCTGCAGAGATAAGCTAACAAACATCATAGATAAGCTAACAGAACTGCATATATATGCCAACATCTGCATAGATAATCTAACACATCTGAATGGGTAGCTAACACAGCTGCAAAAATAAGGTCACACAACTGCATAGATAGCTATCACAGCAATATAGATAAGCTAACACTGCTGCACAGATAAGCTAACACAGCTGCATAGATAACCCAACACAGTTGCATAGACAAGCTAACACAACTGCATGGATAGCTAAGACAGCAGCTGCATAGATCAGCTAACACAGCTGCACAAATAACAGGTGAATAGACAAGGTAACAGCTACATGGATAAGATAACACAACTGCATGTGTACACTAACATCTGCATAGATAAGCTAACACAACTGAATGGGTAGCTTTCACAGCTGCATAGACAAAGTAACACAACTGCATAGATAGCTATCACAGCAGCATAGATAAGCTAACACCGCTGGACAGATAAGCTAACACTGCTGCACACATAAGCTAACACAGCTGTATAGATAACCCAACACAGTTGTATAGATAAGCTAACACAACTGCATGGATAGCTAAGACAGCAGCTGCATCCATATAAGTTAACACAGCTGCATAGATAAGCTAACAGAACTGCATATATACGCTGACATCTGCATAGATAAGCTAACGCAACTGAATGGGTAGCCAACACACCTGCATAGATAAGCTAACACAGCTGCATGGATAAGCTAACACAGCAGCATAGATAAGCTAACACAGCACCACAGATAAGCAAAAACTGCTTCATAGTTAGGCTAAAACAGCTGCATGGCTAAGATAACACAACTGCATGGATATGTAACACAGCTGCTGCATAGATAAGCTAACACAGCTGCATGGATAAGCAAACACAGCAGCATAGATACGCTATCTGCTGCATAGATAAGATAACACAACTGCATGGATGAGCTACCACAGCTGCATAGATAAACTAACACAACTGCATGGTTTAGTTAACACAACTTCATTGATAAGCTAACACCGCTGCTTTGATAAGCTAACACAACTGCATAGATACGTTAACAATGATGCAGAGCTAAGCTAACAAACTGCATAGATAAGCTAACAGAACTGCATATATACGATGACATCTGCATAGATAAGCTAACACAACTGAATGGGTAGCTAACACAGCTGCAAAAATAAGGTCACACAACTGTATAGATAGCTATCACAGCAGCATAGATTAACTAACACTGCTGCACAGATAAGCTAACACAGCTGCATAGATAACCCAACACAGTTGCATAGATAAGCTAATACAACTGCATGGATAGCTAAGACAGCAGCTGCATAGATAAGCTAACACAGCTGGATAAATAACAGGTGAATAGACAAGCTAATAGCTACATGCATAAGATAACACAACTGCATGTATACACTAACATCTGCATAGATAAGCTAACACAACTGAATGGGTAGCCCCTCACAGCTGCATAGATAAGGTAACACAACTGCATAGATAACCCAACACAGTTGTATAGATAAGCTAACACAACTGCATGGATAGCTAAGACAGCAGCTGCATAGATAAGCTAACACAGCTGCATAAATAAAAGGTGAATAGGTAAGCTAACAGCTGCATGGATAAGATAACACGACTGCATGGATAAGTAAAACAGCTGCATAGATGAACTAACACAACTGCATGGTTTAGTTAACACAACTGCATTGATAAGCTAACACAGCTGCATAGATAACCCAACACAGTTGCATAGATAAGCTAATACAACTGCATGGATAGCTAAGACAGCAGCTGCATAGATAAGCTAACACAGCTAGATAAATAACAGGTGAATAGACAAGCCCGTCAGCGCCCGGAAGAGGCTGGGCTGGGCCATCCCCCTGAGAACTTCCTTGGGAATTCAGGATCAGGCTCATTGGACTTCTAAGAGGTACTACATTTTTTCTCCTATGATTGTTCTTCCATAAACCCCCCTTTGGGTTTCACGGCTTAGGAGGTCCTAAGTAACTGGCATCTAAGTAAGATCTGCTAATAGAGCAGTTCCACTTATTTATTTACTATTCTCACACTGTCATAGCTTCCCTGCATATCACTCATATCGGCTTAGATTGGTGCTCTGCCCCACTATCATTTGTAAGACAATGGGTAAAAGAAAGATCACCACACTTGGGGCCGATGGAGCACACGCCGTGCCCGTCCAATCATCAATAACCAGCTACTTATCTTCAGTTATTGGGGCCATTGAAACTGAAATTGTCCAAGTAGAAGAAAGAATTGAGGTGGCAAATAACTTGACTCAAAGAATCTCTTTAGAACCCACGACTTATATACAGTCTGCAGCCTCTTCAATTACTCCCCGCAAGCTCAATTCGCCTCTGCCCGAAGATGACGTTAATGCCCTGCATTCCTTACAGCCCTTTAATGCAGCTAACACCGATCATTCAGTTGACACTCCCCCTCCCCCCAAAAAAAGGAAAGCTGGAGGACTTCGTAAGTGTAATAAGTTATCTAAATATCCAACGAAGGCCAAGGAATGTATTTCTACACCATTGGATACCCTGCCCGACCCTTTTCCAAAAAAAACTCCATCATTGGGCGAACTAGGCTCAGACTGCAGGATTCTAAAAGACAATCATTTGACCAACTTAGACTCGATCCTTAAACCTCTTTTTTCTGCTTTAGAGGAGAAGCTAACATTACTTATTGACTCCAAATTTGAGCAGTTACAAGAAATTATTCTTAAATATCTGCCTCAGCAGTCCACTTTAAAAACTAGTACAAATTCCCCTTCCTCTACTCCGAAACTGGTGTCTGATCCCAATGCCTCTCAGCAGGGTAACTGTTTGACGACTTGTAACCAACTCCCGTCCCATCGCATGCTTACCCGTAATTCCCATGATGATTCATTAACTGATCCTCTGTCTACTTTGGCCGGTGGTGCGACTGCCTTACTGAAGCCTGAAACTGCTCTTAAACCTAGATCTTCCACTAGTACAAAGGAGGTTCTACAGCTTCCTCCGGATAGCTTGCCATATGTTCTAGTCTTAGCAAATGTTCCTCCTCTTGATTGTACCCAGAAGGAAGATACTCATGCGTTAATAAGGAAATGTGCACATTGGATGAGCCAAAAACTTAGATACGAAGATGATCTAAATAATAGAATAATTATGGCTAGAAGGGTGAAGTGGTTAGGTTTGTCTAAAAAAGTATATGAAGGCAATTGTATAGTGATCAATTTTGCAAATTCTCATTGTGTTAATTATTTGTAGGCGTCCCTACCATCGAGTCCAAAAGGGGAAGGTGGGATCAAAGTCTATCCATTAAGCTTCTTCTACAGGCCGCCCACTTTATCACTTCCTTCTACGAGGGCCTCCCATGGTAAACATTTTTTAACAAAGGCACCTTTACAGAACCCCACCCTTGACCCTGGGGGTACCCAAAATCACTCTTCCCTTGATGCAATGGATTGACAATTGGAGAGTTTGGGGCACCCAAATGATTGTTTACAGGAATTAGAGCTGATGGGAGTGCATACAGTTTTGGAATCACCCATAGGGTCTGATGAGCTAGCTAGCTTTCCACATCTTATAACAGATACAGACATAATTGAGGAGTCTGGGAAAATGCCCCAGCAAAGTAATGCATTGTTATCTTTAATTAGTTGGAATATTGCTGGGCTTCGTTCTAAAGCTGAAAATTTAGAATGGCTGGAGTTTATTTCCACATTTGACATCATTTGTTTTCAAGAAACTTGGCTTACACCACCCTTCCATTTAAATGGCTACTTCTCCGTGTCTCAGCCAGCTACCCCATCTAGAGCAGGCAGAGCAAGTGGAGGTCTTCTGGTACTTGTGTCATTACTACTCCCAAAAATTGAGGTTTCATTGATTTGGTCTTCTGCTTTTTTTTTGGTAGTTTTATTATCAATATCTGGACAGAAAGATATTCTACTCTTAAACTTTTATAATAACATTCCAAGTGGTGCCCTGCCAGGAAGTCTCGAAGAGCTTACAGACCTGCTAGACTCTGCCGAGAAACTCCAGGACAGGGAATTTGATATGATCTGGGTTGGAGATTTTAATGTTCAGTTATGCAAGTATGAATTACCCCACTTATGTGGTGTTGCTACAGAAGCCAGAGAATCACTTACTCATTTCATTCACTCTAATTTAGGAAATGCCTTGAATACCCTCATTTATAAATTTGAACTTGCTTTTGCAAGGGATATGGCAAACAGTCGGATAAGAGAAATACCCACCTATACAGGGAGTACTAATGGTAGCATTATTGACTTTATTCTTATTAATTCCTCACTTTCAAGTTCAATAGTGGATTTTAAAATTAAATCTCACTGTGCCAGTGACCATAACCCTTTGAGTATAAAATTATCCTTTAAAACTAGAGTAATCTTACCTAGGATTGTATATAAAGGGAAAGAGGTGCTTAAAAGAAATTCTGGTCCTCGCATGAGGTGGGAGAGAGTAAACCCTAACACTCTTCACATGAACCTTATAACTCATAATAAGGCTGACATCAATACTTGCTTGTCCCTGCAATCCACTCCATTCCACCTTATAACTGCCTTTGAATCTTTAAGCTGTGCTATTTCTGAGGCTCTGACGTGTGCCCAATATCCCAAAGGCGAAAAACCTCTACGGTGGTTCAATTCTGCCTGTACGGCCGCTCATAGAGATCTAAAGTCAGCGATCAAAACTATTCCTTGTAATCGGGATTTAGTTAAACAGGCCAGGGGCCGATACAAATCAGCCCTTGAAGAAAGAAAGAACGAAATACGCACTAGTGCTTGGGGAGACCTTATGGCAGCGACAGATGTACGGGATCCCTCTCAATTTTGGAAGGTGGTTAATCACCCATATTTCTCAGGAAAGGAAAATAGGGACGATGACTGTCTGATACCAGAGGGGGTTTGGGTAGACCATTTTTCTACTGTATTTCAATCTGCGAATAATCCTAATGATGGAGGGGAGGTACGTGGCCTCCCATGTTCGGCTACTCTAATTCCACTTAAGAGCGGCATTTTATTTGAGGCACACGAGGTCAGTGCAGCAATAACTAAAATGAAATTAAGGAAAGCCCCTGGCCCCGATGGGATACCGGTGGACCTATTTAAATCTTTACCTGATCTGTGGGTTCCATTAATCACAAATGTTCTGAACAATGCTATTCAAAGTACTATCCCCTCCTCATGGTTAATGGCAATAATCGTCCCGATCTTCAAAAAGGGTAATAGGCTTGACCCTTTTTGCTATAGACCCATCTCTTTAATAGACTCCACGGCAAAGATATTGGGGAGTGTCATTCTGTCCCGGCTTGAGGATTGGGTTGCAAGGACAAACATTTTATCGCCAATTCAATATGGGTTTAGGCCTGGATTAGGCACAGTGGATCAGGCCATAAATTTACATCTTATCCTCAGTAAATATGTTATTGCCAAAAGGGAACCTATCCACTTAGCATTTATAGACCTGTCCAGTGCATTTGATATGGTGAACAGAGCAAAACTGTGGGACATAATGGATACAATGGGGATTGAGCAGGATTTGCTGGACTTGATCAAACGTTTATACTCTGACCTCTCTATTTTAATTCAGTTTGGACAACATGGTGAAAGGTCTCATCCCCTTGGTTCCAATCGAGGTGTTAGACAGGGCAGCACACTGGCACCTTTTCTGTTTCTACTGTACATAAACGGCTTGTACAATTGTTTGGTCCAAAATGGTAAGGATTTCCCCAGGATGAGTTTCAGACAATTGCCAATTTTATTATATGCCGATGATGCTGTTTTAATTGCCCGCACGGCCAATAGTCTACAGACCCTCCTGGATCTTTTTTTAACACATACACGAGAGCTTGATTTGAAAGTCAATTTTAAAAAATCACACGTTATGACCTGCGGTCCTAAAACCACTTGCACCAAATGTTTTAGAATGGGGGGGAACACCTTGACAAAGGTAAAAGACTTTTGCTACCTAGGTCTGTATCTAAGTTCCACTTTGTCTTGGAAATTCCATTTGAATTTTAAGTTCCAACAACTGGCAAGAAATGTTGAGGCAATCTTTCATTTGCCCGCAGATTAGGGCATAGACCGGTCCACCAGATCATCACGCTCTACAACTCCAAATGTGTTTTGGCGGCGATATATGGGGGTGGCCTTTGGGGATATATCAGTCCAAGCATTCTACAGCTTGCAGAGAACAAATTCCTTCATCGGTTACTCATGGTACCTAAGAACATAGCAAACATTTTATGCCATGAGGAACTGGGAATCCACTACATTACAGATTTGATAGATATTGCCCCACTTTTGCTATGGATAAAAGTATGGTCAAACCCGGCGGCTACTTTAACACACGATTGCGTAAAAGTCTGTATTTCATTAACAAACTGTAACAAAATTCCATGGCAAAATTTTGTTCACAATGGCTTCCAAAACTTGGACTTGGAGTATATGTATTTTAAACCAGAGCTCCTGCCAGCCAATGCGAAAGAAATTGTTAAACTTCGACATAAGGAGCATGTTATGAATCTTAGATACCAAGTGGCAGAGAAATTGAGTTCTTTTAATTCATACATACAAATTCTATCATCAGACTTGTTAGAACCTTATTTTGTTTGGTTCCCAACCCCTTCTTTATACTCTTTACTCGTACTTTTTAGATTTAATATGATCCATTTTAGAATGGCGTTCCCTATAAAATGCGTGTGGGAAAAAACACTACCGCCATGCCCTTGCGATAATTCTTCGAAACAAAGTACTTGCCATTTTATTTTATTCTGTAAACTTTACTCAGTTCCCAGGAAATCCTTTCTATTACCCATTTTGTGTAACTTGCACACTTCTTCCTACAAAGACGGATTGACTGGCATCCAAAGCCTCTCATCCAAACAAATGTGCATTTCTATTCTTAGTTTTATTAAATCTGCTATCACTATTAGAAACCGATATGAACTGGTAATGTGACCATTTATTAAGAGAAACTAGGCATTGTCTTATTACTATATTGTCCTATTATTATATATGTTTTTATAAGTATTTATTATCTTATACTGTTTTAGTAAGCTTGGGCGGTAAACTTAGATTTAATAGATTTGCTTTTGACGTATGCAATAAGTACTGTATTTTAACTTTTATGTATGCATGTGCACTTTTATGGCAAATCGCCGAATAAAGTTATTTTGACTGACTGACTGACAAGCTAATAGCTACATGCATAAGATAACACAACTGCATGTATACACTAACATCTGCATAGATAAGCTAACACAACTGAATGGGTAGCCCCTCACAGCCGCATAGATAAGGTAACACTGCTGCACAGATAAGCTAACACAGCTGCATAGATAATCCAACACAGTTGTATAGATAAGCTAACACAACTGCATGGATAGCTAAGGCAGCAGGGGCATAGATAGGCTAACACAGCTGCATAAATAACAGGTGAATAGATAAGCTAACAGCTGCATGGATAAGATAACACAACTGCATGGATAACTAAAACAGCTGCATAGATGAACTAACACAACTGCATGGTTTAGTTAACACAACTGCATTGATAAGCTAACACAGCTGCTTGGATAAGCAAACACAGCAGCACAGATAAGCTAACACTGCTGCACAGATACGCTAACACAGCTCCATAGATAAGGTAACACAGTTGCATAGATAAGCTAACACAACTGCATTGATAAGCTAACACAGCTGCACAGATAAGGTGAGACAACTGCATGTATACGCTAACACCTCCCTAGATAAGGTAACACAACTCAATGGGTAGCTAACACAGCTGCACAGATAATCTAACACATCTGCATAGATAGCTATCACAGCTGATAGATAAGTCAACACAGCTGCATGGATAAGCAAACACATTGGCACAGAAAAAATAACACAGATGCATAGCTAAGCTAACACAATCGATGAATAGGCTAACACCTGCATAGATAAGCAAACACAACTGTATCGTTTGCTAAGACTGCTGCATAGATAAGCTAATACAACTCCATGGATAAACTAACAGCTGCATAGATATTCTAAAAAAACTGCATGGATAGCTAGCAGCTGCATGGATAAGCAAACACAGCAGCATAAGTAATTTAACACTGCTGCACAGATAAGCTAAGACAGCTGTATAGATAAGCTAACACAGTTGCATAAATAAGGAAACACAACTGCATTGATAGCAAAGACAGCAGCTGCATAAATAAGCTAACACAGCTGCATAGTTAAGTTAACAGAACTGACATAAATACCATATCTCCCGCATAGATAAGCTAACACAAACGAATGGGTAAGCTAACTCAGCTGCACAAATAAGCTAACACAGTTGCTTAGCTAAGCTAACACAACTGCGTGGATAGCTAAGACAGCAGCTGCATACATAAGCCAACACAGCTGCATCGATAAGCTAACGCAGCTGCATAAATAAGCTAATACAGTTGCATAGATAAGCTAACACAGCTGCATGAGAAAGCTAACAGCAGCACTGATAAGCTAAAACAGCTGCACAGACAAGCTAAAACAGCTGCATAGATAAGCTAACACAGCTGCAGAGCTAAGGTAAGAGAACTGCATGTATACGATAAAACCTGCATAGATAAGCTAACACAACTGAATGGGTAGCTAACACAGCTGAATAGATAAGCTAACATAACTGTATATATAGCTGTCACAGCAGCTGATAGATGAGCTAACACAGCTGCACGGATAAGCAAACACAGTGGCATAGATAGCTAACCCAGCTGCATAGATAAGCAAATACAACTGTATTGATTGCTAACACAGCTGCATAGATAAGCAAACACAAGTGCATGGATAGCTAACACCGCTGCACAGATAAGCTAACACTACTGCATAGAAAAACTAACACAACTGCATGGATAATCTAACAACTGCATTGATATGCTAACAAAACTGCATGGATAGCTAGCAGCTGCATAGATAAACTAACACAGCAGCATACATAAGTTAACACTGCTGCACAGATAAGCTAATACAGCTGAATAGATAAGCAAACAAAGTTGCATAGATACGCCAACACAACTGCATTGATAGCAAAGACAACAGGTGCATAGATAAGCTAAAACAGCTGCATGGATAAGTAAAACAGCTGCATGGATAAACTAACACAACTGCATGGTTTAGTTAACACAACTGCATTGATAAGCTAACACAGTTTTTTTGGTAAGCAAACACAGCAGCACAGATAAGTTAACACTGCTGCACAGATAAGCTAACACAGCTGCATAGATAAGCTAACACAGTTGCATAGATACGCTAACACAGCTGCACAGATAAGCTAACACAGCTGCACAGATAAGGTAAGAGAACTGCATGTATACAATAACACCTGCATAGATAAGCTAACACAACTCAATGGGTAGCTAACACAGCTGCATAGATAAGCTGACACAGCTGCATAGATAGCTATCACAGCTGATAGATAAGTTAACACAGCTGCATGGATAAGCAAACACAGTGGCACAGATCAAATAACACACCTGCATAGGTAAGCTAACACAACTGCAGTGATAGCTAACACAGCTGCATGGATAAGCAAACACAACTGTATTGTTTGCTAACACAGCTGCATAGATAAGCTAACACAACTGCATGGATAAGCTAACAGCTGCATAGATATGCTAACAAAACTGCAGCTGTATAGATAAGCTAACAGTTGCATAGATAAGTTAACACTGCTGCATGGATAAGCTAACACAGCTGCACAGATAAGACAGGTGCATGGATAAGGAAACACAGCAGCATAGATAAGCTAACACTGCTGCACAGATAAGCTAACACAGCTGCATAGATAACCCAACACAGTTGCATAGATAAGCTAACACAACTGCATGGATAGCTAAGACAGCAGCTGCATTGATAGCTAACACAGCTGCATAAATAACACGTGAATAGATAATCTAACAGCTGCATCGATACAATAACACAACTGCATGTATACGCTAACATCTGCATAGATAAGCTAACACAAATGAATGGGTAAACTACACAGCTGCATAGATAAGGTAACACAACTGCATAGATAGCTACCACAGCAGCATAGATAAGCTAACACTGCTGCACAGATAAGCTAACAGCTGCGTGGATAACTCAACACAGTTGTATAGATAAGCTAACACAACTGCATGGATAGCTAAGACAGCAGCTACATAGATAAACTAACACAGCTGCATAAATAACAGGTGAAAAGATAAGCTAACAGCTGCGTGGATAAGATAACACAACTGCATGGATAAGTAAAACAGCTGCACAGATAAACTAACACAACTGCATGGTTTAGTTAACACAACTGCATTGATAAGCTAATACAGCTGCTTGGATAAGGAAACATAGCAGCACAGATAAGCTAACACTGCTGCACAGATAAGCTAACACAGCTGCATAGATAAGCTAACACAGTTGCATAGATAAGCTAACACCACTGTATTGATAAGCTAAAACAGCTGCACATATTAACTAACACAGCTGCACAGATGAGGTAAGAGAACTGCATGTATACGCTAACACCTGCATAGATAAGCTAACACAACTCAATGTGTAGCTAACACAGCTGCATAGATAGGCTAACACATCTGCATAGATAGCTATCACGGATGATAGATAAGTGAACACAGCTGCATGGATAAGCAAACACATTGGCACATAAAAAATAACACAGCTGCTTAGCTAAGCTAACACAACTGATGAATAAGCTAATACCTGCATAGATAAGCAAACATAACTGTATCGTTTGCTAAGACTGCTGCATAGATAAGCTAATACAACTCCATGGATAAGCTAACAGCTGCATAAATATTCTAACAAAACTGCATGGATAGCTAGCAGCTGCATAGATAAGCTAACACAGCTGCATAGGTAAATTAACACTGCTGCATGAATAAGCTAACACAGCTGCACAGATAACACAGCTGCATGGATAAGCAAACACAGCAGCATAAGTAATTTAACACTGCTGCACAGATAAGCTAAGACAGCTGTATAGATAAGCTAACACAGTTGCATAGATAAGCTAACACAACTGCATTGATAGCAAAGACAGCAGCTGCATAAATAAGATAACACAGCTGCATAGTTAAGTTAACAAAACTGCCTGTATACCATAACACCTGCATAGATAAGCTAACACAAACGAATGGGTAAGCTAACTCAGCTGCACAAATAAGCTAACACAGTTGCATAGATAAGCTAACACAACTGCGTGGATAGCTAAAACAGCAGCTGCATAAATAAGCGAACACAGCTGCATCGAAAAGCTAACGCAGCTGCATAAATCAGCTAATACAGTTGCATAGATAAGCTAACACAGCTGCATGAGAAAGCTAACAGCAGCACTGATAAGCTAAAACAGTTGCACAGATAAGCTAACACAGCTGCATAGATAAACTAACACAGCTGCAGAGATAAGGTAAGAGAACTGCATGTATACGATAAAACCTGCATAGATAAGCTAACACAACTGAATGGGTAGCTAACACAGCTGAATAGATAAGCTAACATAACTGCATATATAGCTATCACAGCTGATAGATAAGCTAACACAGCTGCATGGATAAGCAAACACAGTGGCATAGATAGCTAACCCAGCTGCATAGAAGCAAATACAACTGTATTGATTGCTAACACAGCTGCATAGATAAGCAAACACAAGTGCATGGATAGCTAACACCGCTGGACAGATAAGATAACACTACTGCATAGAAAAACTATCACAACTGCATGGATAATCTAACAGCTGTATTGATATGCTAACAAAACTGCATGGATAGCCAGCAGCTGCATAGATAAACTAACAAAGCTGCATAGATAAGGTAACACTGCTGCATGGATAACCTAACACAGCTGACCAGATAACACAGCTGCATGTGTTGTAATTTAGCAGTGATTAGATTAAGCATTAGCAGAAGACATCTTGTATTTAGTAACTATTGTAAACATTTTGCGGAATCCATTTTGTATTCATGGCAGCCATTTTCTTTGCTACATGCTGCCATGTGCTCACCATGTGCTCTGTCCTACCTTTCTGTTAACTGCTCTTGAAATCTGCCTAGTGACGAGTTATATTTAGCATCTCTTACTTTCGCACATGCTCAGTAAGGTCTGCAGCTGTTAGTCCTTGGAAACTGTTAGCTCCTCCTACCTGTCGACTGTGCATTTTCCACATGACCTTACATGTATACAAGTCTTGTTTCCATAATTGTACCATCTCCTTTTGGCCCCTGCGTGGGTATAAAAGGACTATGCTCTCTCAGTTCAGTGTGCTACTTCAGACATTACCAAAGGATGCAGTCTGAATTGTAGTACCACCTCATGAGGTTAATAAACTTATGTCTTTTATTCCAGTTTCCGTGCCAACTTCTTCCTACATGGTCTGAGGACTTTGTGCAGAGAAAGGTGAACCCCTTGAACTAGTAGGCCTTGCTGAGGCTTACTTCAACAAATTGGCGCCCGAACAGGGACTCATCGGCGACTCGGATGCCCAACGGATTGGTTGCGACGAAGGATTGGAATCTCGCGGCGGACGATCAATGCCTGAGGAGACCCGAGTCTTGGCAACCACGGCGTTTTTCCCTTCTTTCTGATTTGACCATCCAGGTGGCGCCGGTCGTTGACTGAGATCCTTTTTGTTCATTCGTCATGCAGTTACCATTTGGTCGATTTTAGAACTTGGCAGTTGGAACCTGGACACCCTGTGAATGGTAAGAGCCATTTTACGGCACTTGCTGTGGGTTTTGATGCCTGTGTTTGGTAATGTAGTTAGTACTACTTACTGTGGCTTTTGTGATTTGGGTGACTAGTCAATTTGTATTCTTTGGATTTGATATATAAATTGCAATTTATATAGGCAGGTAATGAGGAGAATTCTCTCCAATTTGATTTTGATTTGAACGGCACCTTAAGTGCTACTTTGATTATAATATTGCATATTCTGCACTATTTTTGGCATGCCTGTTTTTAGCGCACTTCGTAGGATGTGTTGCTTTTGTAAAGGTACCAATTTGAAACTGGAAGAATCGCAACCGGCACCCCCAGAGGGGACGCCAAATAGAGATATGTATGTTAAACATGGTCTTTCTTCTATAATGTACAGCACATTATGGAATAAATACACTCGCGCGGATCCTGAGTTACGTTGGCCTATGCATGGGTCATATGATTTGCGAAAGATTGAGTATGTGGAACAATGTATGTGTAAGCGAAAGTCTAGGCAAGATATGTTTGACTGTGTACGAATGTGGGAGAAAGAAGCGCGTGGACGAATGAAGCGTGAGCAAGTCTTGCTCGAGAAAGAGCAGCGGAAAAATTTATATGTGAAAGCATTGGAAATGAGAAAGAAAGAAATAAATGACTTAAAGGAGCTAGAGGAGAAAGAACGTAAGCTACAGGTAACTGCCCAATACACTGTTAGGCAACCCCTCTATCCTATCCTTAATAAACCACATGATGATTTATTGTTACTGGATCGCCCTCCACCTCCGTATGTCGTCCCTTCTGCCCCTCATGAGTTAGCTAAAGTCTCCAGTTCGGAGCAACAGAAGATGCGGGACAGTCGCTCTATGCTGCCTGCTGACCGTGCGGCTGAGCTTAGATCTACTGCTCGTAAAACAATTCGTAGCGTTATTTCTGCTTCTGAACTTTTAGACAACATGAAAGGGTGGACGGAAAAAGAGCAGCTATATTTTACTGAGGCATTTGGCTCAGAAGTTATTGAACTATACCGGAAATATTCTGATGAGTTAGAGCCCGATGATGTAGCAGCTGATTATAAGCAAATGCGTGATGGTCTTTTTGTTTTCTCCCAGGTGGCTGATGCAATCAGGCGTTTAATGAAATTACGTATTGTGGCAGTCCGTTTGCAGGAGGAGAAAAGGGCTGCGGACGCAGTTGCACGAGCATCTCAGACCAAAGGGGCGCAAGCTTTCATCCTTGAAACAGATAAGATTATGATAGTTCACGCGAAACCAATGCGGGAGGCTGCGCCTTTGTATGTTCCTCCTAAAGGATTGGGTACAAATGATGATAAAACTTCTGTTGATGCTAAGGGTTATTTTATTTATAATTGGGTGTATACTCCTTGGAATAGGGCAGATGTAATGGCACTTAAAACAGCATTACCTGACCCGCGGAAAAATCCAGCCGCCTTTTATGAGGAAGTTGAGGGAGCAATTAGTTCTTGTACTATGACTCTAACTGACATTGATTTATTTTTCGGATTGATATTACCGCCAGATATGTGGAGAACTGTTCGTAAAATTGATGATCGTACAGTTTTCGGGGCATCATGGAAAGAAATAGAACAGATGGACAGGGATAGGGAACCTGCGAAAAAGCCATATCAGTTGATCCTAGATCTTCCTGCAGCCATATTAGTTAAGTTGAAAACGATTATTCCCCCTAAAAAGATAGATTGGACGGTTTTAGCGTCTTGTAAACAAAAGGCAGATGAATCGGTCTCTGATTTCTTTACACGCTTTGAAGAAGCATTTCATGATTTTAGCGGTCAGTCATTGTCAGATGATACGGGCAGACATTTGTTCATCGATAAATATGTTGCAAATCTGTTACCAGGAATAGCTAGTCGCCTAAAAGCTAGTGAAAGTTCATGGACTACCTCTACTCCGGTTTCTCTTTTGACTATAGCTCAGTATTATGAACGTCAGGAATTAGAAGCAAAAGGTAGCGAGGAGAAAAAGATTAAAGAATTAAAAACGAAGGTTATGTTGGCTCAAGCTTATGGTCCGCCTTTTAGAGGCAGTGATAGAGGTGGACGTGGATTTTATGGTTCTTCTTACACTCGTTCGAATTTGTCTGATGATCAGTGTGCGTATTGTAAGAAATTTGGGCATTGGGCTGCCGATTGTCCAGCACTACGTGTTCAGCAGTGTTCACGTGGTCGGGGACAAATGAGAAATCGCTCAGGATATTCAGGACCTAGAAGAAGCACGAATGATCATGCTAGGGTTGATGCTAATACACGAGGGCAGGATGGGTTTAACACTTTTGATAGACGGAACCAATACCAGTTGTCTGATCATGTGCAGCCTGATTTCCAAGATTCTGCTTATGCATAGGATTGCCTAGGATGGGGTAAGGAATCAGTTGAAGTTCCAGTAGATCAGAGGGGTCCCTATGTTACAGCACATGTTTTGGGTCTTACTGATCAGTTTCTGGTTGACACAGGAGCTACTCGTAGCGCCTTGTCTAAACAATTGATTCCAAGGGCTCCCCTGTCTGGCTTAACCATTACATCGGTAGGTTTCGATGGAACACCTTCCCCTAGCCCGTTGTCACAACCACTTGCATTCCATGTTGATAAATTTACTGCTCCATGTCCATTTTTGCTTTCTCCAAATACACCAGACAATATTGTGGGTCTTGATATGCTCAAGTATTTCAGGGCTACAATACGATGTTCTCCTGAAGGGGTGCGTGTTATTTTAAATGATAATCATCCTGTGATGGAAAGAGTTTGTCTTGTTAAAGAGGATATTGCATTAGCCTCACTCCCTAGTACTTTGTGGGCTACTTCAGATACTGATGTGGGACAAATGATTATTCCACCGGTACATATTAGTGTCAAGGAGGGAGCTGTATTGCCACGTTTGCCTCAATACAAAATTTCACAGGAGGGCGAAGAAGCACTCACACGAATTGTGCATGATCTTATTGCAGTCGGAGTTGTCGAGGAAGTTCTGTATAATGTTTGTAACAGTCCGATTCTTCCTATTCTGAAAAAGGATACTGATACTAGGATTTACCGATTCATTATTGATTTACGAGAAGTCAATAAGATTGTGATACCTCAATATCCTGTGGTATCGGACATCACAACACTCCTTACTATGGTTCCCCCGACAGCAACTACGTTCGCTGTAATAGACTTGAAGAATGCTTTCTTTTCGATCCCTATTCATCCTGACTACCGGTATTTGTTTGGTTTTACTTTGAATAAACGATCATATAGATTTTGCAGAGTTCCTCAAGGCTACACGGAGAGCCCAAGCATTTATAGTGAGGCGTTAAAACGACAACTTGATTCTTTTGTTTTGCCTGAAGGTGTGGCTCTAATACAATATGTCGATGATATTTTGTTGGCAGCTGATACCCCGGAGCAATGTGAAAAGTGCACTTTGTCCTTACTTTCTTTTCTTGCTTAACACCATCATAAAGTGTCACAAAAGAAATTGCAATATTGTAGACCAAAGGTAACCTATTTAGGTCACCTTTTGTCTAAGGAGGGCCGTGCACTTACATCAGATCGTATTCAAGCAATTTTAGACACACCAGTACCCTCTACTCAGAAAGATGTTCGTGCATTCCTTGGCCTTACTTCTTTTTGTAGGCAATGGATATTAGGGTTTTCACACATTGCCAAACCTTTACTAGCACTTCTGACTAAAAATACTCCAATGCCCCTCCCATGGACAGATGAATGTGAGACTGCTTTCCGACAGCTGCGACAAGCCCTTTGTTCAGCACCAGTGTTAGGTACTCCAGATTACATGAAGCCTTTTGTACTTTACGTACATGAGAAAGATGGATGTGCATTATCAGTTTTAGTACAGACACATGGTGATAAGCAGCGTCCTTGTGCATATTTTTCAGCAGTACTTGATCCTGTCGCTCGAGCGTTGCCTGGGTGTTTTCGTTCAGTTTCCGCAACAGCTGTCTCAATACGTCAGAGTGAAGGGATAGTTTTGTCACATAAACTGTTGGTGCTAGTACCCCATGCGGTTGATGCTCTTTTAAATCAAACAAAGACACAACATTTAACTAGCGCCCGTATAACAGGTTATGAGTTAACATTGTTGGCTCCTCACATTACACTGAAGAGATGTGCGACACTAAATCCAGCTACTTTGTTGCCATATCCAGTGACTCAGTCACAAGAAACACATGATTGTATATTCCTTACTGAAGAACAGACAAAGGGTCGTGTTGATTTACAAGATACGCCCCTTTTAAATGTAGACGAGGAACTGTGGGTTGATGGGTCTTGTTTGAAGTTGCCAGATGGTACGACCTCAGCTGCATATGCAATCACCACAATACACACGGTAGTGGAGACAGCTCGTATACCACAGAAGTCAGCTCAAGCAGCTGAACTAATAGCTTTGACACGAGCATGTGAGCTTAGTACTGATTTAAGTGTGAACATTTACACAGACAGCCGCTATGCTTTTGGAGTGGCTCATGATTTTGGTTTGCTTTGGAAGGAGAGAGGTTTTCTTACATCCCACGGGATGCAGATAATGCACGGAGAATTAGTGCATAACCTCTTGACTGCATTGACATATCCAAAGAAACTAGCTATTGTGAAATGTAGTGCACATAAGAAAGTGACCGATAAGATAGGGCAAGGTAATGCTCTTGCAGACCGTGTAGCACGTGAGACTGCGATGCAACGAAGTACTACTTCTATGTATGTAGTGAAGTCACAAGCTGAACGCTGGCATAATGCAAGACAAGACGTATTAGATATACAGAAATCTGCTTCAGTGAAAGAACGTGAGCAATGGTCTAAAGATGGAGAATTGGATGATGAGGGCTGTTGGCGGAATAAGCAGATGGATAAATGGAAATTGCCTATAGCTTTTGTACAACCTATGGTTCAGATGGCACATGGGCTGGCACATGTTGGAGCTTCAACAATAACGAAGTTGCTTACGCAAGTTTGGGAGCATCCAGAAATTTCCAGTACAGCTAAGAGAGTAGTACAGTCTTGTTTGATCTGCTTACAATACAATCCTGGAAAAGGGACACGTACTCCTGCGGGAGGGTTTGCTACACCAACTGCACCTTTTGAAGTTTTACAAATGGATTATATTCAGCTTGAACGCTGCAATAATTTAAAGTATGTCTTGGTGGTGGTTTGTGCCTTCAGTAAATGGATAGAGGCGTACCCCACAAAGGATAATACTGCCATTACCACAGCGAAGGTGCTTTTGAAAGAATTTTTCCCTAGGTTTGGTGTTTGCAGACTTTTATGGAGTGATAACGGACCTCATTTTGTTGGGGAAGTTATTAAGTATGTCCTGAAAGGATTAGGGATCAAACAGAAGTTCCATGCGGTTTTCCACCCACAATCAGCAGGGTTGGTGGAAAGGTATAACGCTACATTGAAACTGAAATTAGCGAAGATACAGGCTTTCACATCGTTAACTTGGCCGGATGCATTACCATTGGCATTATTGTCTATTAGGTCAGTACCACACTCCCGACTTGGCCTTAGCCCCTATGAGGTAGTGTTCGGGAGGCCAATGAACATTTGGGGAGTTCCTAAACCAAAATCTGTATATGATGTACCTTGTGTCTTGATGAATGATTATTTGGCACAGTTAAACGACAATTTGGTTTCTATTCAACAACAGGTTCGAGAAGCACTTCCTGACAGATCCACAGGTGAAGGCCATGAACTCCGACCTGGTGACCAGGTGATGATTAAGTCTTTTGAAAGATCAAGCAGCTTGGAACCAAGGTGGCGAGGCCCAGAACAGGTGCTCCTTGCGACAAGGACAGCAGTTCGAGTGACAAACCGAAAGAATTGGGTCCATAGTACTCACTGCAAGAGAGTGCTACCTACCTTGGTGGAACCTGCTGTGCTGACCGATCATCAAGAGATTTTGACTACGGAGAAAGGCCTTGCTATATCACCTGACGAATCTGCAGAGGTCTTCTTGGACCATACGACTTCTGGAGTGTCGCGATATAATTTGATACCAAGGAAAGAATCTGAATTTTTTTTTAAAAGACTGGTTGAGCTACCGCCCTGGGTTAGTGAAATGGAGAGCCAATGTGGCAAGGTGGGTGGATCAGCCGTGCATTAGAGTAGTGACACCCGTCTTGGCCCGTGGTGAAGAAATCAGCGGCTGCCCAGGGATAAGAGCTCCAACGATTATTTTGAATTCATTTCTGAAAGGGTCGATTATCACTGTTGCTAAAATGAATAACAAATTTATCATTAGTATTATGGGGTTTGTTGTTGTTTTGGTGGTAACAGCAACGATCACCTGGTTTATTGAAAAGAAGTCTCCTGCTCGTGAGTTCTTTGTTGCCACTACTCCAGTACCAGAGGATCACTATTACTTTACGCTTCCCTATCAGGAGCAGAAGCACCGTCAATCGTACTTCAATAATACTTTTATTCAGATGTTGCATCATACTCATAATGCTACAAATACTACTAACTGTTGGGTATGTGGAATGATACCTGCGCATCAAAAGAAAGGAGTAACACCTTTCATTCCTCTTCCTTTTTCACACAATGGTTCTTGTCAAGCTTGGTACATGCTTTTGTTTGCATCTGGAAAACGTACAGAGGGCGGACTTCTTTTTCGCCTTAATAAAGTATGCTATCAAGACAAAGATGGGTATTCCCAAGCTAAAGGAACTAAATGGGAATCGGAAGAGTATCAGCCGGACAATGTTTCAATACCATATGTCTTCACAAATATACGAGACTCTGACAAAAAAGAACAATTTGTGATTTCTATTACAAAAACTAAAGCAGATTTATGTGTACGAAGCATTGGACGAATTCCAGTAGGGATAAGCTATTGTACCTTGACTTTAACTATTGAGGGTCTAAATAATAGTAGTTTTACAGCTTCACATAATACATATTTTGTTTGTGGTAACTATGGATATTACCAACTACCTGTTGGGTGGTCAGGTGTGTGTTATGTATCTTTTCTATTGCCCCCTGTGTTTTTGGCTCCTGCATCATATCACTGAGATTTAAAACTGTTCAATGACATCATTAACAATAGATATAAAAGGGAAATAAGTACAAATGAGGTAGACCAAACTGATACTAGCCTGCAACAATATGTTGATTTTAATTTAGGATTGTTCCCCTTTGTAGGTGTTGTATTAAACAGTAGGAAGGTGAGACAATTGACTAGGGTTGTGGAAACTGTTACCAATCAGGCAGCTCTGGCACTTGGGAATATTACTGAAGAGCTCCAAATTGCAAGAATTGTAGCGCTCCAAAATCATATGGTATTAGATGTGATATTAGCTGATCGAGGTGGTGCATGTCGAATCATCGGTAGTAGTTGTTGTGTTTTTATCCCAGATCACTCACCTTCAGTCTATGATGCAATATCTAAATTGCATAAAATTGCTGCAGAAATCCATACAGAGACTGGTACATGGACTTTTTCTGGATGGTTTTGGGCTCTTGTTTCCGTCTGGGGCTGGAAACTATTGACTATCCTGTGTGTAATAATTGCAATATTTTTTACATGCTGTATCTGTATTCAGTGTGGTCCAATCTTCTGCTCCATGTGTATTACTGCTTGTATGCCTACCAAAAGAAATATTACAGAAATGAAAGCACAACATATGTTAGATAAGGAAATAGCTGAAATGATGAGCATAAATATACAGGATGAATATTTAGATTATCCAAGAAAGACGAATGTCTTCAGCTAATGCTGAAAGGGTCGTCTGTTGTAATTTAGCAGTGATTAGATTAAGCATTAGCAGAAGACATCTTGTATTTAGTAACTATTGTAAACATTTTGCGGAATCCATTTTGTATTCATGGCAGCCACTTTCTTTGCTACATGCTGCCATGTGCTCACCATGTGCTCTGTCCTACCTTTCTGTTAACTGCTCTTGAAATCTGCCTAGTGACGAGTTATATTTAGCATCTCTTACTTTCGCACATGCTCAGTAAGGTCTGCAGCTGTTAGTCCTTGGAAACTGTTAGCTCCTCCTACCTGTCGACTGTGCATTTTCCACATGACCTTACGTTTATACAAGTCTTGTTTCCATAATTATACCATCTCCTTTTGGCCCCTGCGTGGGTATTAAAGGACTATGCTCTCTCAGTTCAGTGTGCTACTTCAGACATTACCAAAGGGTGCTGTCCGAATTGTAGTACCACCTCATGAGGTTAATAAACGTATGTCTTTTATTCCAGTTTCCGTGCTAACTTCTTCCTACATGGTCTGAGGACTTTGTGCAGAGAAAGGTGAACCCCTTGCACTAGTAGGCCTTGCTGAGGCTTACTTCAACACATGGATAAGCAAACACAGAAGCATAGATAAGTTAACACTGCTGCACAGATAAGCTAACACAGCTGAATAGATAAGCAAACACAGTTGCATAGATAAGCTAACACAACTGCATTGATAGCAAAGACAACAGGTGCATAGATAAGCTAACACGGCTGCATGGATAAGTAAAACAGCTGCATAGATAAACTAACACAACTGCATGGTTTAGTTAACACAACTGCATTGATAAGCTAACACAGCTTTTTGGATAAGCAAACACAGCAGCACAGATAAGTTAACACTGCTGCACAGATAAGCTAACACAGCTGCATAGATAAGCTAACACAGTTGCATGGATACGCTAACACAACTGCACTGATAAGCTAAAAAAGCTGCACAGATATGCTAACACAGCTGCATAGATAAGGTAAGAGAACTGCATGTATACGATAACACCTGCATAGATAAACTAACACAACTCAAAGGGTAGCTAACACAGCTGCATAGATAAGCTGACACAGCTGCATAGATTGCTATCACAGGTGATAGATGACTTAACACAGCTGCATGGATAAGAAAACACAGTGGCACAGAACAAATAACACACATGCATAGGTAAGCTAACACAACTGCAGTGATAGCTAACACAGCTGCATAGATAAGCAAACACAACTGTATTGTTCGCTAATACAGCTGCATAGATAAGCTAACACAACTGCATGGATAAGCTAACAGCTGCATAGATATGCTAACAAAACTGCAGCTGCATAGATAAGCTAACAGTTGCACAGATAAGTTAACACTGCTGCATGAATAAGCTAACACAGCTGCACAGATAACACAGGTGCATGGATAAGCAAACACAGCAGCATAGATAAGCTAACACTGCTGCACAGATAAGCTAACACAGCTGCATAGATAACCCAACACAGTTGCATAGATAAGCTAACACAGCTGCATAAATAACAGGTGAAAAGATAAGCTAACAGCTGCGTGGATAAGATAACACAACTGCATGGATAAGTAAAGCAGCTGCATAGATAAACTCAAACAACTGCATGGTTTAGTTAACACAACTGCATTGATAAGCTAACACAGCTGCTTGGATAAGCAAACACAGCAGCACAGATAAGCTAACACTGCTGCACAGATAAGCTAACACAGCGGCATAGATAAGCTAACACAGTTGCATAGATAAGCTAACACAACTGCATTGATAAGCTAAAACAGCTGCACAGATAAACTAACACAGCTGCACAGATGAGGTAAGAGAACTGCATGTATACGCTAACACCTGCATAGATAAGCTAACACAACTCAATGTGTAGCTAACACAGCTGCATAGATAGGCTAACACATCTGCATAGATAGCTATCACAGCTGATAGATAAGTCAACACAGCTGCATGGATAAGCAAACACATTGGCACAGAAAAAATAACACAGCTGCTTAGCTAAGCTAACACAACTGATGAATAAGCTAACACCTGCATAGATAAGAAAACATAACTGTATTGTTTGCCAAGACTGCTGCACAGATAAGCTAATACAACTCCACGGATAAGCTAACAGCTGCATGGATATTCTAACAAAACTGCATGGATCACTAGCTGTTGCACAGATAAGCTAACACAGCTGTATAGATAAGTTAACACAGTTGCATAGATAAGCTAACACAACTGCATTGATAGCAAAGACAGCAGCTGCATAAATAAGCTAACACAACTGATTATTAAGCTAACACCTGCATAGCTAAGCTAAAACAACTGCAGTGATAGCTAACACAGCTGCATAGATGAGCAAATACAACTCTATTGATTGCTAACACAGTTGCATAGATAAGCAACCACCACTGCATGGATAGCTAACACAGCTGCACCGATAAGCTAACACTGCTGCATAGATAAGCTAACACTTGCATAGATAGGCTAACAAAACTGCATGGATAGCTAGGGGCTGCATAGATGACCAAACAAAGCTGCATAGATAAGATAACACTGTTGCATTGATAAGCTAACACAGCTGCACCGATCACAGAGCTGTGCAGATAAGGAAACACAGCAGTATAGATAAATTAACACTGCTGCAGAGATAAGCTTACACAGCTGCATAGATAAGCTAGCACAGTTGCATAGATAAGCTAACACAACAGCATGGATAGATAAGACAGCAGCTGCATCCATATAAGTTAACGCAGCTGCATAGATAAGCTAACAGAACTGCATATATACGCTGACATCTGCATAGATAAGCTAACGCAACTGAATGGGTAGCCAACATACCTGCATAGATAAGCTAACACAGCTGCATGGATAAGCTAACACAGCAGCATAGATAAGCTAACACAGCACCACAGATAAGCAAAAACCGCTGCATAGTTAGGCTAGAACAGCTGCATAGATAAGATAACACAACTGCATGGATATGTAAAACAGCTGCTGCATAGATAAGCTAACACAGCTGCATGGATAAGCAAACACAGCAGCATAGATATGATATCTGCTGCATAGATAAGATAACACAACTGCATGGATGAGCTACCACAGCTGCATAGATAAACTAACACAACTGCATGGTTTAGTTAACACAACTTCATTGATAAGCTAACACCGCTGCTTTGATAAGCTAACACAACTGCATAGATACGTTAACAATGCTGCAGAGATAAGCTAACAAACTGCATAGATAAGCTAACAGAACTACATATATACGATGACATCTGCATAGATAAGCTAACACAAATGAATGGGTAGCTAACACAGCTGCAAAAATAAGGTCACACAACTGTATAGATAGCTATCACAGCAGCATAGATTAACTAACACTGCTGCACAGATAAGCTAACACAGCTGCATGGATAACCCAACACAGTTGCATAGATAAGCTAATACAACTGCATGGATAGCTAAGACAGCAGCTGCATAGATAAGATAACACAGCTGGATAAATAACAGGTGAATAGACAAGCTAATAGCTACATGCATAAGATAACACAACTGCATGTATACACTAACATCTGCATAGATAAGCTAACACAACTGAATGGGTAGCCCCTCACAGCTGCATAGATAAGGTAACACAACTGCATAGATAGCTATCACAGCAGCATAGATAAGCCAACACTGCTGCACAGATAACCCAACACAGTTGTATAGATAAGCTAACACAACTGCATGGATAGCTAAGACAGCAGCTGCATAGATAAGCTAACACAGCTGCATAAATAACAGGTGAATAGATAAGCTAACAGCTGCATAGATAAGATAACACAACTGCATGGATAAGTAAAACAGCTGCATAGATGAACTAGCACAACTGCATGGTTTAGTTAACACAACTGCATTGATAAGCTAACACAGCTGCTTGGATAAGCAAACACAGCAGCACAGATAAGCTAACACTGCTGCACAGATACGCTAACACAGCTCCATAGATAAGCTAACACAACTGCATTGATAAGCTAACACAGCTGCACAGATAAGGTGAGAGAACTGCATGTATACGCTAACACCTGCATAGATAAGCTAACACAACTCAATGGGTAACACATCTGCATAGATAGCTATCACAGCTGATAGATAAGTCAACACAGCTGCATGGATAAGCAAACACATTGGCCCAGAAAAAATAACACAGATGCATAGCTAAGCTAACACAACTGATGAATAGGCTAACACCTGCATAGATAAGCAAACACAATTGTATTGTTTGCTAAGACTGCTGCATAGATAAGCTAATACAACTCCATGGATAAGCTAACAGCTGCATAGATATTCTAACAAAACTGAACTGCATGGATAGCTAGCAGCTGCATAGATAAGCTAACACAGCTGCATAGGTAAATTAACACTGCTGCATGAATAAGCTAACACAGCTGCACAGATAACACAGCTGCATGGATAAGCAAACACAGCAGCATAAGTCATTTAACACTGCTGCACAGATAAGCTAAGACAGCTGTATAGATAAGCTAACACAGTTGCATAGATAAGCTAACACAACTGCATTGATAGCAAAGACAGCAGCTGCATAAATAAGCTAACACAGCTGCATAGTTAAGTTAACAGAACTGCCTGTTTACCATATCACCTGCATAGATAAGCTAACACAAACGAATGGGTAAGCTAACTCAGCTGCACAAATAAGCTAACACAGTTGCATAGATAAGCTAACACAGCGTCATGAGAAAGCTAACAGCAGCACTGATAAGCTAAAACAGCTGCACAGATAAGCTAACACAGCTGCATAGATAAGCTAAGGTAAGAGAACTGCATGTATACGATAAAACCTGCATAGATAAGCTAACACAACTGAATGGGTAGCTAACACAGCTGAATAGATAAGCTAACATATCTGCATATATAGCTATCACAGCTGATAGATAAGCTAACACAGCTGCATGGATAAGCAAACACAGTGGCATAGATAGCTAACCCAGCTGCATAGATAAGCAAATACAAGTGTATTGATTGCTAACACAGCTGCTAGATAAGCACACACAAGTGCATGGATAGCTAACACCGCTGCGCAGATAAGCTAACACTACTGCATAGAAAAACTAACACAACTGCATGGATAATCTAACAGCTGCATTGATATGCTAACACAACTGCATGGATAGCCAGCAGCTGCATGGATAAACTAACAAAGCTGCATAGATAAGCTAACATTGCTGCATGGATAACCTAACACAGCTGACCAGATAACACAGCTGCATGGATAAGCAAACACAGCAGCATAGATAAGTTAACACTGCTGCACAGATAAGCTAACACAGCTGAATAGATAAGCAAACACAGTTGCATAGATAAGCTAACACAACTGCATTGATAGCAAAGACAACAGGTGCATAAATAAGCTAACACAGCTGCATGGATAAGTAAAACAGCTGCATGGATAAACTAACACAACTGCATGGTTTAGTTAACACAACTGCATTGATAAGCTAACACAGCTGCATAGATAAGCTAACACAGTTGCATAGATACGCTAACACAACTGCACTGACAAGCTAAAAAATCTGCACAGATAAGCTAACACAGCTGCACAGATAAGGTAAGAGAACTGCATGTATACGATAACACCTGCATAGATAAACTAACACAACTCAATGGGTAGCTAACACAGCTGCATAGATAAGCTGACACAGCTGCATATATAGCTATCACAGCCAGCTGATAGATAACTTAACACAGCTTCATGGATAAGCAAACACAGTGGCACAGAACAAATAACACACCTGCATAGGTAAGCTAACACAACTGCAGTGATAGCTAACACAGCTGCGTAGATAAGCAAACACAACTGTATCGTTTGCTAAGACTGCTGCATAGATAAGCTAATACAACTCCATGGATAAGCTAACAGCTGCATAGATATTCTAATAAAACTGCATAATTAGCTAGCAGCTGCATGGATAAGCAAACACAGCAGCATAAGTAATTTAACACTGCTGCACAGATAAGCTAAGACAGCTGTATAGATAAGCTAACACAGTTGCATAGATAAGCCAACACAACTGCATTGATAGCAAAGACAGCAGCTGCATAAATAAGCTAACACAGCTGCATAGTTAAGTTAACAGAACTGTCTGTATACCATATCTCCCGCATAGATAAGCTAACACAAACGAATGGGTAAGCTAACTCAGCTGCACAAATAAGCTAACAGAGTTGCTTAGATAAGCTAACACAACTGCGTGGATAGCTAAGACAGCAGCTGCATACATAAGCCAACACAGCTGCATCGATAAGCTAACGCAGCTGCATAAATAAGCTAATACAGTTGCATAGATAAGCTAACACAGCTGCATGAGAAAGCTAACAGCAGCACTGATAAGCTAAAACAGCTGCACAGATAAGCTAAAACAGCTGCATAGATAAGCTAACACAGCTGCAGAGATAAGGTAAGAGAACTGCATGTATACGATAAAACCTGCATAGATAAGCTAACACAACTGAATGGGTAGCTAACCCAGCTGAATAGATAAGCTAACATAACTGCATATATAGCTATCACAGCAGCTGATAGATAAGCTAACACAGCTGCATGGATAAGCAAACACAGTGGCATAGATAGCTAACCCAGCTGCATAGATAAGCAAATACAACTGTATTGATTGCTAACACAGCTGCATAAATAAGCAAACACAAGTGCATGGATAGCTAACACCGCTGCACAGATAAGCTAACACTACTGCATAGAAAAACTAACACAACTGCATGGAAAATCTAACAACTGCATTGATATGCTAACAAAGCTGCATAGATAAGCTAACACTGCTGCATGGATAACCGAACACAGCTGACCAGATAACACAGCTGCATGGATAAGTAAACACAGCAGCATAGATAAGTTAACACTGCTGCATAGATAAGCTAACACAACTGAATGGGTAGCTAACACAGCTGCAAAAATAAGGTCACACAACTGTATAGATAGCTATCACAGCAGCATAGATTAACTAACACTGCTGCACAGATAAGCTAACACAGCTGCATGGATAACCCAACACAGTTGCATAGATAAGCTAATACAACTGCATGGATAGCTAAGACAGCAGCTGCATAGATAAGATAACACAGCTGGATAAATAACAGGTGAATAGACAAGCTAATAGCTACATGCATTAGATAACACAACTGCATGTATACACTAACATCTGCATAGATAAGCTAACACAACTGAATGGGTAGCCCCTCACAGCTGCATAGATAAGGTAACACAACTGCATAGATAGCTATCACAGCAGCATAGATAAGCTAACACTGCTGCACAGATAACCCAACACAGTTGTATAGATAAGCTAACACAACTGCATGGATAGCTAAGACAGCAGCTGCATAGATAAGCTAACACAGCTGCATAAATAACAGGTGAATAGATAAGCTAACAGCTGCATGGATAAGATAACACAACTGCATGGATAAGTAAAACAGCTGCATAGATGAACTAGCACAACTGCATGGTTTAGTTAACACAACTGCATTGATAAGCTAACACAGCTGCTTGGATAAGCAAACACAGCAGCACAGATAAGCTAACACTGCTGCACAGATACGCTAACACAGCTCCATAGATAAGCTAACACAACTGCATTGATAAGCTAACACAGCTGCACAGATAAGGTGAGAGAACTGCATGTATACGCTAACACCTGCATAGATAAGCTAACACAACTCAATGGGTAACATATCTGCATAGATAGCTATCACAGCTGATAGATAAGTCAACACAGCTGCATGGATAAGCAAACACATTGGCCCAGAAAAAATAACACAGATGCATAGCTAAGCTAACACAACTGATGAATAGGCTAACACCTGCATAGATAAGCAAACACAATTGTATTGTTTGCTAAGACTGCTGCATAGATAAGCTAATACAACTCCATGGATAAGCTAACAGCTGCATAGATATTCTAACAAAACTGAACTGCATGGATAGCTAGCAGCTGCATAGATAAGCTAACACAGCTGCATAGGTAAATTAACACTGCTGCATGAATAAGCTAACACAGCTGCACAGATAACACACCTGCATGGATAAGCAAACACAGCAGCATAAGTCATTTAACACTGCTGCACAGATAAGCTAAGACAGCTGTATAGATAAGCTAACACAGTTGCATAGATAAGCTAACACAACTGTATTGATAGCAAAGACAGCAGCTGCATAAATAAGCTAACACAGCTGCATAGTTAAGTTAACAGAACTGCCTGTATACCATATCACCTGCATAGATAAGCTAACACAAACGAATGGGTAAGCTAACTCAGCTGCACAAATAAGCTAACACAGTTGCATAGATAAGCTAACACAGCGTCATGAGAAAGCTAACAGCAGCACTGATAAGCTAAAACAGCTGCACAGATAAGCTAACACAGCTGCATAGATAAGCTAACACAGCTGCAGAGATAAGGTAAGAGAACTGCATGTATACGATAAAACCTGCATAGATAAGCTAACACAACTGAATGGGTAGCTAACACAGCTGAATAGATAAGCTAACATAACTGCATATATAGCTATCACAGCTGATAGATACGCTAACACAGCTGCATGAATAAGCAAACACAGTGGCATAGATAGCTAACCCAGCTGCATAGATAAGCAAATACAACTGTATTGATTACTAACACAGCTGCATAGATAAGCAAACACAAGTGCATGGATAGCTAACACTGCTGCACAGATAAGCTAACACTACTGCATAGAAAAATTAACACAACTGCATAGATAATCTAACAGTTGCATTGATATGCTAACAAAACTGCATGGATAGCCAGCAGCTGCTTAGATAAACTAACAAAGCTGCATAGATAAGCTAACACTGCTGCTTGGATAACCTAACACAGCTGACCAGATAACACAGCTGCATGGATAAGCAAACACAGCAGCATAGATAAGTTAACACTGCTGCACAGATAAGCTAACACAGCTGAATAGATAAGCAAACACAGTTGCATAGATACGCTAACACAACTGCATTGATAGCAAAGACAACAGGTGCATAGATAAGCTAACACAGCTGCATGGATAAGTAAAACAGCTGCATGGATAAACTAACACAACTGCATGGTTTAGTTAACACAACTGCATTGATAAGCTAACACAGCTTTTTGGATAAGCAAACACAGCAGCCCAGATAAGTTAACACTGCTGCACAGATAAGCTAGCACAGCTGCATAGATAAGCTAACACAGTTGCATAGATACGCTAACACAACTGCACTGATAAGCTAGAAAAGCTGCACAGATAAGCTAACACAGCTGCACAGATAAGGTAAGAGAACTGCATGTATACGATAACACCTGCATAGATAAACTAACACAACTCAATGGGTAGCTAACACAGCTGCATAGATAGCTATCACAGCTGATAGATAACTTAACACAGCTGCATGGATAAGCAAACACAGTGGCACAGAACAAATAACACACATGCATAGGTAATCTAACACAACTGCAGTGATAGCTAACACAGCTGCATAGATAAGCAAACACAACTGTATTGTTTGCTAACACAGCTGCATAGATAAGCTAACACAACTGCATGGATAAGCTAACAGCTGCATAGATATGCTAACAAAACTGCAGCTGCATAGATAAGCTAACAGTTGCATAGATAAGTTAACACTGCTGCATGGATAAGCTAACACAGCTGCACAGATAACACAGGTGCATGGATAAGCAAACACAGCAGCATAGATAAGCGAACACTGCTGCACAGATAAGCTTACACAGCTGCATAGATAACCCAACACAGTTGCATAGATAAGCTAACACAACTGCATGGATAGCTAAGACAGCAGCTGTATCGATAGCTAACACAGCTGCATAAATAACAGGTGAATAGATAAGCTAACAGCTGCATCGATAAGATAACACAACTGCATGTATACGCTAACATCTGCAGAGATAAGCTAACACAAATGAATGGGTAAACTACACAGCTGCATAGATAAGGTAACACAACTGCATAGATAGCTACCACAGCAGCATAGATAAGCTAACACTGCTGTACAGATAAACTAACAGCTGCGTAGATAACCCAACACAGTTGTATAGATAAGCTAACACAACTGCATGGATAGCTAAGACAGCAGCTGCATAGATAAACTAACACAGCTGCATAAATAACAGGTGAAAAGATAAGCTAACAGCTGCGTGGATAAGATAAAACAACTGCATGGATAAGTAAAACAGCTGCATAGATAAACTAACACAACTGCATGGTTTAGTTAACACAACTGCATTGATAAGCTAACACAGCTGCTTGGATAAGCAAACACAGCAGCACAGATAAGCTAACACTGCTGCACAGATAAGCTAACACAGCTGCATAGATAAGCTAACACAGTTGCATAGATAAGCTAACACAACTGCATTGATAAGCTAAAACAGCTGCACAGATAAACTAATACAGCTGCACAGATGAGGTAAGAGAACTTCATGTATACGCTAACACCGGCATAGATAAGCTAACACAACTCAATGTGTAGCTAACACATCTGCATAGATAGCTATCACGGCTGATAGATAAGTCAACACAGCTGCATGGATAAGCAAACACATTGGCACAGAAAAAATAACACAGCTGCTTAGCTAAGCTAACACAACTGATGAATAAGCTAACACCTGCATAGATAAGCAAACATAACTGTATTGTTTGCTAATACTGCTGCATAGATAAGCTAATACAACTCCACGGATAAGATAACAGCTGCATGGATATTCTAACAAAACTGCATGGATCGCTAGCAGCTGCACAGATAAGCTAACACAGCTGTATAGATAAGTTAACACAGTTGCATAGATAAGCTAACACAATTGCATTGATAGCAAAGACAGCAGCTGCATAGATAAGCTAACACAACTGATTATTAAGCTATCACCTGCATAGCTAAGCTAAAACAACTGCAGTGATAGCTAACACAGCTGCATAGATGAACAAATGCAACTGTATTGATTGCTAACACAGTTGCATAGATAAGCAAACACTACTGCATGGATAGCTAACACAGCTGCACTGATAAGCTAACACTGCTGCATAGATAAGCTAACACAACTGCATGAATAAGCTAACAGTTGCATAGATAGGCTAACAAAACTGCATGGATAGCTAGGGGCTGCATAGATGACCTAACAAAGCTGCATAGATAAGATAACACTGCTGCATTGCTAAGCTAACACAGCTGCACCGATCACAGAGCTGTGCAGATAAGGAAACACAGCAGTATAGATAAGTTAACACCGCTGCAGAGATAAGCTTACACAGCTGCATAGATAAGCTAGCACAGTTGCATAGATAAGCTAACACAACAGCATGGATAGCTAAGACAGCAGCTGCATCTATATAAGTTAACACAATTGCATAGATAAGCTAACAGAACTGCATATATACGCTGACATCTGCATAGATAAGCTAACGCAACTGAATGGGTAGCCAACACACCTGCATAGATAAGCTAACACAGCTGCATGGATAAGCTAACACAACAGCATAGATAAGCTAACACAGCACCACAGATAAGCAAAAACTGCTTCATAGTTAGGCTAAAACAGCTGCATGGCTAAGATAACACAACTGCATGGATATGTAACACAGCTGCTGCATAGATAAGGTAACACAGCTGCATGGATAAGCAAACACAGCAGCATAGATACGCTAACTGCTGCATAGATAAGATAACACAACTGTATGGATGAGCTACCACAGCTGCATAGATAAACTAACACAACTGCATGGTTTAGTTAACACAACTGCATTGATAAGCTAACACCGCTGCTTTCATAAGCTAACACAACTGCATAGATACGTTAACAATGCTGCAGAGATAAGCTAACAAACTGCATAGATAAGCTAACAGAACTGCATATATACGCTGACATCTTGTAGGAAAGTACCATCTTGCCTGGCATGTTACCCCCATTTTTCACTGTATATATGTTGTTTTAGTTGTATGTGTGACTGGGACCCTGGTGACCCAGGGCCCCAGTGCTCATAAGTGTGCCTGAATGTGTTACCTGTGTAGTGACTAACTGTCTCACTGAGGCTCTGCTAATCAGAACCTCAGTGGTTATGCTCTCTCATTTCTTTCCAAATTGTCACTAACAGGCTAGTGACCAATTTTACCAATTTACATTGGCTTACTGGAACACCCTTATAATTCCCTAGTATATGGTACTGAGGTACCCAGGGTATTGGGGTTCCAGGAGATCCCTATGGGCTGCAGCATTTAAGTAACTTATAAGTCACCTATATGTCTAACCTTTACCTGGTAAAGGTTAGGTGCAAAGTTACTTAGTGTGAGGGCACCCTGGCACTAGCCAAGGTGCCCCCACATTGTTCAGGGCCAATTCCCCGGACTTTGTGAGTGCGGGGACACCATTACACGCGTGCACTACATATAGGTCACTACCTATATGTAGCTTCACAATGGTAACTCCGAATATGGCCATGTAACATGTCTATGATCATGGAATTGCCCCCTCTATACCATCCTGGCATAGTTGGCACAATCCCATGATCCCAGTGGTCTGTAGCACAGACCCTGGTACTGCCAAACTGCCCTTCCTGGGGTTTCACTGCAGCTGCTGCTGCTGCCAACCCCTCAGACAGGCAGCTGCCCTCCTGGGGTCCAGCCAGGCCTGGCCCAGGATGGCAGAACAAAGGACTTCCTCTGAGAGAGGGTGTTACACCTCTCCCTTTGGAAAATGGTGTGAAGGCAGGGGAGGAGTAGCCTACCCCAGCCTCTGGAAATGCTTTCTTGGGCACAGATGTGCCCAATTCTGCATAAGCCAGTCTACACCGGTTCAGGTGACCCCTTAGCCCTGCTCTGGCGCGAAACTGGACAAAGGAAAGGGGAGTGACCACTCCCCTGACCTGCACCTCCCCTGGGAGGTGTCCAGAGCTCCTCCAGTGTGCTCCAGACCTCTGCCATCTTGGAAACAGAGGTGCTGCTGGCACACTGGACTGCTCTGAGTGGCCAGTGCCACCAGGTGACGTCAGAGACTCCTTCTGATAGGCTCCTTCAGGTGTTGCTAGCCTATCCTCTCTCCTAGGTAGCCAAACCCTCTTTTCTGGCTATTTAGGGTCTCTGTCTCTGGGGAAACTTTAGATAACGAATGCAAGAGCTCATCCGAGTTCCTCTGCATCTCTCTCTTCACCTTCTGCCAAGGAATCGACTGCTGACCGCGCTGGAAGCCTGCAAACCTGCAACATAGTAGCAAAGACGACTACTGCAACTCTGTAACGCTGATCCTGCCGCCTTCTCGACTGTTTTCCTGGTGGTGCATGCTGTGGGGGTAGTCTGCCTCCTCTCTGCACTAGAAGCTCCGAAGAAATCTCCCGTGGGTCGACGGAATCTTCCCCCTGCAACCGCAGGCACCAAAAAGCTGCATTACCGGTCCCTTAGGTCTCCTCTCAGCACGACGAGCGAGGTCCCTCGAATCCAGCAACTCTGTCCAAGTGACTCCCACAGTCCAGTGACTCTTCAGTCCAAGTTTGGTGGAGGTAAGTCCTTGCCTCACCTCGCTAGACTGCATTGCTGGGAACCGCGACTTTTGCAGCAACTCCGGCCCCTGTGCACTTCCGGCAGAAATCCTTTGTGCACAGCCAAACCTGGGTCCACGGCACTCTAACCTGCATTGCACGACTTTCTAAGTTGGTCTCCGGCGACGTGGGACTCCTTTGTGTAACTTCGGGTGAGCACCGTTTCACGCATCCTCGTAGTGCCTGTTTCTGGCACTTCTCCGGGTGCTACCTGCTGCTAAGAGGGCTTCTTGTCATGCTCGACGTCCCCTCTACCTCCTGGTCCAATTTGCGACCTCCTGGTCCCTCCTGGCCCACAGCAGCATCCAAAAATGCTAACGGCACGATTTGCAGCTAGCAAGGCTTGTTGGCGTTCTTTCGGCGGGAAAACACTTCTGCACGACTCTCCACGGCGAGAGGGATCCGTCCACCAAAGGGGAAGTCTCTAGCCCTTTTCGTTCCTGCAGAAACCTCAGCTTCTTCTGTCCAGTAGAAGCTTCTTTGCACCCACAGCTGGCATTTCCTGGGCATCTGCCCATCTCCGACTTGCTTGTGACTTTTGGACTTGGTCCCCTTGTTCCACAGGTACCCAAGATTGGAAATCCGTCGTTGTTGCATTGTTGGTTTGTGTCTTTCCTGCATTATTCCTCTAACACGACTTCTTTGTCCTTAGGGGAACTTTAGTGCACTTTCCACTCACTTTTCAGGGTCTTGGGGAGGGTTATTTTTCTAACTCTCACTATTTTCTAATAGTCCCAGCGACCCTCTACAAGGTCACATAGGTTTGGGGTCCATTCGTGGTTCGCATGGAGTATATGGTTTGTGTTGCCCCTCTCCCTATGTGTCCCCATTGCATCCTATTGTAACTATACATTGTTTGCACTGTTTTCTAAGACTATACTGCATATTTTTGGTATTGTGTATATATATCTTGTGTATATTTCCTATCCTCTCACTGAGGGTACACTCTGAGATACTTTGGCATATTGTCATAAAAATAAAGTACCTTTATTTTTAGTATAACTGTGTATTGTGTTTTCTTATGATATTGTGCATATGACACTAAGTGGTACTGTAGTAGCTTCACACGTCTCCTAGTTCAGCCTAAGCTGCTCTGCTAAGCTACCATTATCTATCAGCCTAAGCTGCTAGACACCCTATACACTAATAAGGGATAACTGGGCCTGGTGCAAGGTGCAAGTACCCCTTGGTACTCACTACAAGCCAGTCCAGCCTCCTACACATCTGCATAGATAAGCTAACACAACTGAATGGGTACCTAACACAGCTACAAAAATAAGGTCACACAATTGTATAGATAGCTATCACAGCAGCATAGATTAGCTAACACTGCTGCACAGATAAGCTAACACAGCTGCGTAGATAACCCAACACAGTTGCATAGATAAGCTAACACAACTGCATGGATAGCTAAGACAGCAGCTGCATAGATAAGCTAACACAGCTGCATAAATAACAGGTGAATAGACAAGCTAATAGCTACATGCATAAGATAACACAACGGCATGTATACACTAACATCTGCATAGATAAGCTAACACAACTGAATGGGTAGCCCCTCACAGCTGCATAGATAAGGTAACACAACTGCATAGATAGCTATCACAGCAGCATAGATAAGCTAACACTGCTTCACAGATAAGCTAACACAGCTGCATAGATAACCCAACACAGTTGTATAGATAAGCTAACACAACTGCCTGGATAGCTAAGGCAGCAGGGGCATAGATAAGCTGACACAGCTGCATAAATAACAGGTGAATAGATAAGCTAACAGCTGCATGGATAAGATAACACAACTGCATGGATAAGTAAAACAGCTGCATAGATGAACTAACACAACTGCATGGTTTAGTTAACACAACTGCATTGATAAGCTAACACAGCTGCTTGGATAAGCAAACACAGCAGCACAGATAAGCTAACACTGCTGCACAGATAAGCTAACACAGCTCCATAGATAAGGTAACACAGCTGCATAGATAAGCTAACACAACTGCATTGATAAGCTAACACAGCTGCACAGATAAGGTAAGAGAACTGCATGTATAAGCTAACACCTGCATAGATAAGCTAACACAACTCAATGGGTAGCTAACACAGCTGCACAGATAATCCAACACATCTGCATAGATAGCTATCACAGCTGATAGATAAGTCAACACAGCTGCATGGATAAGCAAACACATTGGCACAGAAAAAATAACACAGATGCATAGCTAAGCTAACACAACTGATGAATAGGCTAACACGTGCATAGATAAGCAAACACAACTGTATCGTTTGCTAAGACTGCTGCATAGATAAGCTAATACAACTCCATGGATAAGCTAACAGCTGCATAGATATTCTAACAAAACTGCATGGATAGCTAGCAGCTGCATAGATAAGCTAACACAGCTGCATAGGTAAATTAACACTGCTGCATGAATAAGCTAACACAGCTGCATGGATAAGCAAACACAGCAGCATAAGTAATTTAACAATGCTGCACATTTAAGCTAAGACAGCTGTATAGATAAGCTAACACAGTTGCATAGATAAGCTAACACAACTGCATTGATAGCAAAGACAGAAGCTGCATAAATAAGATAACACAGCTGCATAGTTAAGTTAACAGAACTGCCTGTATACCATAACACCTGCAAAGATAAGCTAACACAAACGAATGGGTAAGCTAACTCAGCTGCACAAATAAGCCAACACAGTTGCATAGATAAGCTAACACAACTGCGTGGATAGCTAAGACAGCAGCTGCATACATAAGCTAACACAGCTGCATCGATAAGCTAACGCAGCTGCATAAATAAGCTAATACAGTTGCATAGATAAGCTAACACAGCTGCATGAGAAAGCTAACAGCAGCACTGATAAGCTAAAACAGCTGCACAGATAAGCTAACACAGCTGCATAGATAAGCTAACACAGCTGCAGAGATAAGGTAAGAGAACTGCATATATACGATAAAACCTGCATAGATAAGCTAACCCAACTGAATGGGTAGCTAACACAGCTGAATAGATAAGCTAACATAACTGGATATATAGCTATCACAGCTGATAGATAAGCTAACACAGCTGAATGGATAAGCAAACACAGTGGCATAGATAGCTAACCCAGCTGCATAGATAAGCAAACACAAGTGCATGGATAGCTAACACCGCTGCACAGATAAGCTAACACTACTGCATAGAAAAACTAACACAACTGCATGGATAATCTAACAGCTGCATTGATATGCTAACAAAACTGCATGGATAGCCAGCAGCTGCATAGATAAACTAACAAAGCTGCATAGATAAGCTAACACTGCTGCATGGATAACCTAACACAGCTGACCAGATAACACAGCTGCATGGATAAGCAAACACAGCAGCATAGATAAGTTAACACTGCTGCACAGATAAGCTAACACAGCTGAATAGATAAGCAAACACAGTTGCATAGATACGCTAACATAACTGCATTGATAGCAAAGACAACAGGTGCATAGATAAGCTAACACAGCTGCATGGATAAGTAAAACAGCTGCATGGATAAACTAACACAACTGCATGGTTTAGTTAACACAACTGCATTGATAAGCTAACACAGCTTTTTGGATAAGCAAACACAGCAGCACAGATAAGTTAACACTGCTGCACAGATAAGCTAACACAGCTGCATAGATAAGCTAACACTGATGCATAGATACGCTAACACAACTGCACTGATAAGCTAAAAAAGCTGCACAGATAAGCTAACACAGCTGCACAGATCAGGTAAGAGAACTGCATGTATACGCTAACACCTGCATAGATAAACTAACACAGCTCAATGGGTAGCTAACACAGCTGCATAGATAAGCTGACACTGCTGCATAGATAGCTATCACAGCTGATAGATAATTTAACACAGCTGCATGGATAAGCAAACACAGTGGCACAGAACAAATAACACACATGCATAGGTAATCTAACACAACTGCAGTGATAGCTAACACAGCTGCATAGATAAGCAAACACAACTGTATTGTTTGCTAACACAGCTGCATAGATAAGGTAACACAACTGCATGGATAAGCTAACAGCTGCATAGATATGCTAACAAAACTGCAGCTGCATAGATAAGCTAACAGTTGCATAGATAAGTTAACACTGCTGCATGGATAAGCTAACACAGCTGCACAGATAACACAGGTGCATGGATAAGCAAACACAGCAGCATAGATAAGCTAACACTGCTGCACAGATAAGATAACACAGCTGCATAGATAACCCAACACAGTTGCATAGATAAGCTAACACAACTGCATGGATAGCTAAGACAGCAGCTGCATAAATAAGATAACACAGCTGCATAGTTAAGTTAACAGAACTGCCTGTATACCATAACACCTGCATAGATAAGCTAACACAAACGAATGGGTAAGCTAACTCAGCTGCACAAATAAGCTAACACAGTTGCATAGATAAGCTAACACAACTGCGTATATACCTAAGACAGCAGCTGCATACATAAGACAACACAGCTGCATCGATAAACTAACGCAGCTGCATAAATAAGCTAATACAGTTGCATAGATAAGCTAACACAGCTGCATGAGAAAGCTAACAGCAGCACTGATAAGCTAAAACAGCTGCACAGATAAGCTAACACAGCTGCATAGATAAGCTAACACAGCTGCAGAGATAAGGTAAGAGAACTGCATGTATACGATAAAACCTGCATAGATAAGCTAACACAACTGAATGGGTAGCTAACACAGCTGAATAGATAAGCTAACATAACTGCATATATAGCTATCACAGCTGATAGATACGCTAACACAGCTGCATGGATAAGCAAACACAGTGGCATAGATAGCTAACCCAGCTGCATAGATAAGCAAATACAACTGTATTGATTACTAACACAGCTGCATAGATAAGCAAACACAAGTGCATGGATAGCTAACACCGCTGCACAGATAAGCTAACACTACTGCATAGAAAAATTAACACAACTGCATAGATAATCTAACAGCTGCATTGATATGCTAACAAAACTGCATGGATAGCCTGCAGCTGCTTAGATAAACTAACAAAGCTGCATAGATAAGCTAACACTGCTGCATGGATAACCTAACACAGCTGACCAGATAACACAGCTGCATGGATAAGCAAACACAGCAGCATAGATAAGTTAACACTGCTGCACAGATAAGCTAACACAACTGCATTGATAGCAAAGACAACAGGTGCATAGATCAGCTAACACAGCTGCATGGATAAGTAAAACAGCTGCATGGATAAACTAACACAACTGCATGGTTTAGTTAACACAACTGCATTGATAAGCTAACACAGCTTTTTGGATAAGCAAACACAGCAGCACAGATAAGTTAACACTGCTGCACAGATAAGCTAGCACAGCTGCATAGATAAGCTAACACAGTTGCATAGATACGCTAACACAACTGCACTGATAAGCTAGAAAAGCTGCACAGATAAGCTAACACAGCTGCACAGATAAGGTAAGAGAACTGCATGTATACGATAACACCTGCATAGATAAACTAACACAACTCAATGGGTAGCTAACACAGCTGCATAGATAAGCTGACACAGCTGCATAGATAGCTATCACGGCTGATAGATAACTTAACACAGCTGCATGGATAAGCAAACACAGTGGCACAGAACAAATAACACACATGCATAGGTAATCTAACACAACTGCAGTGATAGCTAACACAGCTGCATGGGTAAGCAAACACAACTGTATTGTTTGCTAACACAGCTGCATAGATAAGCTAACACAACTGCATGGATAAGCTAACAGCTGCATAGATATGCTAACAAAACTGCAGCTGCATAGATAAGCTAACAGTTGCATAGATAAGTTAACACTGCTGCATGGATAAGCTAACACAGCTGCACAGATAACACAGGTGCATGGATAAGCAAACACAGCAGCATAGATAAGCTAACACTGCTGCACAGATAAGCTAACATAGCGGCATAGATAACCCAACACAGTTGCATAGATAAGCTAACACAACTGCATGGATAGCTAAGACAGCAGCTGTATCGATAGCTAACACAGCTGCATAAATAACAGGTGAATAGATAAGCTAACAGCTGCATCGATAAGATAACACAACTGCATGTATTCGCTAACATCTGCAGAGATAAGCTAACACAAATGAATGGGTAAACTACACAGCTGCATAGATAAGGTAACACAACTGCATAGATAGCTACCACAGCAGCATAGATAAGCTAACACTGCTGCACAGATAAACTAACAGCTGCGTAGATAACCCAACACAGTTGTATAGATAAGCTAACACAACTGCATGGATAGCTAAGACAGCAGCTGCATAGATAAACTAACACAGCTGCATAAATAACAGGTGAAAAGATAAGCTAACAGCTGTGTGGATAAGATAACACAACTGCATGGATAAGTAAAACAGCTGCATAGATAAACTAACACAACTGCATGGTTTAGTTAACACAACTGCATTGATAAGCTAACACAGCTGCTTGGATAAGCAAACACAGCAGCACAGATAAGCTAACACTGCTACACAGATAAGCTAACACAGCTGCATAGATAAGCTAACACAGTTGCATAGATAAGCTAACACAACTGCATTGATAAGCTAAAACAGCTGCACAGATAAACTAATACAGCTGCACAGATGAAGTAAGAGAACTGCATGTATACGCTAACACCTGCATAGATAAGCTAACACAACTCAATGTGTAGCTAACACATCTGCATAGATAGCTATCACGGCTGATAGATAAGTCAACACAGCTGCATGGATAAGCAAACACATTGGCACAGAAAAAATAACACAGCTGCTTAGCTAAGCTAACACAACTGATGAATAAGCTAACACCTGCATAGATAACTGTATTGTTTGCTAAGACTGCTGCATAGATAAGCTAATACAACTCCACGGATAAGATAACAGCTGCATGGATATTCTAACAAAACTGCATGGATCGCTAGCAGCTGCACAGATAAGCTAACACAGCTGTATAGTTAAGTTAACACAGTTGCATAGATAAGCTAACACAATTGCATTGATAGCAAAGACAGCAGCTGCATAGATAAGCTAACACAACTGATTATTAAGCTAACACCTGCATGGCTAAGCTAAAACAACTGCAGTGATAGCTAACACAGCCGCATAGATGAACAAATGCAACTGTATTGATTGCTAACACTGTTGCATAGATAAGCAAACACTACTGCATGGATAGCTAACACAGCTGCACTGATAAGCTAACACTGCTGCATAGATAAGCTAACACAACTGCATTAATAAGCTAACAGTTGCATAGATAGGCTAACAAAACTGCATGGATAGCTGGGGCTGCATAGATGACCTAACAAAGCTGCATAGATAAGATAACACTGCTGCACCGATCTCAGAGCTGTGCAGATAAGGAAACACAGCAGTATAGATAAGTTAACACCGCTGCAGAGATAAGCTTACACAGCTGCATAGATAAGCTAGCACAGTTGCATAGATAAGCTAACGCAACACCATGGATAGCTAAGACAGCAGCTGCATCTATATAAGTTAACACAATTGCATAGAGAAGCTAACAGAACGGCATATATACGCTGACATCTGCATAGATAAGCTAACGCAACTGAATGGGTAGCCAACACACCTGCATAGATAAGCTAACACAGCTGCATGGATAAGCTAACACAACAGCATAGATAAGCTAACACAGCACCACAGATAAGCAAAAACTGCTTCATAGTTAGGCTAAAACAGCTGCATGGCTAAGATAACACAACTGCATGGATATGTAACACAGCTGCTGCATAGATAAGGTAACACAGCTGCATGGATAAGCAAACACAGCAGCATAGATACGCTAACTGCTGCATAGATAAGATAACACAACTGTATGGATGAGCTACCACAGCTGCATAGATAAACTAACACAACTGCATGGTTTAGTTAACACAACTGCATTGATAAGCTAACACCGCTGCTTTCATAAGCTAACACAACTGCATAGATACGTTAACAATGCTGCAGAGATAAGCTAACAAACTGCATAGATAAGCTAACAGAACTGCATATATACGCTGACATCTTGTAGGAAAGTACCATCTTGCCTGGCATGTTACCCCCATTTTTCACTGTATATATGTTGTTTTAGTTGTATGTGTGACTGGGACCCTGGTGACCCAGGCCCCCAGTGCTCATAAGTGTGCCTGAATGTGTTACCTGTGTAGTGACTAACTGTCTCACTGAGGCTCTGCTAATCAGAACCTCAGTGGTTATGCTCTCTCATTTCTTTCCAAATTGTCACTAACAGGCTAGTGACCAATTTTACCAATTTACATTGGCTTACTGGAACACCCTTATAATTCCCTAGTATATGGTACTGAGGTAACCAGGGTATTGGGGTTCCAGGAGATCCCTATGGGCTGCAGCATTTCTTTTGCCACCCATAGGGAGCTCTGACAATTCTTACACAGACCTGCCACTGCAGCCTGAGTGAAATAACGTCCACGTTATTTCACAGCCATTTTACACTGCACTTAAGTAACTTATAAGTCACCTATATGTCTAACCTTTACCTGGTAAAGGTTAGGTGCAAAGTTACTTAGTGTGAGGGCACCCTGGCACTAGCCAAGGTGCCCCCACATTGTTCAGGGCCAATTCCCCGGACTTTGTGAGTGCGGGGACACCGTTACACGCGTGCACTACATATAGGTCACTACCTATATGTAGCTTCACAATGGTAACTCCGAATATGGCCATGTAACATGTCTATGATCATGGAATTGCCCCCTCTATACCATCCTGGCATAGTTGGCACAATCCCATGATCCCAGTGGTCTGTAGCACAGACCCTGGTACTGCCAAACTGCCCTTCCTGGGGTTTCACTGCAGCTGCTGCTGCTGCCAACCCCTCAGACAGGCAGCTGCCCTCCTGGGGTCCAGCCAGGCCTGGCCCAGGATGGCAGAACAAAGGACTTCCTCTGAGAGAGGGTGTTACACCCTCTCTCTTTGGAAAATGGTGTGAAGGCAGGGGAGGAGTAGCCTCCCCCAGCCTCTGGAAATGCTTTCTTGGGCACAGATGTGCCCAATTCTGCATAAGCCAGTCTACACCGGTTCAGGGGACCCCTTAGCCCTGCTCTGGCGCGAAACTGGACAAAGGAAAGGGGAGTGACCACTCCCCTGACCTGCACCTCCCCTGGGAGGTGTCCAGAGCTCCTCCAGTGTGCTCCAGACCTCTGCCATCTTGGAAACAGAGGTGCTGCTGGCACACTGGACTGCTCTGAGTGGCCAGTGCCACCAGGTGACGTCAGAGACTCCTTCTGATAGGCTCCTTCAGGTGTTGCTAGCCTATCCTCTCTCCTAGGTAGCCAAACCCTCTTTTCTGGCTATTTAGGGTCTCTGTCTCTGGGGAAACTTTAGATAACGAATGCAAGAGCTCATCCGAGTTCCTCTGCATCTCTCTCTTCACCTTCTGCCAAGGAATCGACTGCTGACCGCGCTGGAAGCCTGCAAACCTGCAACATAGTAGCAAAGACGACTACTGCAACTCTGTAACACTGATCCTGCCGCCTTCTCGACTGCTTTCCTGGTGGTGCATGCTGTGGGGGTAGTCTGCCTCCTCTCTGCACTAGAAGCTCCGAAGAAATCTCCCGTGGGTCGACGGAATCTTCCCCCTGCAACCGCAGGCACCAAAAAGCTGCATTACCGGTCCCTTGGGTCTCCTCTCAGCACGACGAGCGAGGTCCCTCGAATCCAGCAACTCTGTCCAAGTGACTCCCACAGTCCAGTGACTCTTCAGTCCAAGTTTAGTGGAGGTAAGTCCTTGCCTCACCTCGCTAGACTGCATTGCTGGGAACCGTGACTTTTGCAGCTACTCCGGCCCCTGTGCACTTCCGGCGGAAATCCTTTGTGCACAGCCAAGCCTGGGTCCACGGCACTCTAACCTGCATTGCACGACTTTCTAAGTTGGTCTCCGGCGACGTGGGACTCCTTTGTGTAACTTCGGGTGAGCACCGTTTCACACATCCTCGTAGTGCCTGTTCCTGGCACTTCTCCAGGTACTACCTGCTGCTAAGAGGGCTCCTTGTCTTGCTCGACGTCCCCTCTACCTCCTGGTCCAATTTGCGACCTCCTGGTCCCTCCTGGCCCACAGCAGCGTCCAAAAACGCTAACTGCACGATTTGCAGCTAGCAAGGCTTGTTGGCGTTCTTTTGGCGGGAAAACACTTCTGCACGACTCTCCACGGCGAGAGGGATCCTTCCACCAAAGGGGAAGTCTCTAGCCCTTTTCGTTCCTGCAGAAATCTCAGCTTCTTCTGTCCAGTAGAAGCTTCTTTGCACCCACAGCTGGCATTTCCTGGGCATCTGCCTATCTCCGACTTGCTTGTGACTTTTGGACTTGGTCCCCTTGTTCCACAGGTACCTAAGATTGGAAATCCGTCGTTGTTGCATTGTTGGTTTGTGTCTTTCCTGCATTATTCCTCTAACACAACTTCTTTGTCCTTAGGGGAACTTTAGTGCACTTTGCACTCACTTTTCAGGGTCTTGGGGAGGGTTATTTTTCTAACTCTCACTATTTTCTAATAGTCCCAGCGACCCTCTACAAGGTCACATAGGTTTGGGGTCCATTCGTGGTTCGCATTCCACTTTTGGAGTATATGGTTTGTGTTGCCCCTCTCCCTATGTGTCCCCATTGCATCCTATTGTAACTATACATTGTTTGCACTGTTTTCTAAGACTACACTGCATATTTTTGGTATTGTGTATATATATCTTGTGTATATTTCCTATCCTCTCACTGAGGGTACACTCTGAGATACTTTGGCATATTGTCATAAAAATAAAGTACCTTTATTTTTAGTATAACTGTGTATTGTGTTTTCTTATGATATTGTGCATATGACACTAAGTGGTACTGTAGTAGCTTCACACGTCTCCTAGTTCAGCCTAAGCTGCTCTGCTAAGCTACCATTATCTATCAGCCTAAGCTGCTAGACACCCTATACACTAATAAGGGATAACTGGGCCTGGTGCAAGGTGCAAGTACCCCTTGGTACTCACTACAAGCCAGTCCAGCCTCCTACACATCTGCATAGATAAGCTAACACAACTGAATGGGTACCTAACACAGCTACAAAAATAAGGTCACACAATTGTATAGATAGCTATCACAGCAGCATAGATTAGCTAACACTGCTGCACAGATAAGCTAACACAGCTGCGTAGATAACCCAACACAGTTGCATAGATAAGCTAACACAACTGCATGGATAGCTAAGACAGCAGCTGCATAGATAAGCTAACACAGCTGGATAAATAACAGGTGAATAGACAAGCTAATAGCTACATCCATAAGATAACACAACGGCATGTATACACTAACATCTGCATAGATAAGCTAACACAACTGAATGGGTAGCCCCTCACAGCTGCATAGATAAGGTAACACTTCTGCATAGATAGCTATCACAGCAGCATAGATAAGCTAACACTGCTGCACAGATAAGCTAACACAGCTGCATAGATAACCCAACACAGTTGTATAGATAAGCTAACACAACTGCCTGGATAGCTAAGGCAGCAGGGGCATAGATAAGCTGACACAGCTGCATAAATAACAGGTGAATAGATAAGCTAACAGCTGCATGGATAAGATAACACAACTGCATGGATAAGTAAAACAGCTGCATAGATGAACTAACACAACTGCATGGTTTAGTTAACACAACTGCATTGATAAGCTAACACAGCTGCTTGGATAAGCAAACACAGCAGCACAGATAAGCTAACACTGCTGCACAGATAAGCTAACACAGCTCCATAGATAAGGTAACACAGTTGCATAGATAAGCTAACACAACTGCATTGATAAGCTAACACAGCTGCACAGATAAGGTAAGAGAACTGCATGTATACGCTAACACCTACATTATAAGCTAACACAACTCAATGGGTAGCTAACACAGCTGCACAGATAATCCAACACATCTGCATAGATAGCTATCACAGCTGATAGATAAGTCAACACAGCTGCATGGATAAGCAAACACATTGGCACAGAAAAAATAACACAGATGCATAGCTAAGCTAACACAACTGATGAATAGGCTAACACGTGCATAGATAAGCAAACACAACTGTATCGTTTGCTAAGACTGCTGCATAGATAAGCTAATACAACTCCATGGATAAGCTAACAGCTGCATAGATATTCTAACAAAACTGCATGGATAGCTAGCAGCTGCATAGATAAGCTAACACAGCTGCATAGGTAAATTAACACTGCTGCATGAATAAGCTAACACAGCTGCACAGATAACACAGCTGCATGGATAAGCAAACACAGCAGCATAAGTAATTTAACACTGCTGCACATATAAGCTAAGACAGCTGTATAGATAAGCTAACACAGTTGCATAGATACGCTAACACAACTGCATTGATAGCAAAGACAACAGGTGCATAGATAAGCTAACACAGCTGCATGGATAAGTAAAACAGCTGCATGGATAAACTAACACAACTGCATGGTTTAGTTAACACAACTGCATTGATAAGCTAACACAGCTTTTTGGATAAGCAAACACAGCAGCACAGATAAGTTAACACTGCTGCACAGATAAGCTAGCACAGCTGCATAGATAAGCTAACACAGTTGCATAGATACGCTAACACAACTGCACTGATAAGCTAGAAAAGCTGCACAGATAAGCTAACACAGCTGCACAGATAAGGTAAGAGAACTGCATGTATACGATAACACCTGCATAGATAAACTAACACAACTCAATGGGTAGCTAACACAGCTGCATAGATAAGCTGACACAGCTGCATAGATAGCTATCACAGCTGATAGATAACTTAACACAGCTGCATGGATAAGCAAACACAGTGGCACAGAACAAATAACACACATGCATAAGTAATCTAACACAACTGCAGTGATAGCTAACACAGCTGCATAGATAAGCAAACACAACTGTATTGTTTGCTAACACAGCTGCATAGATAAGCTAACACAACTGCATGGATAAGCTAACAGCTGCATAGATATGCTAACAAAACTGCAGCTGCATAGATAAGCTAACAGCTGCATAGATAAGTTAACATTGCTGCATGGATAAGCTAACACAGCTGCACAGATAACACAGGTGCATGGATAAGCAAACACAGCAGCATAGATAAGCTAACACTGCTGCACAGATAAGCTAACACAGCTGCATAGATAACCCAACACAGTTGCATAGATAAGCTAACACAACTGCATGGATAGCTAAGACAGCAGCTGTATCGATAGCTAACACAGCTGCATAAATAACAGGTGAATAGATAAGCTAACAGCTGCATCGATAAGATAACACAACTGCATGTATACGTTAACATCTGCAGAGATAAGCTAACACAAATGAATGGGTAAACTACACAGCTGCATAGATAAGGTAACACAACTGCATAGATAGCTACCACAGCAGCATAGATAAGCTAACACTGCTGCACAGATAAACTAACAGCTGCGTAGATAACCCAACACAGTTGTATAGATAAGCTAACACAACTGCATGGATAGCTAAGACAGCAGCTGCATAGATAAACTAACACAGCTGCATACATAACAGGTGAAAAGATAAGCTAACAGCTGCGTGGATAAGATAACACAACTGCATGGATAAGTAAAACAGCTGCATAGATAAACTAACACAACTGCATGGTTTAGTTAACACAACTGCATTGATAAGCTAACACAGCTTCTTGGATAAGCAAACACAGCAGCACAGATAAGCTAACACTGCTGCACAGATAAGCTAACACAGCTGCATAGATAAGCTAACACAGTTGCATAGATAAGCTAACACAACTGCATTGATAAGCTAAAACAGCTGCACAGATAAACTAATACAGCTGCACAGATGAGGTAAGAGAACTGCATGTATACGCTAACACCTGCATAGATAAGCTAACACAACTCAATGTGTAGCTAACACATCTGCATAGATAGCTATCACGGCTGATAGATAAGTCAACACAGCTGCATGGATAAGCAAACACATTGGCACAGAAAAAATAACACAGCTGCTTAGCTAAGCTAACACAACTGATGAATAAGCTAACACCTGCATAGATAAGCAAACATAACTGTATTGTTTTCTAAGACTGCTGCATAGATAAGCTAATACAACTCCACGGATAAGATAACAGCTGCATGGATATTCTAACAAAACTGCATGGATCGCTAGCAGCTGCACAGATAAGCTAACACAGCTGTATAGATAAGTTAACACAGTTGCATAGATAAGCTAACACAATTGCATTGATAGCAAAGACAGCAGCTGCACAGATAAGCTAACACAACTGATTATTAAGCTAACACCTGCATAGCTAAGCTAAAACAACTGCAGTGATAGCTAACACAGCTGCATAGATGAACAAATGCAACTGTATTGATTGCTAACACAGTTGCATAGATAAGCAAACACTACTGCATGGATAGCTAACACAGCTGCACTGATAAGCTAACACTGCTGCATAGATAAGCTAACACAACTGCATGAATAAGCTAACAGTTGCATAGATAGGCTAACAAAACTGCATGGATAGCTAGGGGCTGCATAGATGACCTAACAAAGCTGCATAGATAAGATAACACTGCTGCATTGATAAGCTAACACAGCTGCACCGATCACAGAGCTGTGCAGATAAGGAAACACAGCAGTATAGATAAGTTAACACCGCTGCAGAGATAAGCTTACACAGCTGCATAGATAAGCTAGCACAGTTGCATAGATAAGCTAACACAACACCATGGATAGCTAAGACAGCAGCTGCATCTATATAAGTTAACACAATTGCATAGATAAGCTAACAGAACTGCATATATACGCTGACATCTGCATAGATAAGCTAACGCAACTGAATGGGTAGCCAACACACCTGCATAGATAAGCTAACACAGCTGCATGGATAAGCTAACACAACAGCATAGATAAGCTAACACAGCACCACAGATAAGCAAAAACTGCTTCATAGTTAGGCTAAAACAGCTGCATGGCTAAGATAACACCACTGCATGGATATGTAACACAGCTGCTGCATAGATAAGGTAACACAGCTGCATGGATAAGCAAACACAGCAGCATAGATACGCTAACTACTGCATAGATAAGATAACACAACTGTATGGATGAGCTACCACAGCTGCATAGATAAACTAACACAACTGCATGGTTTAGTTAACACAACTGCATTGATAAGCTAACACCGCTGCTTTCATAAGCTAACACAACTGCATAGATACGTTAACAATGCTGCAGCGATAAGCTAACAAACTGCATAGATAAGCTAACAGAACTGCATATATACGCTGACATCTTGTAGGAAAGTACCATCTTGCCTGGCATGCTACCCCCATTTTTCACTGTATATATGTTGTTTTAGTTGTATGTGTGACTGGGACCCTGGTGACCCAGGGCCCCAGTGCTCATAAGTGTGCCTGAATGTGTTACCTGTGTAGTGACTAACTGTCTCACTGAGGCTCTGCTAATCAGAACCTCAGTGGTTATGCTCTCTCATTTCTTTCCAAATTGTCACTAACAGGCTAGTGACCAATTTTACCAATTTACATTGGCTTACTGGAACACCCTTATAATTCCCTAGTATATGGTACTGAGGTACCCAGGGTATTGGGGTTCCAGGAGATCCCTATGGGCTGCAGCATTTAAGTAACTTATAAGTCACCTATATGTCTAACCTTTACCTGGTAAAGGTTAGGTGCAAAGTTACTTAGTGTGAGGGCACCCTGGCACTAGCCAAGGTGCCCCCACATTGTTCAGGGCCAATTCCCCGGACTTTGTGAGTGCGGGGACACCATTACACGCGTGCACTACATATAGGTCACTACCTATATGTAGCTTCACAATGGTAACTCCGAATATGGCCATGTAACATGTCTATGATCATGGAATTGCCCCCTCTATACCACCCTGGCATAGTTGGCACAATCCCATGATCCCAGTGGTCTGTAGCACAGACCCTGGTACTGCTAAACTGCCCTTCCTGGGGTTTCACTGCAGCTGCTGCTGCTGCCAACCCCTCAGACAGGCAGCTGCCCTCCTGGGGTCCAGCCAGGCCTGGCCCAGGATGGCAGAACAAAGGACTTCCTCTGAGAGAGGGTGTTACACCTCTCCCTTTGGAAAATGGTGTGAAGGCAGGGGAGGAGTAGCCTACCCCAGCCTCTGGAAATGCTTTCGTGGGCACAGATGTGCCCAATTCTGCATAAGCCAGTCTACACCGGTTCAGGTGACCCCTTAGCCCTGCTCTGGCGCGAAACTGGACAAAGGAAAGGGGAGTGACCACTCCCCTGACCTGCACCTCCCCTGGGAGGTGTCCAGAGCTCCTCCAGTGTGCTCCAGACCTCTGCCATCTTGGAAACAGAGGTGCTGCTGGCACACTGGACTGCTCTGAGTGGCCAGTGCCACCAGGTGACGTCAGAGACTCCTTCTGATAGGCTCTGTAGGAAAGTACCATCTTGCCTGGCATGTTACCCCCATTTTTCACTGTATATATGTTGTTTTAGTTGTATGTGTCACTGGGACCCTGGTAACCCAGGGCCCCAGTGCTCATAAGTGTGCCTGAATGTGTTACCTGTGTAGTGACTAACTGTCTCACTGAGGCTCTGCTAATCAGAACCTCAGTGGTTATGCTCTCTCATTTCTTTCCAAATTGTCACTGACAGGCTAGTGACCATTTTTACCAATTTACATTGGCTTACTGGAACACCCTTATAATTCCCTAGTATATGATACTGAGGTACCCAGGGTATTGGGGTTCCAGGAGATCCCTATGGGCTGCAGCATTTCTTTTGCCACCCATAGGGAGCTCTGACAATTCTTACACAGGCCTGCCACTGCAGCCTGAGTGAAATAACGTCCACGTTATTTCACAGCCATTTTACACTGCACTTAAGTAACTTATAAGTCACCTATATGTCTAACCTTTACCAGGTAAAGGTTAGGTGCAAAGTTACTTAGTGTGAGGGCACCCTGGCACTAGCCAAGGTGCCCCCACATTGTTCAGAGCCAATTCACTGAACTTTGTGAGTGCGGGGACACCATTACACGCGTGCACTACATATAGGTCACTACCTATATGTAGCTTCACCATGGTAACTCCGAATATGGCCATGTAACATGTCTATGATCATGGAATTGCCCCCTCTATGCCATCCTGGCATTGTTGGTACAATTCCATGATCCCAGTGGTCTGTAGCACAGACCCTGGTACTGCCAGACTGCCCTTCCTGGGGTTTCACTGCAGCTGCTGCTGCTGCCAACCCCTCAGACAGGCAGCTGCCCTCCTGGGGTCCAGCCAGGCCTGGCCCAGGATGGCAGAACAAAGAACTTCCTCTGAGAGAGGGTGTGACACCCTCCCCCTTTGGAAAATGGTGTGAAGGCAGGGGAGGAGTAGCCTCCCCCAGCCTCTGGAAATGCTTTGTTGGGCACAGATGTGCCCAATTCTGCATAAGCCAGTCTACACCGGTTCAGGGACCCCTTAGCCCCTGCTCTGGCGCGAAACTGGACAAAGGAAAGGGGAGTGACCACTGCCCTGACCTGCACCTCCCCTGGGAGGTGTCCAGAGCTCCTCCAGTGTGCTCCAGACCTCTGCCATCTTGGAAACAGAGGTGCTGCTGGCACACTGGACTGCTCTGAGTGGCCAGTGCCACCAGGTGACGTCAGAGACTCCTGCTGATAGGCTCCTTCAGGTGTTAGTAGCCTTTCCTCTCTCCTAGGTAGCCAAACCCTCTTTTCTGGCTATTTAGGGTCTCTGTCTCTGGGGAAACTTTAGATAACGAATGCATGAGCTCAGCCGAGTTCCTCTGCATCTCTCTCTTCACCTTCTGATAAGGAATCGACTGCTGTCCGCGCTGGAAGCCTGCAAACCTGCAACATAGTAGCAAAGACGACTACTGCAACTCTGTAACGCTGATCCTGCCGCCTTCTCGACTGTTTTCCTGCTTGTGCATGCTGTGGGGGTAGCCTGCCTCCTCTCTGCACCAGAAGCTCCGAAGAAATCTCCCGTGGGTCGACGGAATCTTACCCCTGTAACCGCAGGCACCAAAAAGCTGCATTACCGGTCCCTTGGGTCTCCTCTCAGCACGACGAGCGAGGTCCCTCGAATCCAGCGACGCTGTCCAAGTGACCCCCACAGTCCAGTGACTCTTCAGCCCAAGTTTGGTGGAGGTAAGTCCTTGCCTCACCTCGCTGGGCTGCATTGCTGGGAACCGCGACTTTGCAGCTACTCCGGCCCCTGTGCACTTCCGGCGGAAATCCTTCGTGCACAGCCAAGCCTGGGTCCACGGCACTCTAACCTGCATTGCACGACTTTCTAAGTTGGTCTCCGGCGACGTGGGACTCCTTTGTGCAACTTCGGCGAGCACCGTTTCACGCATGCTCGTAGTGCCTGTTTCTGGCACTTCTCCGGGTGCTACCTGCTTCAGTTAGGGCTCTTTGTCTTGCTCGACTTCCCCTCTCTCTGCAGGTCCAATTTGCGACCTCCTGGTCCCTCCTGGGCCCCAGCAGCGTCCAAAAACGCCAAACGCACGATTTGCGTGTAGCAAGGCTTGTTGGCGTCCTTCCGGCGGGAAAACACTTCTGCACGACTCTCCAAGGCGAGAGGGATACGTCCACCAAAGGGGAAGTCTCTAGCCCTTTTCGTTCCTGCAGAAACCTCAGCTTCTTCTGTCCAGTCGAAGCTTCTTTGCACCCGCAGCTGGCATTTCCTGGGCATCTGCCCATTTCCGACTTGCTTGTGACTTTTGGACTTGGTCCCCTTGTTCCACAGGTACCCTAGATTGGAAATCCACAGTTGTTGCATTGCTGGTTTGTGTCTTTCCTGCATTATTCCTCTAACACGACTCTTTTGTCCTTAGGGGAACTTTAGTGCACTCTGCACTCACTTTTCAGGCTCTTGGGAGGGTTATTTTTCTAACTCTCACTATTTTCTAATAGTCCCAGCGACCCTCTACAAGGTCACATAGGTTTGGGGTCCATTCGTGGTTCGCATTCCACTTTTGGAGTATATGGTTTGTGTTGCCCCTATCCCTATGTTTCCCCATTGCATCCTATTGTAACTATACATTGTTTGCACTGTTTTCTAAGACTATACTGCATATTTTTGCTATTGTGTATATATATCTTGTGTATATTTCCTATCCTCTCACTGAGGGTACACTCTAAGATACTTTGGCATATTGTCATAAAAATAAAGTACCTTTATTTTTAGTATAACTGTGTATTGTGTTTTCTTATGATATTGTGCATATGACACTAAGTGGTACTGTGGTAGCTTCACACGTCTCCTAGTTCAGCCTAAGCTGCTCTGCTAAGCTACCATTATCTATCAGCCTAAGCTGCTAGACACCCTATACACTAATAAGGGATAACTGGGCCTGGTGCAAGGTGCAAGTACCCCTTGGTACTCACTACAAGCCAGTCCAGCCTCCTACAGGCTCCTTCAGGTGTTGCTAGCCTATCCTCTCTCCTAGGTAGCCAAACCCTCTTTTCTGGCTATTTAGGGTCTCTGTCTCTGGGGAAACTTTAGATAACGAATGCAAGAGCTCATCCGAGTTCCTCTGCATCTCTCTCTTCACCTTCTGCCAAGGAATCGACTGCTGACCGCGCTGGAAGCCTGCAAACCTGCAACATAGTAGCAAAGACGACTACTGCAACTCTGTAACGCTGATCCTGCCGCCTTCTCGACTGTTTTCCTGGTGGTGCATGCTGTGGGGGTAGTCTGCCTCCTCTCTGCACTAGAAGCTCCGAAGAAATCTCCCGTGGGTCGACGGAATCTTCCCCCTGCAACCGCAGGCACCAAAAAGCTGCATTACCGGTCCCTTAGGTCTCCTCTCAGCACGACGAGCGAGGTCCCTCGAATCCAGCAACTCTGTCCAAGTGACTCCCACAGTCCAGTGACTCTTCAGTCCAAGTTTGGTGGAGGTAAGTCCTTGCCTCACCTCGCTAGACTGCATTGCTGGGAACCGTGACTTTTGCAGCAACTCCGGCCCCTGTGCACTTCCGGCAGAAATCCTTTGTGCACAGCCAAACCTGGGTCCACGGCACTCTAACCTGCATTGCACGACTTTCTAAGTTGGTCTCCGGCGACGTGGGGCTCCTTTGTGTAACTTCGGGTGAGCACCGTTTCACGCATCCTCGTAGTGCCTGTTTCTGGCACTTCTCCGGGTGCTACCTGCTGCTAAGAGGGCTTCTTGTCTTGCTCGACGTCCCCTCTACCTCTTGGTCCAATTTGCGACCTCCTGGTCCCTCCTGGCCCACAGCAGCATCCAAAAACGCTAACTGCACGATTTGCAGCTAGCAAGGCTTGTTGGCGTTCTTTCGGCGGGAAAACACTTCTGCACGACTCTCCACGGCGAGAGGGATCCGTCCACCAAAGGGGAAGTCTCTAGCCCTTTTCGTTCCTGCAGAAACCTCAGCTTCTTCTGTCCAGTAGAAGCTTCTTTGCACCCACAGCTGGCATTTCCTGGGCATCTGCCCATCTCCGACTTGCTTGTGACTTTTGGACTTGGTCCCCTTGTTCCACAGGTACCCAAGATTGGAAATCCGTCGTTGTTGCATTGTTGGTTTGTGTCTTTCCTGCATTATTCCTCTAACACGACTTCTTTGTCCTTAGGGGAACTTTAGTGCACTTTGCACTCACTTTTCAGGGTCTTGGGGAGGGTTATTTTTCTAACTCTCACTATTTTCTAATAGTCCCAGCGACCCTCTACAAGGTCACATAGGTTTGGGGTCCATTCGTGGTTCGCATGGAGTATATGGTTTGTGTTGCCCCTCTCCCTATGTGTCCCCATTGCATCCTATTGTAACTATACATTGTTTGCACTGTTTTCTAAGACTATACTGCATATTTTTGGTATTGTGTATATATATCTTGTGAATATTTCCTATCCTCTCACTGAGGGTACACTCTGAGATACTTTGGCATATTGTCATAAAAATAAAGTACCTTTATTTTTAGTATAACTGTGTATTGTGTTTTCTTATGATATTGTGCATATGACACTAAGTGGTACTGTAGTAGCTTCACACGTCTCCTAGTTCAGCCTAAGCTGCTCTGCTAAGCTACCATTATCTATCAGCCTAAGCTGCTAGACACCCTATACACTAATAAGGGATAACTGGGCCTGGTGCAAGGTGCAAGTACCCCTTGGTACTCACTACAAGCCAGTCCAGCCTCCTACACATCTGCGTAGATAAGCTAACACAACTGAATGGGTACCTAACACAGCTACAAAAATAAGGTCACACAATTGTATAGATAGCTATCACAGCAGCATAGATTAGCTAACACTGCTGCACAGATAAGCTAACACAGCTGCGTAGATAACCCAACACAGTTGCATAGATAAGCTAACACAACTGCATGGATAGCTAAGACAGCAGCTGCATAGATAAGCTAACACAGCTGCATAAATAACAGGTGAATAGACAAGCTAATAGCTACATGCATAAGATAACACAACGGCATGTATACACTAACATCTGCATAGATAAGCTAACACAACTGAATGGGTAGCCCCTCACAGCTGCATAGATAAGGTAACACAACTGCATAGATAGCTATCACAGCAGCATAGATAAGCTAACACTGCTTCACAGATAAGCTAACACAGCTGCATAGATAACCCAACACAGTTGTATAGATAAGCTAACACAACTGCCTGGATAGCTAAGGCAGCAGGGGCATAGATAAGCTGACACAGCTGCATAAATAACAGGTGAATAGATAAGCTAACAGCTGCATGGATAAGATAACACAACTGCATGGATAAGTAAAACAGCTGCATAGATGAACTAACACAACTGCATGGTTTAGTTAACACAACTGCATTGATAAGCTAACACAGCTGCTTGGATAAGCAAACACAGCAGCACAGATAAGCTAACACTGCTGCACAGATAAACTAACACAGCTCCATAGATAAGGTAACACAGCTGCATAGATAAGCTAACACAACTGCATTGATAAGCTAACACAGCTGCACAGATAAGGTAAGAGAACTGCATGTATAAGCTAACACCTGCATAGATAAGCTAACACAACTCAATGGGTAGCTAACACAGCTGCACAGATAATCCAACACATCTGCATAGATAGCTATCACAGCTGATAGATAAGTCAACACAGCTGCATGGATAAGCAAACACATTGGCACAGAAAAAATAACACAGATGCATAGCTAAGCTAACACAACTGATGAATAGGCTAACACGTGCATAGATAAGCAAACACAACTGTATCGTTTGCTAAGACTGCTGCATAGATAAGCTAATACAACTCCATGGATAAGCTAACAGCTGCATAGATATTCTAACAAAACTGCATGGATAGCTAGCAGCTGCATAGATAAGCTAACACAGCTGCATAGGTAAATTAACACTGCTGCATGAATAAGCTAACGCAGCTGCACAGATAACACAGCTGCATGGATAAGCAAACACAGCAGCATAAGTAATTTAACAATGCTGCACATTTAAGCTAAGACAGCTGTATAGATAAGCTAACACAGTTGCATAGATAAGCCAACACAACTGCATTGATAGCAAAGACAGAAGCTGCATAAATAAGATAACACAGCTGCATAGTTAAGTTAACAGAACTGCCTGTATACCATAACACCTGCAAAGATAAGCTAACACAAACGAATGGGTAAGCTAACTCAGCTGCACAAATAAGCCAACACAGTTGCATAGATAAGCTAACACAACTGCGTGGATAGCTAAGACAGCAGCTGCATACATAAGCTAACACAGCTGCATCGATAAGCTAACGCAGCTGCATAAATAAGCTAATACAGTTGCATAGATAAGCTAACACAGCTGCATGAGAAAGCTAACAGCAGCACTGATAAGCTAAAACAGCTGCACAGATAAGCTAACACAGCTGCATAGATAAGCTAACACAGCTGCAGAGATAAGGTAAGAGAACTGCATATATACGATAAAACCTGCATTGATAAGCTAACCCAACTGAATGGGTAGCTAACACAGCTGAATAGATAAGCTAACATAACTGGATATATAGCTATCACAGCTGATAGATAAGCTAACACAGCTGAATGGATAAGCAAACACAGTGGCATAGATAGCTAACCCAGCTGCATAGATAAGCAAATACAACTGTATTGATTGCTAACACAGCTGCATAGATAAGCAAACACAAGTGCATGGATAGCTAACACCACTGCACAGATAAGCTAACACTACTGCATAGAAAAACTAACACAACTGCATGGATAATCTAACAGCTGCATTGATATGCTAACAAAACTGCATGGATAGCCAGCAGCTGCATAGATAAACTAACAAAGCTGCATAGATAAGCTAACACTGCTGCATGGATAACCTAACACAGCTGACCAGATAACACAGCTGCATGGATAAGCAAACACAGCAGCATAGATAAGTTAACACTGCTGCACAGATAAGCTAACACAGCTGAATAGATAAGCAAACACAGTTGCATAGATACGCTAACATAACTGCATTGATAGCAAAGACAACAGGTGCATAGATAAGCTAACACAGCTGCATGGATAAGTAAAACAGCTGCATGGATAAACTAACACAACTGCATGGTTTAGTTAACACAACTGCATTGATAAGCTAACACAGCTTTTTGGATAAGCAAACACAGCAGCACAGATAAGTTAACACTGCTGCACAGATAAGCTAACACAGCTGCATAGATAAGCTAACACTGATGCATAGATACGCTAACACAACTGCACTGATAAGCTAAAAAAGCTGCACAGATAAGCTAACACAGCTGCACAGATCAGGTAAGAGAACTGCATGTATACGCTAACACCTGCATAGATAAACTAACACAGCTCAATGGGTAGCTAACACAGCTGCATAGATAAGCTGACACAGCTGCATAGATAGCTATCACAGCTGATAGATAATTTAACACAGCTGCATGGATAAGCAAACACAGTGGCACAGAACAAATAACACACATGCATAGGTAATCTAACACAACTGCAGTGATAGCTAACACAGCTGCATAGATAAGCAAACACAACTGTATTGTTTGCTAACACAGCTGCATAGATAAGGTAACACAACTGCATGGATAAGCTAACAGCTGCATAGATATGCTAACAAAACTGCAGCTGCATAGATAAGCTAACAGTTGCATAGATAAGTTAACACTGCTGCATGGATAAGCTAACACAGCTGCACAGATAACACAGGTGCCTGGATAAGCAAACACACCAGCATAGATAAGCTAACACTGCTGCACAGGTAAGCTAACACAGCTGCATAGATAACCCAACACAGTTGCATAGATAAGCTAACACAACTGCATGGATAGCTAAGACAGCAGCTGCATAAATAAGATAACACAGCTGCATAGTTAAGTTAACAGAACTGCCTGTATACCATAACACCTGCATAGATAAGCTAACACAAACGAATGGGTAAGCTAACTCAGCTGCACAAATAAGCTAACACAGTTGCATAGATAAGCTAACACAACTGCGTATATACCTAAGACAGCAGCTGCATACATAAGACAACACAGCTGCATCGATAAACTAACGCAGCTGCATAAATAAGCTAATACAGTTGCATAGATAAGCTAACACAGCTGCATGAGAAAGCTAACAGCAGCACTGATAAGCTAAAACAGCTGCACAGATAAGCTAACACAGCTGCATAGATAAGCTAACACAGCTGCAGAGATAAGGTAAGAGAACTGCATGTATACGATAAAACCTGCATAGATAAGCTAACACAACTGAATGGGTAGCTAACACAGCTGAATAGATAAGCTAACATAACTGCATATATAGCTATCACAGCTGATAGATACGCTAACACAGCTGCATGGATAAGCAAACACAGTGGCATAGATAGCTAACCCAGCTGCATAGATAAGCAAATACAACTGTATTGATTACTAACACAGCTGCATAGATAAGCAAACACAAGTGCATGGATAGCTAACACCGCTGCACAGATAAGCTAACACTACTGCATAGAAAAATTAACACAACTGCATAGATAATCTAACAGCTGCATTGATATGCTAACAAAACTGCATGGATAGCCTGCAGCTGCTTAGATAAACTAACAAAGCTGCATAGATAAGCTAACACTGCTGCATGGATAACCTAACACAGCTGACCAGATAACACAGCTGCATGGATAAGCAAACACAGCAGCATAGATAAGTTAACACTGCTGCACAGATAAGCTAACACAACTGCATTGATAGCAAAGACAACAGGTGCATAGATCAGCTAACACAGCTGCATGGATAAGTAAAACAGCTGCATGGATAAACTAACACAACTGCATGGTTTAGTTAACACAACTGCATTGATAAGCTAACACAGCTTTTTGGATAAGCAAACACAGCAGCACAGATAAGTTAACACTGCTGCACAGATAAGCTAGCACAGCTGCATAGATAAGCTAACACAGTTGCATAGATACGCTAACACAACTGCACTGATCAGCTAGAAAAGCTGCACAGATAAGCTAACACAGCTGCACAGATAAGGTAAGAGAACTGCATGTATACGATAACACCTGCATAGATAAACTAACACAACTCAATGGGTAGCTAACACAGCTGCATAGATAAGCTGACACAGCTGCATAGATAGCTATCACAGCTGATAGATAACTTAACACAGCTGCATGGATAAGCAAACACAGTGGCACAGAACAAATAACACACATGCATAGGTAATCTAACACAACTGCAGTGATAGCTAACACAGCTGCATGGGTAAGCAAACACAACTGTATTGTTTGCTAACACAGCTGCATAGATAAGCTAACACAACTGCATGGATAAGCTAACAGCTGCATAGATATGCTAACAAAACTGCAGCTGCATAGATAAGCTAACAGTTGCATAGATAAGTTAACACTGCTGCATGGATAAGCTAACACAGCTGCACAGATAACACAGGTGCATGGATAAGCAAACACAGCAGCATAGATAAGCTAACACTGCTGCACAGATAAGCTAACACAGCTGCATAGATAACCCAACACAGTTGCATAGATAAGCTAACACAACTGCATGGATAGCTAAGACAGCAGCTGTATCGATAGCTAACACAGCTGCATAAATAACAGGTGAATAGATAAGCTAACAGCTGCATCGATAAGATAACACAACTGCATGTATTCGCTAACATCTGCAGAGATAAGCTAACACAAATGAATGGGTAAACTACACAGCTGCATAGATAAGGTAACACAACTGCATAGATAGCTACCACAGCAGCATAGATAAGCTAACACTGCTGCACAGATAAACTAACAGCTGCGTAGATAACCCAACACAGTTGTATAGATAAGCTAACACAACTGCATGGATAGCTAAGACAGCAGCTGCATAGATAAACTAACACAGCTGCATAAATAACAGGTGAAAAGATAAGCTAACAGCTGCGTGGATAAGATAACACAACTGCATGGATAAGTTAAACAGCTGCATAGATAAACTAACACAACTGCATGGTTTAGTTAACACAACTGCATTGATAAGCTAACACAGCTGCTTGGATAAGCAAACACAGCAGCACAGATAAGCTAACACTGCTGCACAGATAAGCTAACACAGCTGCATAGATAAGCTAACACAACTACATTGATAAGCTAAAACAGCTGCACAGCTAAACTAATACAGCTGCACAGATGAGGTAAGAGAACTGTATGTATACGCTAACACCTGCATAGATAAGCTAACACAACTCAATGTGTAGCTAACACATCTGCATAGATAGCTATCACGGCTGATAGATAAGTCAACACAGCTGCATGGATAAGCAAACACATTGGCACAGAAAAAATAACACAGCTGCTTAGCTAGGCTAACACAACTGATGAATAAGCTAACACCTGCATAGATAACTGTATTGTTTGCTAAGACTGCTGCATAGATAAGCTAATACAACTCCACGGATACGATAACAGCTGCATGGATATTCTAACAAAACTGCATGAATCGCTAGCAGCTGCACAGATAAGCTAACACAGCTGTATAGTTAAGTTAACACAGTTGCATAGATAAGCTAACACAATTGCATTGATAGCAAAGACAGCAGCTGCATAGATAAGCTAACACAACTGATTATTAAGCTAACACCAGCATAGCTAAGCTAAAACAACTGCAGTGATAGCTAACACAGCCGCATAGATGAACAAATGCAACTGTATTGATTGCTAACACTGTTGCATAGATAAGCAAACACTACTGCATGGATAGCTAACACAGCTGCACTGATAAGCTAACACTGCTGCATAGATAAGCTAACACAACTGCATTAATAAGCTAACAGTTGCATAGATAGGCTAACAAAACTGCATGGATAGCTAGGGGCTGCATAGATGACCTAACAAAGCTGCATAGATAAGATAACACTGCTGCACCGATCACAGAGCTGTGCAGATAAGGAAACACAGCAGTATAGATAAGTTAACACTGCTGCAGAGATAAGCTTACACAGCTGCATAGATAAGCTAGCACAGTTGCACAGATAAGCTAACACAACTGCATTGATAGCAAAGACAACAGGTGCATACATCAGCTAACACAGCTGCATGGATAAGTAAAACAGCTGCATGGATAAACTAACACAACTGCATGGTTTAGTTAACACAACTGCATTGATAAGCTAACACAGCTTTTTGGATAAGCAAACACAGCAGCACAGATAAGTTAACACTGCTGCACAGATAAGCTAGCACAGCTGCATAGATAAGCTAGCACAGCTGCATAGATAAGCTAACACAGTTGCATAGATACGCTAACACAACTGCACTGATAAGCTAGAAAAGCTGCACAGATAAGCTAACACAGCTGCACAGATAAGGTAAGAGAACTGCATGTATACGATAACACCTGCATAGATAAACTAACACAACTCAATGGGTAGCTAACACAGCTGCATAGATAAGCTGACACAGCTGCATAGATAGCTATCACGGCTGATAGATAAGTTAACACAGCTGCATGGATAAGCAAACACAGTGGCACAGAACAAATAACACACATGCATAGGTAATCTAACACAACTGCAGTGATAGCTAACACAGCTGCATAGATAAGCAAACACAACTGTATTGTTTGCTAACACAGCTGCATAGATAAGCTAACACAACTGCATGGATAAGCTAACAGCTGCATAGATATGCTAACAAAACTGCAGCTGCATAGATAAGCTAACAGTTGCATAGATAAGTTAACACTGCTGCATGGATAAGCTAACACAGCTGCACAGATAACACAGGTGCATGGATAAGCAAACACAGCAGCATAGATAAGCTAACACTGCTGCACAGATAAGCTAACCCAGCTGCATAGATAACCCAACACAGTTGCATAGATAAGCTAACACAACTGCATGGATAGCTAAGACAGCAGCTGTATCGATAGCTAACACAGCTGCATAAATAACAGGTGAATAGATAAGCTAACAGCTGCATCGATAAGATAACACAACTGCATGTATTCGCTAACATCTGCAGAGATAAGCTAACACAAATGAATGGGTAAACTACACAGCTGCATAGATAAGGTAACACAACTGCATAGATAGCTACCACAGCAGCATAGATAAGCTAACACTGCTGCACAGATAAACTAACAGCTGCGTAGATAACCCAACACAGTTGTATAGATAAGCTAACACAACTGCATGGATAGCTAAGACAGCAGCTGCATAGATAAACTAACACAGCTGCATAAATAACAGGTGAAAAGATAAGCTAACAGCTGCGTGGATAAGAAAACACAACTGCATGGATAAGTAAAACAGCTGCATAGATAAACTAACACAACTGCATGGTTTAGTTAACACAACTGCATTGATAAGCTAACACAGCTGCTTGGATAAGCAAACACAGCAGCACAGATAAGCTAACACTGCTGCACAGATAAGCTAACACAGCTGCATAGATAAGCTAACACAACTGCATTGATAAGCTAAAACAGCTGCACAGCTAAACTAATACAGCTGCACAGATGAGGTAAGAGAACTGTATGTATACGCTAACACCTGCATAGATAAGCTAACACAACTCAATGTGTAGCTAACACATCTGCATAGATAGCTATCACGGCTGATAGATAAGTCAACACAGCTGCATGGATAAGCAAACACATTGGCACAGAAAAAATAACACAGCTGCTTAGCTAAGCTAACACAACTGATGAATAAGCTAACACCTGCATAGATAACTGTATTGTTTGCTAAGACTGCTGCATAGATAAGCTAATACAACTCCACGGATAAGATAACAGCTGCATGGATATTCTAACAAAACTGCATGGATCGCTAGCAGCTGCACAGATAAGCTAACACAGCTGTATAGTTAAGTTAACACAGTTGCATAGATAAGCTAACACAATTGCATTGATAGCAAAGACAGCAGCTGCATAGATAAGCTAACACAACTGATTATTAAGCTAACACCTGCATAGCTAAGCTAAAACAACTGCAGTGATAGCTAACACAGCCGCATAGATGAACAAATGCAACTGTATTGATTGCTAACACTGTTGCATAGATAAGCAAACACTACTGCATGGATAGCTAACACAGCTGCACTGATAAGCTAACACTACTGCATAGATAAGCTAACACAACTGCATTAATAAGATAACAGTTGCATAGATAGGCTAACAAAACTGCATGGATAGCTAGGGGCTGCATAGATGACCTAACAAAGCTGCATAGATAAGATAACACTGCTGCACCGATCACAGAGCTGTGCAGATAAGGAAACACAGCAGTATAGATAAGTTAACACCGCTGCAGAGATAAGCTTACACAGCTGCATAGATAAGCTAGCACAGTTGCATAGATAAGCTAACACAACACCATGGATAGCTAAGACAGCAGCTGCATCTATATAAGTTAACACAATTGCATAGATAAGCTAACAGAACTGCATATATACGCTGACATCTGCATAGATAAGCTAACGCAACTGAATGGGTAGCCAACACACCTGCATAGATAAGCTAACACAGCTGCATGGATAAGCTAACACAACAGCATAGATAAGCTAACACAGCACCACAGATAAGCAAAAACTGCTTCATAGTTAGGCTAAAACAGCTGCATGGCTAAGATAACACAACTGCATGGATATGTAACACAGCTGCTGCATAGATAAGGTAACACAGCTGCATGGATAAGCAAACACAGCAGCATAGATACGCTAACTGCTGCATAGATAAGATAACACAACTGTATGGATGAGCTACCACAGCTGCATAGATAAACTAACACAACTGCATGGTTTAGTTAACACAACTGCATTGATAAGCTAACACCGCTGCTTTCATAAGCTAACACAACTGCATAGATACGTTAACAATGCTGCAGAGATAAGCTAACAAACTGCATAGATAAGCTAACAGAACTGCATATATACGCTGACATCTTGTAGGAAAGTACCATCTTGCCTGGCATGTTACCCCCATTTTTCACTGTATATATGTTGTTTTAGTTGTATGTGTGACTGGGACCCTGGTGACCCAGGCCCCCAGTGCTCATAAGTGTGCCTGAATGTGTTACCTGTGTAGTGACTAACTGTCTCACTGAGGCTCTGCTAATCAGAACCTCAGTGGTTATGCTCTCTCATTTCTTTCCAAATTGTCACTAACAGGCTAGTGACCAATTTTACCAATTTACATTGGCTTACTGGAACACCCTTATAATTCCCTAGAATATGGTACTGAGGTACCCAGGGTATTGGGGTTCCAGGAGATCCCTATGGGCTGCAGCATTTCTTTTGCCACCCATAGGGAGCTCTGACAATTCTTACACAGACCTGCCACTGCAGCCTGAGTGAAATAACGTCCACGTTATTTCACAGCCATTTTACACTGCACTTAAGTAACTTATAAGTCACCTATATGTCTAACCTTTACCTGGTAAAGGTTAGGTGCAAAGTTACTTAGTGTGAGGGCACCCTGGCACTAGCCAAGGTGCCCCCACATTGTTCAGGGCCAATTCCCCGGACTTTGTGAGTGCGGGGACACCATTACACGTGTGCACTACATATAGGTCACTACCTATATGTAGCTTCACAATGGTAACTCCGAATATGGCCATGTAACATGTCTATGATCATGGAATTGCCCCCTCTATACCATCCTGGCATAGTTGGCACAATCCCATGATCCCAGTGGTCTGTAGCACAGACCCTGGTACTGCCAAACTGCCCTTCCTGGGGTTTCACTGCAGCTGCTGCTGCTGCCAACCCCTCAGACAGGCAGCTGCCCTCCTGGGGTCCAGCCAGGCCTGGCCCAGGATGGCAGAACAAAGGACTTCCTCTGAGAGAGGGTGTTACACCCTCTCCCTTTGGAAAATGGTGTGAAGGCAGGGGAGGAGTAGCCTCCCCCAGCCTCTGGAAATGCTTTCTTGGGCACAGATGTGCCCAATTCTGCATAAGCCAGTCTACACCGGTTCAGGGGACCCCTTAGCCCTGCTCTGGCGCGAAACTGGACAAAGGAAAGGGGAGTGACCACTCCCCTGACCTGCACCTCCCCTGGGAGGTGTCCAGAGCTCCTCCAGTGTGCTCCAGACCTCTGCCATCTTGGAAACAGAGGTGCTGCTGGCACACTGGACTGCTCTGAGTGGCCAGTGCCACCAGGTGACGTCAGAGACTCCTTGTGATAGGCTCCTTCAGGTGTTGCTAGCCTATCCTCTCTCCTAGGTAGCCAAACCCTCTTTTCTGGCTATTTAGGGTCTCTGTCTCTGGGGAAACTTTAGATAACGAATGCAAGAGCTCATCCGAGTTCCTCTGCATCTCTCTCTTCACCTTCTGCCAAGGAATCGACTGCTGACCGCGCTGGAAGCCTGCAAACCTGCAACATAGTAGCAAAGACGACTACTGCAACTCTGTAACGCTGATCCTGCCGCCTTCTCGACTGTTTTCCTGGTGGTGCATGCTGTGGGGGTAGTCTGCCTCCTCTCTGCACTAGAAGCTCCGAAGAAATCTCCCGTGGGTCGACGGAATCTTCCCCCTGCAACCGCAGGCACCAAAAAGCTGCATTACCGGTCCCTTGGGTCTCCTCTCAGCACGACGAGCGAGGTCCCTCGAATCCAGCAACTCTGTCCAAGTGACTCCCACAGTCCAGTGACTCTTCAGTCCAAGTTTGGTGGAGGTAAGTCCTTGCCTCACCTCGCTAGACTGCATTGCTGGGAACAGTGACTTTTGCAGCTACTCCGGCCCCTGTGCACTTCCGGCGGAAATCCTTTGTGCACAGCCAAGCCTGGGTCCACGGCACTCTAACCTGCATTGCACGACTTTCTAAGTTGGTCTCCGGCGACGTGGGACTCCTTTGTGTAACTTCGGGTGAGCACCGTTTCACACATCCTCGTAGTGCCTGTTCCTGGCACTTCTCCGGGTACTACCTGCTGCTAAGAGGGCTCCTTGTCTTGCTCGACGTCCCCTCTACATCCTGGTCCAATTTGCGACCTCCTGGTCCCTCCTGGCCCACAGCAGCGTCCAAAAACGCTAACTGCACGATTTGCAGCTAGCAAGGCTTGTTGGCATTCTTTTGGCGGGAGAACACTTCTGCACGACTCTCCACGGCGAGAGGGATCCTTCCACCAAAGGGGAATTCTCTAGCCCTTTTCGTTCCTGCAGAAATCTCAGCTTCTTCTGTCCAGTAGAAGCTTCTTTGCACCCACAGCTGGCATTTCCTGGGCATCTGCCTATCTCTGACTTGCTTGTGACTTTTGGACTTGGTCCCCTTGTTCCACAGGTACCTAAGATTGGAAATCCGTCGTTGTTGCATTGTTGGTTTGTGTCTTTCCTGCATTATTCCTCTAACACGACTTCTTTGTCCTTAGGGGAACTTTAGTGCACTTTGCACTCACTTTTCAGGGTCTTGGGGAGGGTTATTTTTCTAACTCTCACTATTTTCTAATAGTCCCAGCGACCCTCTACAAGGTCACATAGGTTTGGGGTCCATTCGTGGTTCGCATTCCACTTTTGGAGTATATGGTTTGTGTTGCCCCTCTCCCTATGTGTCCCCATTGCATCCTATTGTAAATATACATTGTTTGCACTGTTTTCTAAGACTACACTGCATATTTTTGGTATTGTGTATATATATCTTGTGTATATTTCCTATCCTCTCACTGAGGGTACACTCTGAGATACTTTGGCATATTGTCATAAAAATAAAGTACCTTTATTTTTAGTATAACTGTGTATTGTGTTTTCTTATGATATTGTGCATATGACACTAAGTGGTACTGTAGTAGCTTCACACGTCTCCTAGTTCAGCCTAAGCTGCTCTGCTAAGCTACCATTATCTATCAGCCTAAGCTGCTAGACACCCTATACACTAATAAGGGATAACTGGGCCTGGTGCAAGGTGCAAGTACCCCTTGGTACTCACTACAAGCCAGTCCAGCCTCCTACACATCTGCATAGATAAGCTAACACAACTGAATGGGTACCTAACACAGCTACAAAAATAAGGTCACACAATTGTATAGATAGCTATCACAGCAGCATAGATTAGCTAACACTGCTGCACAGATAAGCTAACACAGCTGCGTAGATAACCCAACACAGTTGCATAGATAAGCTAACACAACTGCATGGATAGCTAAAACAGCAGCTGCATAGATAAGCTAACACAGCTGGATAAATAACAGGTGAATAGACAAGCTAATAGCTACATCCATAAGATAATACAACGGCATGTATACACTAACATCTGCATAGATAAGCTAACACAACTGAATGGGTAGCCCCTCACAGCTGCATAGATAAGGTAACACAACTGCATAGATAGCTATCACAGCAGCATAGATAAGCTAACACTGCTGCACAGATAAGCTAACACAGCTGCATAGATAACCCAACACAGTTGTATAGATAAGCTAACACAACTGCCTGGATAGCTAAGGCAGCAGGGGCATAGATAAGCTGACACAGCTGCATAAATAACAGGTGAATAGATAAGCTAACAGCTGCATAGATGAACTAACACAACTGCATGGTTTAGTTAACACAACTGCATTGATAAGCTAACACAGCTGCTTGGATAAGCAAACACAGCAGCACAGATAAGCTAACACTGCTGCACAGATAAGCTAACACAGCTCCATAGATAAGGTAACACAGTTGCATAGATAAGCTAACACAACTGCATTGATAAGCTAACACAGCTGCACAGATAAGGTAAGAGAACTGCATGTATACGCTAACACCTCCATTATAAGCTAACACAACTCAATGGGTAGCTAACACAGCTGCACAGATAATCCAACACATCTGCATAGATAGCTATCACAGCTGATAGATAAGTCAACACAGCTGCATGGATAAGCAAACACATTGGCACAGAAAAAATAACACAGATGCATAGCTAAGCTAACACAACTGATGAATAGGCTAACACGTGCATAGATAAGCAAACACAACTGTATCGTTTGCTAAGACTGCTGCATAGATAAGCTAATACAACTCCATGGATAAGCTAACAGCTGCATAGATATTCTAACAAAACTGCATGGATAGCTAGCAGCTGCATAGATAAGCTAACACAGCTGCATAGGTAAATTAACAGTGCTGCATGAATAAGCTAACACAGCTGCACAGATAACACAGCTGCATGGATAAGCAAACACAGCAGCATAAGTAATTTAACACTGCTGCACATATAAGCTAAGACAGCTGTATAGATAAGCTAACACAGTTGCATAGATACGCTAACACAACTGCATTGATAGCAAAGACAACAGGTGCATAGATAAGCTAACACAGCTGCATGGATAAGTAAAACAGCTGCATGGATAAACTAACACAACTGCATGGTTTAGTTAACACAACTGCATTGATAAGCTAACACAGCTTTTTGGATAAGCAAACACAGCAGCACAGATAAGTTAACACTGCTGCACAGATAAGCTAGCACAGCTGCATAGATAAGCTAACACAGTTGCATAGATACGCTAACACAACTGCACTGATAAGCTAGAAAAGCTGCACAGATAAGCTAACACAGCTGCACAGATAAGGTAAGAGAACTGCATGTATACGATAACACCTGCATAGATAAACTAACACAACTCAATGGGTAGCTAACACAGCTGCATAGATAAGCTGACACAGCTGCATAGATAGCTATCACAGCTGATAGATAACTTAACACAGCTGCATGGATAAGCAAACACAGTGGCACAGAACAAATAACACACATGCATAAGTAATCTAACACAACTGCAGTGATAGCTAACACAGCTGCATAGATAAGCAAACACAACTGTATTGTTTGCTAACACAGCTGCATAGATAAGCTAACACAACTGCATGGATAAGCTAACAGCTGCATAGATATGCTAACAAAACTGCAGCTGCATAGATAAGCTAACAGTTGCATAGATAAGTTAACACTGCTGCATGGATAAGCTAACACAGCTGCACAGATAACACAGGTGCATGGATAAGCAAACACAGCAGCATAGATAAGCTAACACTGCTGCACAGATAAGATAACACAGCTGCATAGATAACCCAACACAGTTGCATAGATAAGCTAACACAACTGCATGGATAGCTAAGACAGCAGCTGTATCGATAGCTAACACAGCTGCATAAATAACAGGTGAATAGATAAGCTAACAGCTGCATCGATAAGATAACACAACTGCATGTATACGTTAACATCTGCAGAGATAAGCTAACACAAATGAATGGGTAAACTACACAGCTGCATAGATAAGGTAACACAACTGCATAGATAGCTACCACAGCAGCATAGATAAGCTAACACTGCTGCACAGATAAACTAACAGCTGCGTAGATAACCCAACACAGTTGTATAGATAAGCTAACACAACTGCATGGATAGCTAAGACAGCAGCTGCATAGATAAACTAACACAGCTGCATACATAACAGGTGAAAAGATAAGCTAACAGCTGCGTGGATAAGATAACACAACTGCATGGATAAGTAAAACAGCTGCATAGATAAACTAACACAACTGCATGGTTTAGTTAACACAACTGCATTGATAAGCTAACACAGCTTCTTGGATAAGCAAACACAGCAGCACAGATAAGCTAACACTGCTGCACAGATAAGCTAACACAGCTGCATAGATAAGCTAACACAGTTGCATAGATAAGCTAACACAACTGCATTGATAAGCTAAAACAGCTGCACAGATAAACTAATACAGCTGCACAGATGAGGTAAGAGAACTGCATGTATACGCTAACACCTGCATAGATAAGCTAACACAACTCAATGTGTAGCTAACACATCTGCATAGATAGCTATCACGGCTGATAGATAAGTCAACACAGCTGCATGGATAAGCAAACACATTGGCACAGAAAAAATAACACAGCTGCTTAGCTAAGCTAACACAACTGATGAATAAGCTAACACCTGCATAGATAAGCAAACATAACTGTATTGTTTGCTAAGACTGCTGCATAGATAAGCTAATACAACTCCACGGATAAGATAACAGCTGCATGGATATTCTAACAAAACTGCATGGATCGCTAGCAGCTGCACAGATAAGCTAACACAGCTGTATAGATAAGTTAACACAGTTGCATAGATAAGCTAACACAATTGCATTGATAGCAAAGACAGCAGCTGCACAGATAAGCTAACACAACTGATTATTAAGCTAACACCTGCATAGCTAAGCTAAAACAACTGCAGTGATAGCTAACACAGCTGCATAGATGAACAAATGCAACTGTATTGATTGCTAACACAGTTGCATAGATAAGCAAACACTACTGCATGGATAGCTAACACAGCTGCACTGATAAGCTAACACTGCTGCATAGATAAGCTAACACAACTGCATGAATAAGCTAACAGTTGCATAGATAGGCTAACAAAACTGCATGGATAGCTAGGGGCTGCATGGATGACCTAACAAAGCTGCATAGATAAGATAACACTGCTGCATTGATAAGCTAACACAGCTGCACCGATCACAGAGCTGTGCAGATAAGGAAACACAGCAGTATAGATAAGTTAACACCGCTGCAGAGATAAGCTTACACAGCTGCATAGATAAGCTAGCACAGTTGCATAGATAAGCTAACACAACACCATGGATAGCTAAGACAGCAGCTGCATCTATATAAGTTAACACAATTGCATAGATAAGCTAACAGAACTGCATATATACGCTGACATCTGCATAGATAAGCTAACGCAACTGAATGGGTAGCCAACACACCTGCATAGATAAGCTAACACAGCTGCATGGATAAGCTAACACAACAGCATAGATAAGCTAACACAGCACCACAGATAAGCAAAAACTGCTTCATAGTTAGGCTAAAACAGCTGCATGGCTAAGATAACACCACTGCATGGATATGTAACACAGCTGCTGCATAGATAAGGTAACACAGCTGCATGGATAAGCAAACACAGCAGCATAGATACGCTAACTACTGCATAGATAAGATAACACAACTGTATGGATGAGCTACCACAGCTGCATAGATAAACTAACACAACTGCATGGTTTAGTTAACACAACTGCATTGATAAGCTAACACCGCTGCTTTCATAAGCTAACACAACTGCATAGATACGTTAACAATGCTGCAGCGATAAGCTAACAAACTGCATAGATAAGCTAACAGAACTGCATATATACGCTGACATCTTGTAGGAAAGTACCATCTTGCCTGGCATGCTACCCCCATTTTTCACTGTATATATGTTGTTTTAGTTGTATGTGTGACTGGGACCCTGGTGACCCAGGGCCCCAGTGCTCATAAGTGTGCCTGAATGTGTTACCTGTGTAGTGACTAACTGTCTCACTGAGGCTCTGCTAATCAGAACCTCAGTGGTTATGCTCTCTCATTTCTTTCCAAATTGTCACTAACAGGCTAGTGACCAATTTTACCAATTTACATTGGCATACTGGAACACCCTTATAATTCCCTAGTATATGGTACTGAGGTACCCAGGGTATTGGGGTTCCAGGAGATCCCTATGGGCTGCAGCATTTCTTTTGCCACCCATAGGGAGCTCTGACAATTCTTACACAGGCCTGCCACTGCAGCCTGAGTGAAATAACGTCCACGTTATTTCACAGCCATTTTACACTGCACTTAAGTAACTTATAAGTCACCTATATGTCTAACCTTTACCTGGTAAAGGTTAGGTGCAAAGTTACTTAGTGGGAGGGCACCCTGGCACTAGCCAAGGTGCCCCCACATTGTTCAGGGCCAATTCCCTGGACTTTGTGAGTGCGGGGACACCATTACACGCGTGCACTACATATAGGTCACTACCTATATGTAGCTTCACAATGGTAACTCCGAATATGGCCATGTAACATGTCTATGATCATGGAATTGCCCCCTCTATACCATCCTGGCATAGTTGGCACACTCCCATGATCCCAGTGGTCTGTAGCACAGACCCTGGTACTGCCAAACTGCCCTTCCTGGGGTTTCACTGCAGCTGCTGCTGCTGCCAACCCCTCAGACAGGCAGCTGCCCTCCTGGGGTCCAGCCAGGCCTGGCCCAGGATGGCAGAACAAAGGACTTCCTCTGAGAGAGGGTGTTACACCCTCTCCCTTTGGAAAATGGTGTGAAGGCAGGGGAGGAGTAGCCTCCCCCAGCCTCTGGAAATGCTTTCTTGGGCACAGATGTGCCCAATTCTGCATAAGCCAGTCTACACCGGTTCAGGGGACCCCTTAGCCCTGCTCTGGCGCGAAACTGGACAAAGGAAAGGGGAGTGACCACTCCCCTGACCTGCACCTCCCCTGGGAGGTGTCCAGAGCTCCTCCAGTGTGCTCCAGACCTCTGCCATCTTGGAAACAGAGGTGCTGCTGGCACACTGGACTGCTCTGAGTGGCCAGTGCCACCAGGTGACGTCAGAGACTCCTTCTGATAGGCTCCTTCAGGTGTTGCTAGCCTATCCTCTCTCCTAGGTAGCCAAACCCTCTTTTCTGGCTATTTATGGTCTCTGTCTCTGGGGAAACTTTAGATAACGAATGCAAGAGCTCATCCGAGTTCCTCTGCATCTCTCTCTTCACCTTCTGCCAAGGAATCGACTGCTGACCGCGCTGGAAGCCTGCAAACGTGCAACATAGTAGCAAAGACGACTACTGCAACTCTGTAACGCTGATCCTGCCGCCTTCTCGACTGTTTTCCTGGTGGTGCATGCTGTGGGGGTAGTCTGCCTCCTCTCTGCACTAGAAGCTCCGAAGAAATCTCCCGTGGGTCGACGGAATCTTCCCCCTGCAACCGCAGGCACCAAAAAGCTGCATTACCCATCCCTTGGTTCTCCTCTCAGCACGACGAGCGAGGTCCCTCGAATCCAGCAACTCTGTCCAAGTGACTCCCACAGTCCTGTGACTCTTCAGTCCAAGTTTGGTGGAGGTAAGTCCTTGCCTCACCTCGCTAGACTGCATTGCTGGGAAGCGTGACTTTTGCAGCTACTCCGGCCCCTGTGCACTTCCGGCGGAAATCCTTTGTGCACAGCCAAGCCTGGGTCCACGGCACTCTAACCTGCATTGCACGACTTTCTCAGTTGGTCTCCGGCGACGTGGGACTCCTTTGTGTAACTTCGGGTGAGCACCGTTTCACGCATCCTCGTAGTGCCTGTTTCTGGCACTTCTCCGGGTGCTACCTGCTGCTAAGAGGGCTCCTTGTCTTGCTCGACGTCCCCTCTACCTCCTGGTCCAATTTGCGACCTCCTGGTCCATCCTGGCCCACAGCAGCGTCCAAAAACGCTAACTGCACGATTTGCAGCTAGCAAGGCTTGTTGGCATTCTTTCGGCGGGAAAACACTTCTGCACGACTCTCCACGGCGAGAGGGAATCGTCCACCAAAGGGGAAGTCTCTAGCCCTTTTCGTTCCTGCAGAAACCTCAGCTTCTTCTGTCCAGTAGAAGCTTCTTTGCACCCACAGCTGGCATTTCCTGGGCATCTGCCCATCTCCGACTTGCTTGTAACTTTTGGACTTGGTCCCCTTGTTCCACAGGTACCCAAGATTGGAAATCCGTCGTTGTTGCATTGTTGGTTTGTGTCTTTCCTGCATTATTCCTCTAACACGACTTCTTTGTCCTTAGGGGAACTTTAGTGCACTTTGCACGCACTTTTCAGGGTCTTGGGGAGGGTTATTTTTCTAACTCTCACTATTTTCTAATAGTCCCAGCGACCCTCTACAAGGTCACATAGGTTTGGGGTCCATTCGTGGTTCGCATTCCACTTTTGGAGTATATGGTTTGTGTTGCCCCTCTCCCTATGTGTCCCCATTGCATCCTATTGTAACTATACATTGTTTGCACTGTTTTCTAAGACTATACTGCATATTTGTGGTATTGTGCATATATATCTTGTGTATATTTCCTATCCTCTCACTGAGGGTACACTCTGAGATACTTTGGCATATTGTCATAAAAATAAAGTACCTTTATTTTTAGTATAACTGTGTATTGTGTTTTCTTATGATATTGTGCATATGACACTAAGTGGTACTGTAGTAGCTTCACACGTCTCCTAGTTCAGCCTAAGCTGCTCTGCTAAGCTACCATTATCTATCAGCCTAAGCTGCTAGACACCCTATACACTAATAAGGGATAACTGGGCCTGGTGCAAGGTGCAAGTACCCCTTGGTACTCACTACAAGCCAGTCCAGCCTCCTACACATCTGCATAGATAAGCTAACACAACTGAATGGTTACCTAACACAGCTACAAAAATAAGGTCACACAATTGTATAGATAGCTATCACAGCAGCATAGATTAGCTAACACTGCTGCACAGATAAGCTAACACAGCTGCATAGATAACCCAACACAGTTGCATAGATAAGCTAACACAACTGCATGGATAGCTAAGACAGCAGCTGCATAGATAAGCTAACACAGCTGGATAAATAACAGGTGAATAGACAAGCTAATAGCTACATGCATAAGATAACACAACGGCATGTATACACTAACATCTGCATAGATAAGCTAACACAACTGAATGAGTAGCCCCTCACAGCTGCATAGATAAGGTAACACAACTGCATAGATAGCTATCACAGCAGCATAGATAAGCTAACACTGCTGCACAGATAAGCTAACACAGCTGCATAGATAACCCAACACAGTTGAATAGATAAGCTAACACAACTGCCTGGATAGCTAAGGCAGCAGGGGCATAGATAAGCTGACACAGCTGCATAAATAACAGGTGAATAGATAAGCTAACAGCTGCATGGATAAGATAACACAACTGCATGGATAAGTAAAACAGCTGCATAGATGAACTAACACAACTGCATGGTTTAGTTAACACAACTGCATTGATAAGCTAACACAGCTGCTTGGATAAGCAAACACAGCAGCACAGATAAGCTAACACTGCTGCACAGATAAGCTAACACAGCTCCATAGATAAGGTAACACAGTTGCATAGATAAGCTAACACAACTGCATTGATAAGCTAACACAGCTGCACAGATAAGGTAAGAGAACTGCATGTATACGCTAACACCTGCATAGATAAGCTAACACAACTCAATGGGTAGCTAACACAGCTGATAGATAAGTCAACACAGCTGCATGAATAAGCAAACACATTGGCACAGAAAAAATAACACAGATGCATAGCTAAGCTAACACAACTGATGAATAGGCTAACAGGTGCATAGATAAGCAAACACAACTGTATCGTTTGCTAAGACTGCTGCATAGATAAGCTAATACAACTCCATGGATAAGCTAACAGCTGCATAGATATTCTAACAAAACTGCATCGATAGCTAGCAGCTGCATAGATAAGCTAACACAGCTGCATAGGTAAATTAACACTGCTGCATGAATAAGCTAACACAGCTGCACAGATAACACAGCTGCATGGATAAGCAAACAAAGCAGCATAAGTAATTTAACACTGCTGCACATATAAGCTAAGACAGCTGTATAGATAAGCTAACACAGTTGCATAGATACGCTAACACAACTGCATTGATAGCAAAGACAACAGGTGCATAGATAAGCTAACACAGCTGCATGGATAAGTAAAACAGCTGCATGGATAAACTAACACAACTGCATGGTTTAGTTAACACAACTGCATTGATAAGCTAACACAGCTTTTTGGATAAGCAAACACAGCAGCACAGATAAGTTAACACTGCTGCACAGATAAGCTAGCGCAGCTGCATAGATAAGCTAACACAGTTCCATAGATACGCTAACACAACTGCACTGATAAGCTAGAAAAGCTGCACAGATAAGCTAACACAGCTGCACAGATAAGGTAAGAGAACTGCATGTATACGATAACACCTGCATAGATAAACTAACACAACTCAATGGGTAGCTAACACAGCTGCATAGATAAGCTGACACAGCTGCATAGATAGCTATCACAGCTGATAGATAACTTAACACAGCTGCATGGATAAGCAAACACAGTGGCACAGAACAAATAACACACATGCATAAGTAATCTAACACAACTGCAGTGATAGCTAACACAGCTGCATAGATAAGCAAGCACAACTGTATTGTTTGCTAACACAGCTGCATAGATAAGCTAACACAACTGCATGGATAAGCTAACAGCTGCATAGAAATGCTAACAAAACTGCAGCTGCATAGATAAGCTAACAGTTGCATAGATAAGTTAACACTGCTGCATGGATAAGCTAACACAGCTGCACAGATAACACAGGTACATGGATAAGCAAACACAGCAGCATAGATAAGCTAACACTGCTGCACAGATAAGCTAACATAGCTGCATAGATAACCCAACACAGTTGCATTGATAAGCTAACACAACTGCATGGATAGCTAAGACAGCAGCTGTATCGATAGCTAACACAGCTGCATAAATAACAGGTGAATAGATAAGCTAACAGCTGCATCGATAAGATAACACAACTGCATGTATACGCTAACATCTGCAGAGATAAGCTAACACAAATGAATGGGTAAACTACACAGCTGCATAGATAAGGTAACACAACTGCATAGATAGCTACCACAGCAGCATAGATAAGCTAACACTGCTGCACAGATAAACTAACAGCTGCGTAGATAACCCAACACAGTTGTATAGATAAGCTAACACAACTGCATGGATAGCTAAGACAGCAGCTGCATAGATAAACTAACACAGCTGCATAAATAACAGGTGAAAAGATAAGCTAACAGCTGCGTAGATAAGATAACACAACTGCATGGATAAGTAAAACAGCTGCATAGATAAACTAACACAACTGCATGGTTTAGTGAACACAACTGCATTGATAAGCTAACACAGCTGCTTGGATAAGCAAACACAGCAGCACAGATAAGCTAACACAGCTGCATAGATAAGCTAACACAGTTGCATAGATAAGCTAACACAGTTGCATAGATAAGCTAACACAACTGCATTGATAAGCTAAAACAGCTGCACAGATAAACTAATACAGCTGCACAGATGAGGTAAGAGAACTGCAAGTATACGCTAACACCTGCATAGATAAGCTAACACAACTCAATGTGTAGCTAACACATCTGCATAGATAGCTATCACGGCTGATAGATAAGTCAACACAGCTGCATGGATAAGCAAACACATTGGCACAGAAAAAATAACACAGCTGCTTAGCTAAGCTAACACAACTGATGAATAAGCTAACACCTGCATAGATAAGCAAACATAACTGTATTGTTTGCTAAGACTGCTGCATAGATAAGCTAATACAACTCCACGGATAAGATAACAGCTGCATGGATATTCTAACAAAACTGCATGGATTGCTAGCAGCTGCACAGATAAGCTAACACAGCTGTATAGATAAGTTAACACAGTTGCATAGATAAGCTAACACAATTGCATTGATAGCAAAGGCAGCAGCTGCATAGATAAGCTAACACAACTGATTATTAAGCTAACACCTGCATAGCTAAGCTAAAATAACTGCAGTGATAGCTAACACAGCTGCATAGATGAACAAATGCAACTGTATTGATTGCTAACACAGCTGCATAGATAAGCAAACACTACTGCATGGATAGCTAACACAGCTGCACTGATAAGCTAACACTGCTGCATAGATAAGCTAACACAACTGCATGAATAAGCTAACAGTTGCATAGATAGGCTATCAAAACTGCATGGATAGCTAGGGGCTGCATAGATGACCTAACAAAGCTGCATAGATAAGATAACACTGCTGCATTGATAAGCTAACACAGCTGCACCGATCACAGAGCTGTGCAGATAAGGAAACACAGCAGTATAGATAAGTTAACACTGCTGCAGAGATAAGCTTACACAGCTGCATAGATAAGCTAGCACAGTTGCATAGATAAGCTAACACAACAGCATGGATAGCTAAGACAGCAGCTGCATCTATATAAGCTAACACAATTGCATAGATAAGCTAACAGAACTGCATATATACGCTGACATCTGCATAGATAAGCTAACGCAACTGAATGGGTAGCCAACACACCTGCATAAATAAGCTAACACAGCTGCATGGATAAGCTAACACAACAGCATAGATAAGCTAACACAGCACCACAGATAAGCAAAAACTGCTTCATAGTTAGGCTAAAACAGCTGCATGGCTAAGATAACACAACTGCATGGATATGTAACACAGCTGCTGCATAGATAAGGTAACACAGCTGCATGGATAAGCAAACACAGCAGCATAGATACGCTAACTGCTGCATAGATAAGATAACACAACTGTATGGATGAGCTACCACAGCTGCATAGATAAACTAACACAACTGCATGGTTTAGTTAACACAACTGCATTGATAAGCTAATACCGCTGCTTTCATAAGCTAACACAACTGCATAGATACGTTAACAATGCTGCAGAGATAAGATAACAAACTGCATAGATAAGCTAACAGAACTGCATATATACGCTGACATCTGCATAGATAAGCTAACACAACTGAATGGGTACCTAACACAGCTACAAAAATAAGGTCACACAATTGTATAGATAGCTATCACAGCAGCATAGATTAGCTAACACTGCTGCACAGATAAGCTAACACAGCTGCGTAGATAACCCAACACAGTTGCATAGATAAGCTAACACAACTGCATGGGTAGCTAAGACAGCAGCTGCATAGATAAGCTAACACAGCTGGATAAATAACAGGTGAATAGACAAGCTAATAGCTACATGCATCAGATAACACAATGGCATGTATACACTAACATCTGCATAGATAAGCTAACACAACTGAATGGGTAGCCCCTCACAGCTGCATAGATAAGGAAAAACAACTGCATAGATAGCTATCACAGCAGCATAGATAAGCTAACACTGCTGCACAGATAAGCTAACACAGCTGCATAGATAACCCAACACAATTGTATAGATAAGCTAACACAACTGCCTGGATAGCTAAGGCAGCAGGGGCATAGATAAGCTGACACAGCTGCATAAATAACAGGTGAATAGATAATCTAACAGCTGCATGGATAAGATAACACAACTGCATGGATAAGTAAAACAGCTGCATAGATGAACTAACACAACTGCATGGTTTAGTTAACACAACTGCATTGATAAGCTAACACAGCTGCTTGGATAAGCAAACACAGCAGCACAGATAAGCTAACACTGCTGCACAGAAAAGCTAACACAGCTCCATAGATAATGTAACACAGTTGCATAGATAAGCTAACACATCTGCATTGATAAGCTAACACAGCTGCACAGATAATCCAACACATCTGCATAGATAGCTATCACAGCTGATAGATAAGTCAACACAGCTGCATGGATAAGCAAACACATGGGCACAGAAAAAATAACACAGATGCATAGCTAAGCTAACACAACTGATGAATAGGCTAACACGTGCATAGATATGCAAACACAACTGTATCGTTTGCTAAGACTGCTGCATAGATAAGCTAATACAACTCCATGGATAAGCTAACAGCTGCATAGATATGCTAACAAAACTGCATGGATAGATAGCAGCTGCATAGATAAGCTAACACAGCTACATAGGTAAATTAACACTGCTGCATGAATAAGCTAACACAGCTGCACAGATAACACAGCTGCATGGATAAGCAAACACAGCAGCATAAGTAATTTAACACTGCTGCACAGATAAGCTAAGACAGCTGTATAGATAAGCTAACACAGTTGCATAGATAAGCTAACACAACTGCATTGATAGCAAAGACAGAAGCTGCATAAATAAAATAACACAGCTGCATAGTTAAGTTAACAGAACTGCCTGTATACCATAACACCTGCAAAGATAAGCTAACACAAACGAATGGGTAAGCTAACTCAGCTGCACAAATAAGCTAACACAGTTGCATAGATAAGCTAACACAACTGCGTGGATAGTTAAGACAGCAGCTGCATACATAAGCCAACACAGCTGCATCGATAAGCTAACGCAGCTGCATAAATAAGCTAATACAGTTGCATAGATAAGCTAACACAGCTGCATGAGAAAGCTAACAGCAGCACTGATAAGCTAAAACAGCTGCACAGATAAGCTAACACAGCTGCATAGATAAGCTAACACAGCTGCAGAGATAAGGTAAGAGAACTGCATGTATACGATAAAACCTGCATAGATAAGCTAACACAACTGAATGGGTAGCTAACAAAGCTGAATAGATAAGCTAACATAACTGCATATATGGCAATCACAGCAGCTGATAGATAAGCTAACACAGCTGCACGGATAAGCAAACACAGTGGCATAGATAGCTAACCCAGCTGCATAGATAAGCAAATACAACTGTATTGATTGCTAACACAGCTGCATAGATAAGCAAACACAAGTGCATGGATAGCTAACACCGCTGCACAGATAAGCTAACACTACAGCATAGAAAACCTAACACAACTGCATGGATAATCTAACAGCTGCATTGATATGCTAAAACAACTGCATGGATAGCCAGCAGCTGCATAGATAAACTAAAAAAGCTGCATAGATAAGCTAACATTGCTGCATGGATAACCTAACACAGCTGACCAGATAACACAGCTGCATGGATAAGCAAACACAGCAGCAGAGATAAGTTAACACTGCTGCACAGATAAGCTAGCACAGCTGAATAGATAAGCAAACACAATTGCATAGATACGCTAACACAACTGCATTGATAGCAAAGACAACAGGTGCATAGATAAGCTAACACAGCTGCATGGATAAGTAAAACAGCTGCATGGATAAACTAACACAACTGCATGGTTTAGTTAACACAACTGCATTGATAAGCTAACACAGCTTTTTGGGTAAGCAAACACAGCAGCACAGATAAGTTAACACTGCTGCACAGATAAGCTAACACAGCTGCATAGATAAGCTAACACAGTTGCATAGATACGCTAACACAGCTGCACAGATAAGCTAACACAGCTGCACAGATAGCTATCACAGCTGATAGATAAGTTAACACAGCTGCATGGATAAGCAAACACAGTGGCACAGACCAAATAACACACCTGCATAGGTAAGCTAACACAACTGCAGTGATAGCTAACACAGCTGCATAGATAAGCAAACACAACTGTATTGTTTGCTAACACAGCTGCATAGATAAGCTAACACAACTGCACAGATAGCTATCACAGCTGATAGATAAGTTAACACAGCTGCATGGATAAGCAAACACAGTGGCACAGACCAAATAACACACCTGCATAGGTAAGCTAACACAACTGCAGTGATAGCTAACACAGCTGCATAGATAAGCAAACACAACTGTATTGTTTGCTAACACAGCTGCATAGATAAGCTAACACAACTGCATGGATAAGCTAACAGCTGCATAGATATGCTAACAAAACTGCAGCTGCATAGATAAGCTAACAGTTGCATAGATAAGTTAACACAGCTGCATGGATAAGCTAACACAGCTGCACAGATAAGACAGGTGCATGGATAAGCAAACACAGCAGCATAGATAAGCTAACACTGCTGCACAGATAAGCTAACACAGCTGCATAGATAACCCAACACAGTTGCATAGATAAGCTAACACAACTGCATGGATAGCTAAGACAGCAGCTGCATTGATAGCTAACACAGCTGCATAAATAACAGGTGAATAGACAAGCTAACAGCTGCATCGATAAGATAACACAACTGCATGTATACGCTAACATCTGCATAGATAAGCTAACACAAATGAATGGGTAAACTACACAGCTGCATAGATATGGTAACACAACTGCATAGATAGCTACCACAGCAGCACAGATAAGCTAACAGCTGCGTAGATAACCCAACACAGTTGTATAGATAAGCTAACACAACTGCATGGATATCTAAGACAGCAGCTGCATAGATAAACTAACACAGCTGCAAAAATAACAGGTGGAAAGATAAGCTAACAGATGCGTGGATAAGATAACACAACTGCATGGATAAGTAAAACAGCTGCATAGATAAACTAACACAACTGCATGGTTTAGTTAACACAACTGCATTGATAAGCTAACACACCTGCTTGGATAAGCAAACACAGCAGCACAGAAAAGCTAACACTGCTGTACAGATAAGCTAACACAGCTGCATCGATAAGCTAACACAGTTGCATAGATAAGCTAACACAACTCCATTGATAAGCTAAAACAGCTGCACAGATAAACTAACACAGCTGCACAGATGAGGTAAGAGAACTGCATGTATACACTAACACCTGCATAGATAATCTAACACAACTCAATGTGTAGCTAACACAGCTGCATAGATAGGCTAACACATCTGCATAGATAGCTATCACGGCTGATAGATAAGTCAACACAGCTGCATGGATAAGCAAACACATTGGCACAGAAAAAATAACACAGCTGCTTAGCTAAGCTAACACAACTGATGAATAAGCTAACACCTGCGTAGATAAGCAAACATAACTGTATTGTTTTCTAAGACTGCTGCATAGATAAGCTAATACAACTCCACGGATAAGATAACAGCTGCATGGATATTCTAACAAAACTGCATGGATCGCTAGCAGCTGCACAGATAAGCTAACACAGCTGTATAGATAAGTTAACACAGTTGCATAGATAAGCTAACACAATTGCATTGATAGCAAAGACAGCAGCTGCATAGATAAGGTAACACAACTGATTATTAAGCTAACACCTGCATAGCTAAGCTAAAACAACTGCAGTGATAGCTAACACAGCTGCATAGATGAGGAAATACAACTGTATTGATTGCTAACACAGTTGCATAGATAAGCAAACACTACTGCATGGATAGCTAACACAGCTGCACTGATAAGCTAACACTGCTGCATAGATAAGCTAACACAACTGCATGAATAAGCTAACAGTTGCATAGATAGGCTAACAAAACTGCATGGATAGCTAGGGGCTGCATGGATGACCTAACAAAGCTGCATAGATAAGATAACACTGCTGCATTGATAAGCTAACACAGCTGCACCGATCACAGAGCTGTGCAGATAAGGAAACACTGCAGTATAGATAAGTTAACACTGCTGCAGAGATAAGCTTACACAGCTGCATAGATAAGCTAGCACAGTTGCATAGATAAGCTAACACAACAGCATGGATAGCTAAGACAGCAGCTGCATCTATATAAGTTAACACAGCTGCATAGATAAGCTAACAGAACTGCATATATACGCAGACATCTGCAAAGATAAGCTAACGCAACTGAATGGGTAGCCAACACACCTGCATAGATAAGCTAACACAGCTGCATGGATAAGCTAACACAGCAGCATAGATAAGCTAACACAGCACCACAGATAAGCAAAAATTGCTGCATAGTTAGGCTAAAACATCTGCATGGCTAAGATAACACAACTGCATGGATATGTAACACAGCTGCTGCATAGATAAGCTAACACAGCTGCATGGATAAGCAAACACAGCAGCATAGATACGCTAACTGCTGCATAGATAAGATAACACACCTGCATGGATGAGCTACCACAGCTGCATAGATAAAGTAACACAACTGCATGGTTTAGTTAACACAACTTCATTGATAAGCTAACACCGCTGCTTTGATAAGCTAACACAACTGCATAGATACGTTAACAATGCGGCAGAGATAAGCGAACAAACTGCATAGATAAGCTAACAGAACTGCATATATACGCTGACATCTGCATAGATAAGCTAACACAACGGAATGGGTAGCTAACACAACTGCAAAAATAAGGTCACACAACTGTACAGATAGCTATCACAGCAGCATAGATTAGCTAACACTGCTCCACAGATAAGCTAACACAGCTGCATAGATAACCCAACACAGTTGTATAGATAAGCTAACACAACTGCATGGATACACTAACATCTGCATAGATAAGCTAACACAACTGAATGGGAAGCCCCTCACAGCTGCATAGATAAGGTAACACAACTGCATAGATAGCTATTACAGCTGCATAGATAAGCTGACACAGCTGCATAGATAGCTATCACAGCTGATAGATAACTTAACACAGCTGCATGGATAAGCAAACACAGTGGCACAGAACAAATAACACACATGCATAGGTAAGCTAACACAACTGCAGTGATAGCTAACACAGCTGCATAGATAAGCAAACACAACTGTATTGTTTGCTAACACAGTTGCATAGATAAGCTAACACAACTGCATTGATAAGCTAACACAGCTGCACAGATAAGGTAAGAGAACTGCATGTATACGCTAACACCTGCATAGATAAGCTAACACAACTCAATGGGTAGCTAACACAGCTGCACAGATAATCCAACACATCTGCATTGATAGCTATCACAGATGATAGATAAGTCAACACAGCTGCATGGATAAGCAAACACATTGGCACAGAAAAAATAACACAGATGCTTAGCTAAGCTAACACAACTGATGAATAAGCTAACACCTGCATAGATAAGCAAACATAACCGTATTGTTTGCTAAGACTGCTGCATAGATAAGCTAATACAACTCCACGGATAAGCTAACAGCTGCATGGGTATTCTAACAAAACTGCATGGATCGCTAGCAGCTGCATAGATAAGCTAACACAGTTGCATAGGTAAATTAACACTGCTGCATGAATAAGCTAACACAGCTGCACAGATAACACAGCTGCATGGATAAGCAAACGCAGCAGCATAATTCATTTAACACTGCTGCACAGATAAGCTAAGACAGCTGTATAGATAAGCTAACACAGTTGCATAGATAAGCTAACACAACTGCATTGATAGCAAAGACAGCAGCTGCATAAATAAGCTAACACAGCTGCACAGATAAGCTAACACAGCTCCATAGATAAGGTAACACAGTTGCATAGATAAGCTAACACAGCTGCACAGATAAGGTGAGAGAACTGCATGTATACGCTAACACCTGCATAGATAAGCTAACACAACTCAATGGGTAGCTAACACAGCTGCACAGATAATCTAACACATCTGCATAGATAGCTATCACAGCTGATAGATAGGTCAACACAGCTGCATGGATAAGCAAACACATTGGCTCAGAAAAAATAACACAGATGCATAGCTAAGCTAACACAACTGATGAATAGGCTAACACCTGCATAGATTAGCAAACACAATTGTATTGTTTGCTAAGACTGCTGCATAGATAAGCTAATACAACTCCATGGAAAAGCTAACAGCTGCATAGATATTCTAACAAAACTGCATGGATAGCTAGCAGCTGCAAAGATAAGATAACACAGCTGCATAGGTAAATTAACACTGCTGCATGAATAAGCTAACACAGCTGCACAGATAAGACAGCTGCATGGATAAGCAAACACAGCAGCATAATTCATTTCACACTGCTGCACAGATAAGCTAAAACAGCTGTATAGATAAGCTAACACAGTTGCATAGATAAGCTAACACAACTGCATTGATAGCAAAGACAGCAGCTGCATAAATAAGCTAACACAGCTGCATAGTTAAGTTAACAGAACTGCCTGTATATCATATCACCTGCATAGATAAGCTAACACAAACAAATGGGTAAGCTAACTCAGCTGCACAAATAAGCTAACACAGTTGCATAGATAAGCTAACACAGCTGCATGAGAAAGCTAACAGCAGCACTGATAAGCTAAAACAGCTGCACAGATAAGCTAACACAGCTGCATAGATAAGCTAACACAGCTGCAGAGATAAGGTAAGAGAACTGCATGTATACGATAAAACCTGCATAGATAAGCTAACACAACTGAATGGGTAGCTAACACAGCTGAATAGATAAGCTAACATAACTGCATATATAGCTATCACAGCTGATAGATAAGCTAACACAGCTGCATGGATAAGCAAACACAGTGGCATAGATAGCTAACCCAGCTGCATAGATAAGCAAATACAAGTGTATTGATTGCTAACACAGCTGCATAGATAAGCAAACACAAGTGCATGGATAGCTAACACCGCTGCACAGATAAGCTAACACTACTGCATAGAAAACCTAACACAACTGCATGGATAATCTAACAGCTGCATTGATATGCTAAAACAACTGCATGGATAGCCAGCAGCTGCATAGATAAACTAACAAAGCTGCATAGATAAGCTAACATTGCTGCATGGATAACCTAACACAGCTGACCAGATAACACAGCTGCATGGATAAGCAAACTCAGCAGCATAGATAAGTTAACACTGCTGCACAGATACGCTAGCACAGCTGAATAGATAAGCAAACACAGTTGCATATATAAGCTAACACAACTGCAATGATAGCAAAGACAACAGGTGCATAGATAAGCTAACACAACTGCATGGATAAGTAAAACAGCTGCATGGATAAACTAACACAACTGCATGGTTTAGTTAACACAACTGCATTGATAAGCTAACACAGCTTTTTGGATAAGCAAACACAGCAGCACAGATAAGTTAACACTGCTGCACAGATAAGCTAACACAGCTGCATAGATAAGCTAACACAGTTGCATAGATACGCTAACACAACTGCACTGATAAGCTAAAACAGCTGCACAGATAAGCTAACACAGCTGCAGATAAGGTAAGAGAACTGCATGTATACGATAACACCTGCATAGATAAACTAACACAACTCAATGGGTAGCTAACAAAGCTGCATAGATAAGCTGACACAGCTGCATAGATAGCTATCACAGCTGATAGATAAGTTAACACAGCTGCATGGATAAGCAAACACAGTGGCACAGAACAAATAACACACCTGCATAGGTAAGCTAACACAACTGCAGTGAGAGCTAACACAGCTGCATAGATAAGCAAACACAACTGTATTGTTTGCTAACACAGCTGCATAGATAAGCTAACACAACTGCATGGATAAGCTAACAGCTGCATAGATATGCTAACAAAACTGCAGCTGCATAGATAAGCTAACAGTTCCATAGATAAGTTAACACTGCTGCATGGATAAGCTAACACAGCTGCACAGATAACACAGGTGCATGGATAAGCAAACACAGCAGCATAGATAAGCTAACACTGCTGCACAGATAAGCTAACACAGCTGCATAGATAACCCAACACAGTTGCATAGATAAGCTAACACAACTGCATGGATAGCTAAGACAACAGCTGCATCGATAGCTAACACAGCTGCATAAATAACACCTGAACAGATAAGCTTCCAGCTGCATCGATAAGATAACACAACTGCATGTATACGCTAACATCTGCATAGATAAGCTAACACAAATGAATGGGTAAACTACGCAGCTGCATAGATAAGGTAACACAACTGCATATATAGCTACCACAGCAGCATAGATAAGCTAACACTGCTGCACAGATAAGCTAACAGCTGCGTAGATAACCCAACACAATTGTATAGATAAGCTAACACAACTGCTTGGATAGCTAAGACAGCAGCTGCATAGATAAACTAACACAGCTGCATAAATAACAGGTGAAAAGATAAGCTAACAGCTGCGTGGATAAGATAACACAACTGCATGGATAAGTAAAACAGCTGCATAGATAAACTAACACAACAGCATGGTTTAGTTAACACAACTGCATTGATGAGCTAACACAGCTGCTTGGATAAGCAAACACAACAGCACAGATAAGCTAACACTGCTGCACAGATAAGCTAACACAGCTGCATAGATAAGCTAACACAGTTGCATAGATAAGCTAACACAACTGTATTGATAAGCTAAAACAGCTGCACAGATAAACTAACACAGCTGCACAGATGAGGTAGGAGAACTGCATGTATACGCTAACATCTGCATAGATAAGCTAACACAACTCAATGTGTAGCTAACACAGCTGCATAGATAGCTATCACGGCTGATAGATAAGTCAACACAGCTGCATGGATAAGCAAACACATTGTCACAGAAAAAATAACACAGCTGCTTAGCTAAGCTAACACAACTGATGAATAAGCTAACACCTGCATAGATAAGCAAACATAACTGTATTGTTTGCTAAAACTGCTCCATAGATAAGCTAATACAACTCCACGGATAAGCTAACAGCTGCATGGATATTCTAACAAAACTGCATGGATCGCTAGCAGCTGCACAGATAAGCTAAAACAGATGTATAGATAAGTTAACACAGTTGCATAGATAAGCTAACACAGCTGCATTGATAGCAAAGACAGCAGCTGCATAGATAAGCTAACACAACTGATTATTAAGCTAACACCTGCATAGCTAAGCTAAAACAACTGCAGTGATAGCTAACACAGCTGCATAGATGAGCAAATACAACTCTATTGATTGCTAACAAAGCTGCATAGATAAGCTAACACTGCTGCATGGATAACCGAACACAGCTGACCAGATAACACAGCTGCATGGATACGCAAACACAGCAGCACAGATAAGTTAACACTGCTGCACAGATAAGCTATCACAGCTGAATAGATAAGCAAACACAGTTGCATAGATAAGCTAACACAAATGCATTGATAGCAAAGACAACAGGTGCATAGATAAGGTACCAGAGCTGCATGGATAAGTTAAACAGCTGCATGGATAAACTAACACAACTGCATGGTTTAGTTAACACAACTGCATTAATATGCTAACACAGCTTTTTGGATAAGCAAACACAGCAGCACAGGTAAGCTAACACTGCTGCACAGATAAGCTAACACAGCTTCATAGATAAGCTAACACAGTTGCATATATATGCTAACACAACTGCACTGATAGCTAAAACAGCTGCACAGAAAAGCTAACACAGCTGCAGATAAGGTAAGAGAACTGCATGTATACGATAACACCTGCATAGATAAACTAACACAACTCAATGGGTAGCTAACACAGCTGCATAGATAGCTATCACAGCTGATAGATAAGTTAACACAGCTGCATGGATAAGCAAACACAGCGGCACAGACCAAATAACACACCTGCATAGGTAAGCTAACACAACTGCAGTGATAGCTAACACAGTTGCATAGATAAGCAAACACTACTGCATGGATAGCTAACACAGCTGCACCGATAAGGTAACACAACTGCATGGATAAGCTAACAGTTGCATGGATAGGATAACAAAACTGCATGAATAGCTAGAGGCTGCATATATGACCTAACAAAGCTGCATAGATAACATTGATGCATTGATGAGCTAACACAGATCACAGAGCTGTGCAGATAAGCAAACACAGCAGCATAGATAAGTTAACACTGCTGCAGAGATAAGCTTACACAGCTGCATAGATAAGTTAGCACAGATGCATAGATAAGCTAACACAACAGCATGGATAGCTAAGACAGCAGCTGCATCTATATAAGTTAACACAGCTGCATAGATAAGCTAATAGAACTGCATGTATACCATAACACCTGCAAAGTAAAGCTAACACAACTGAATGGGTAGCCAACACAGCTGCATAGATAAGCAAACACAACTGCATGGATAAGCTAACACAGCAGCATAGATAAGCTAACACAGCAGCACAGATAAGCAAACACTGCTGCATAGTTAGGCGAAAACAGCTGCATGGATATGTAACACAGCTGCTCCACAGATAAGCTAACACAGCTGCATGGATAAGCAAACACAGCAGCATAGATACGTTAACTGCTGCATAGATAAGATAACACGACTGCATGGATAAGCTACCACTGCTGCATAGATAAACTAACACAACTGCAAGGCTTAGTTAACACAACTGCATTGATAAGCTAACACCGCTGCTTTGATAAGCTAACACAACTGCATAGATACGTTAACAAATATGCAGAGATAAGCTAACAAACTGCATAGATAAGCTAACAGAACTGCATATATACCCTAACATCTGCATAGATAAGCTAACACAACTGAATGGGTAGCTAAAACAGCTGCAAAAATAAGGTCACACAACTGCATAGATAGCTATCACAGCAGCCTAGGTAAGCTAACACTGCTGCACAGATAACCCAACACAGCTGCATAGATAACCCAACACAGTTGCATAGATAAGCTAACACAACTGCATGGATAGCTAAGACAGCAGCTGCATAGATAGCTAACACAGCTGCATAAATAACATGTGAATAGATAAGCTAACAGCTGCATGGATAGGATAACACAACTGCATGTATACGCTAACATCTGCATAGATAAGCTAACACAACTGAATGGGTAACTTACACAGCTGCATAGATAAGGTAACAAAACTGCATAGATAGCTACCACAGCAGCATAGGTAAGGTAACACAGCTGCACAGATAAGCTAAAACAGCTGCATAGATAACTCAACATAGTTGCATAGATAAGCTAACACAACTGCATGGATAGCTAAGACAGCAGCTGCATAGATGAGCTAACACAGCTGCATAAATAACAGGTGAATAGATAAGCTACCCGCTGCATGGATAAGATAACACAACTGCATGTATATGCTAACATATGCATAGATAAGCTAACACAACTGAATGGGTAGATCACACAACTGCATAGATAAGGTAACACACCTGCATAGATAGCTATCACAGCAGCAAAGATAAGCTAACACTGCTGCACAGATAAGCTAACACAGCTGCATAGATAACCCAACACAGTTGCATAGAAAAGCTAACACAACTGCATGGATAGCTATGACAGCAGCTGCATAGATAAGCTAACCCAGCTGCATAAACAACAGGTGAATAGATAAGCTAACAGCTGCATGGATAAGATAATACAACTGCATGGATAAGTAAAACAGCTGCATAGGTAAACTAACACAACTGCATGGTTTAGTTAACACAACTGCATTTTTAAGCTAACACAGCTGCTTGGATAAGCAAACACAGCAGCACAGATAAGCTAACACTGCTGCACAGATAAGCTAACGCAGCTGCATAGATAAGCTAACACAGTTGCGTAGATAAGCTAACACAACTGCATTGATAAGCTAAAACAGCTGTACAGATAAGCTAACAAAGCTTCAGAGATAAGGTAAGAGAACTGCATGTAAACGCTAACTCCTGCATAGATAAGCTAACACAACCCAATGGGTAGCTAACACAGCTGCAGAGATAAGCTAACACATCTGCATAGATAGCTATCACAGCTGATAGATAAGTCAACACAGCTCCATGGATAAGCAAACACAGTGGCAGAGAAAAAATAACACAGCTGCATAGCAAAGCTAACGCAACTGATGAATAAGCTAACACCTGCATAGGTAAGCTAACACAACTGCAGTGATAGCTAACACAGCTGCATGGATAAGCAAACACATTGGCACAGAAAATATAACACAGATGCATAGCTAAGCTAACACAACTGATGAATAGGCTAACACGTGCATAGATAAGCAAACACAACTGTATCGTTTGCTAAGACTGCTGCATAGATAAGCTAATACAACTCCATGGATAAGCTAACAGCTGCATAGATATTCTAACAAAACTGCATGGATAGCTAGCAGCTGCATAGATAAGCTAACACAGCTGCATAGGTAAATTAACAGTGCTGCATGAATAAGCTAACACAGCTGCACAGATAACACAGCTGCATGGATAAGCAAACACAGCAGCATAAGTAATTTAACACTGCTGCACATATAAGCTAAGACAGCTGTATAGATAAGCTAACACAGTTGCATAGATACGCTAACACAACTGCATTGATAGCAAAGACAACAGGTGCATAGATAAGCTAACACAGCTGCATGGATAAGTAAAACAGCTGCATGGATAAACTAACACAACTGCATGGTTTAGTTAACACAACTGCATTGATAAGCTAACACAGCTTTTTGGATAAGCAAACACAGCAGCACAGATAAGTTAACACTGCTGCACAGATAAGCTAGCACAGCTGCATAGATAAGCTAACACAGTTGCATAGATACGCTAACACAACTGCACTGATAAGCTAGAAAAGCTGCACAGATAAGCTAACACAGCTGCACAGATAAGGTAAGAGAACTGCATGTATACGATAACACCTGCATAGATAAACTAACACAACTCAATGGGTAGCTAACACAGCTGCATAGATAAGCTGACACAGCTGCATAGATAGCTATCACAGCTGATAGATAACTTAACACAGCTGCATGGATAAGCAAACACAGTGGCACAGAACAAATAACACACATGCATAAGTAATCTAACACAACTGCAGTGATAGCTAACACAGCTGCATAGATAAGCAAACACAACTGTATTGTTTGCTAACACAGCTGCATAGATAAGCTAACACAACTGCATGGATAAGCTAACAGCTGCATAGATATGCTAACAAAACTGCAGCTGCATAGATAAGCTAACAGTTGCATAGATAAGTTAACACTGCTGCATGGATAAGCTAACACAGCTGCACAGATAACACAGGTGCATGGATAAGCAAACACAGCAGCATAGATAAGCTAACACTGCTGCATGGATAACCGAACACAGCTGACCAGATAACACAGCTGCATGGATACGCAAACACAGCAGCACAGATAAGTTAACACTGCTGCACAGATAAGCTATCACAGCTGAATAGATAAGCAAACACAGTTGCATAGATAAGCTAACACAAATGCATTGATAGCAAAGACAACAGGTGCATAGATAAGGTACCAGAGCTGCATGGATAAGTTAAACAGCTGCATGGATAAACTAACACAACTGCATGGTTTAGTTAACACAACTGCATTAATATGCTAACACAGCTTTTTGGATAAGCAAACACAGCAGCACAGGTAAGCTAACACTGCTGCACAGATAAGCTAACACAGCTTCATAGATAAGCTAACACAGTTGCATATATATGCTAACACAACTGCACTGATAGCTAAAACAGCTGCACAGAAAAGCTAACACAGCTGCAGATAAGGTAAGAGAACTGCATGTATACGATAACACCTGCATAGATAAACTAACACAACTCAATGGGTAGCTAACACAGCTGCATAGATAGCTATCACAGCTGATAGATAAGTTAACACAGCTGCATGGATAAGCAAACACAGCGGCACAGACCAAATAACACACCTGCATAGGTAAGCTAACACAACTGCAGTGATAGCTAACACAGTTGCATAGATAAGCAAACACTACTGCATGGATAGCTAACACAGCTGCACCGATAAGGTAACACAACTGCATGGATAAGCTAACAGTTGCATGGATAGGATAACAAAACTGCATGAATAGCTAGAGGCTGCATATATGACCTAACAAAGCTGCATAGATAACATTGATGCATTGATGAGCTAACACAGATCACAGAGCTGTGCAGATAAGCAAACACAGCAGCATAGATAAGTTAACACTGCTGCAGAGATAAGCTTACACAGCTGCATAGATAAGTTAGCACAGATGCATAGATAAGCTAACACAACAGCATGGATAGCTAAGACAGCAGCTGCATCTATATAAGTTAACACAGCTGCATAGATAAGCTAATAGAACTGCATGTATACCATAACACCTGCAAAGTAAAGCTAACACAACTGAATGGGTAGCCAACACAGCTGCATAGATAAGCAAACACAACTGCATGGATAAGCTAACACAGCAGCATAGATAAGCTAACACAGCAGCACAGATAAGCAAACACTGCTGCATAGTTAGGCGAAAACAGCTGCATGGATATGTAACACAGCTGCTCCACAGATAAGCTAACACAGCTGCATGGATAAGCAAACACAGCAGCATAGATACGTTAACTGCTGCATAGATAAGATAACACGACTGCATGGATAAGCTACCACTGCTGCATAGATAAACTAACACAACTGCAAGGCTTAGTTAACACAACTGCATTGATAAGCTAACACCGCTGCTTTGATAAGCTAACACAACTGCATAGATACGTTAACAAATATGCAGAGATAAGCTAACAAACTGCATAGATAAGCTAACAGAACTGCATATATACCCTAACATCTGCATAGATAAGCTAACACAACTGAATGGGTAGCTAAAACAGCTGCAAAAATAAGGTCACACAACTGCATAGATAGCTATCACAGCAGCCTAGGTAAGCTAACACTGCTGCACAGATAACCCAACACAGCTGCATAGATAACCCAACACAGTTGCATAGATAAGCTAACACAACTGCATGGATAGCTAAGACAGCAGCTGCATAGATAGCTAACACAGCTGCATAAATAACATGTGAATAGATAAGCTAACAGCTGCATGGATAGGATAACACAACTGCATGTATACGCTAACATCTGCATAGATAAGCTAACACAACTGAATGGGTAACTTACACAGCTGCATAGATAAGGTAACAAAACTGCATAGATAGCTACCACAGCAGCATAGGTAAGGTAACACAGCTGCACAGATAAGCTAAAACAGCTGCATAGATAACTCAACATAGTTGCATAGATAAGCTAACACAACTGCATGGATAGCTAAGACAGCAGCTGCATAGATGAGCTAACACAGCTGCATAAATAACAGGTGAATAGATAAGCTACCCGCTGCATGGATAAGATAACACAACTGCATGTATATGCTAACATATGCATAGATAAGCTAACACAACTGAATGGGTAGATCACACAACTGCATAGATAAGGTAACACACCTGCATAGATAGCTATCACAGCAGCAAAGATAAGCTAACACTGCTGCACAGATAAGCTAACACAGCTGCATAGATAACCCAACACAGTTGCATAGAAAAGCTAACACAACTGCATGGATAGCTATGACAGCAGCTGCATAGATAAGCTAACCCAGCTGCATAAACAACAGGTGAATAGATAAGCTAACAGCTGCATGGATAAGATAATACAACTGCATGGATAAGTAAAACAGCTGCATAGGTAAACTAACACAACTGCATGGTTTAGTTAACACAACTGCATTTTTAAGCTAACACAGCTGCTTGGATAAGCAAACACAGCAGCACAGATAAGCTAACACTGCTGCACAGATAAGCTAACGCAGCTGCATAGATAAGCTAACACAGTTGCGTAGATAAGCTAACACAACTGCATTGATAAGCTAAAACAGCTGTACAGATAAGCTAACAAAGCTTCAGAGATAAGGTAAGAGAACTGCATGTAAACGCTAACTCCTGCATAGATAAGCTAACACAACCCAATGGGTAGCTAACACAGCTGCAGAGATAAGCTAACACATCTGCATAGATAGCTATCACAGCTGATAGATAAGTCAACACAGCTCCATGGATAAGCAAACACAGTGGCAGAGAAAAAATAACACAGCTGCATAGCAAAGCTAACGCAACTGATGAATAAGCTAACACCTGCATAGGTAAGCTAACACAACTGCAGTGATAGCTAACACAGCTGCATGGATAAGCAAACACATTGGCACAGAAAATATAACACAGATGCATAGCTAAGCTAACACAACTGATGAATAGGCTAACACGTGCATAGATAAGCAAACACAACTGTATCGTTTGCTAAGACTGCTGCATAGATAAGCTAATACAACTCCATGGATAAGCTAACAGCTGCATAGATATTCTAACAAAACTGCATAGATAGCTAGCAGCCTCATAGATAAGCTAACACAGCTGCATTGGTAAATTAACACTGCTGCATGAATAAGCTAACACAGCTGCATGGATAAACAAACACAGCAGCATAAGTAATTTAACACTGCTGCACAGATAAGCTAAGACAGCTGTATAGATAAGCTAACACAGTTGCATAGATAAGCTAACACAACTGCATTGATAGCAAAGACAGCAGCTGCATAAATAAGATAACACAGCTGCATAGTTAAGTTAACAGAACTGCATGTATACCTTATCACCTGCATAGATAAGCTAACACAAACGAATGGGTAAGCTAACTCAGCTGCACAAATAAGCTAACACAGTTGCATAGATAAGCTAACACAACTGCGTGGATAGCTAAGACAGCAGCTGCAAACATAAGCCAACACAGCTGCATCGCTAAGCTAACGCAGCTGCATAAATAAGCTAATACAGTTGCATAGATAAGCTAACACAGCTGCATGAGAAAGCTAACAGCAGCACTGATAAGCTAAAACAGCTACACAGATAAGCTAACACAGCTGCATAGATAAGCTAACACAGCTGCAGAGATAAGCTAACACAGCTGCAGAGATAAGGTAAGAGAACTGCATGTATACGATAAAACCTGCATAGATAAGCTAACACAACTGAATGGGTAGCTAACACAGCTGAATAGATAAGCTAACATAACTGCATATATAGCTATCACAGCTGATAGATAAGCTAACACAGCTGCATGGATAAGCAAACACAGTGGCATAGATAGCTAACCCAGCTGCATAGATAAGCAAATACAAGTGTATTGATTGCTAACACAGCTGCATAGATAAGCAAACACAAGTGCATGGATAGCTAACACCGCTGCACAGATAAGCTAACACTACTGCATAGAAAAACTAACACAACTGCATGGATAATCTAACAGCTGCATTGATATGCTAATAAAACTGCATGGATAGCCAGCAGCTGCATAGATAAACTAACAAAGCTGCATAGATAAGCTAACACTGCTGCATGGATAACCTAACACAGCTGACCAGATAACACAGCTGCATGTATAAGCAAACACAGCAGCATAGATAAGTTAACACTGCTGCACAGATAAGCTAACACAGCTGAATAGATAAGCAAACACAGTTGCATAGATAAGCTAACACAACTGCATTGATAGCAAAGACAACAGGTGCATAGATAAGCTAACACAGCTGCATAAATAAACTAACACAACTGCATGGTTTATTTAACACAACTGCATTGATAAGCTAACACAGCTTTTTGGATAAGCAAACACAGCAGCACAGATAAGTTAACACTGCTGCACAGATAAGCTAACACAGCTGCATAGATAAGCTAACACAGTTGCATAGATACGCTAACACAACTGCACTGATAAGCTAAAAGAGCTGCACAGATAAGCTAACACAGCTGCACAGATAAGGTAAGAGAACTGCATGTATACGATAACACCTGCATAGATAAACTAACACAACTCAATGGGTAGCTAACACAGCTCCATAGATAAGCTGACACAGCTGCATAGATAGCTATCACAGCTGATAGATAACTTAACACAGCTGCATGGATAAGCAAACACAGTGGCACAGAACAAATAACACACATGCATAAGTAAGCTAACACAACTGCAGTGATAGCAAACACAGCTGCATAGATAAGCAAACACAACTGTATTGTTTGCTAACACAGTTGCATAGATAAGCTAACACAACTGCATTGATAAGCTAACACAGCTGCACAGATAAGGTAAGAGAACTGCATGTATACGCTAACACCTGCATAGATAAGCTAACACAACTCAATGGGTAGCTAACACAGCTGCACAGATAATCCAACACATCTGCATTGATAGCTATCACAGATGATAGATAAGTCAACACAGCTGCATGGATAAGCAAACACATTGGCACAGAAAAAATAACACAGATGCATAGCTAAGCTAACACAACTGATGAATAAGCTAACACCTGCATAAATAAGCAAACATAACCGTATTGTTTGCTAAGACTGCTGCATAGATAAGCTAACACAACTCCACGGATAAGCTAACAGCTGCATGGGTATTCTAACAAAACTGCATGGATCGCTAGCAGCTGCATAGATAAGCTAACACAGTTGCATAGGTAAATTAACACTGCTGCATGAATAAGCTAACACAGCTGCATGGATAAGCAAACACAGCAGCATAATTCATTTAACACTGCTGCACAGATAAGCTAAGACAGCTGTATAGATAAGCTAACACAGTTGCATAGATAAGCTAACACAACTGCATTGATAGCAAAGACAGCAGCTGCATAAATAAGCTAACATAGCTGCACAGATAAGCTAATACAGCTCCATAGATAAGGTAACACAGTTGCATAGATATGCTAACACAGCTGCACAGATAAGGTGAGAGAACTGCATGTATACGCTAACACCTGCATAGATAAGCTAACACAACTCAATGGGTAGCTAACACAGCTGCACAGATAATCTAACACATCTGCATAGATAGCTATCACAGCTGATAGATAGGTCAACACAGCTGCATGGATAAGCAAACACAAGGGCTCAGAAAAAATAACACAGATGCATAGCTAAGCTAACGCAACTGATGAATAGGCTAACACCTGCATAGATTAGCAAACACAATTGTATTGTTTGCTAAGACTGCTGCATAGATAAGCTAATACAACTCCATGGAAAAGCTAACAGCTGCATAGATATTCTAACAAAACTGCATGGATAGCTAGCAGCTGCATAGATAAGATAACACAGCTGCATAGGTAAATTAACACTGCTGCATGAATAAGCTAACACAGCTGCACAGATAACACAGCTGCATGGATAAGCAAACACAGCAGCATAATTCATTTAACACTGCTGCACAGATAAGCTAAGACAGCTGTATAGATAAGCTAACACAGTTGCATAGATAAGCTAACACAACTGCATTGATAGCAAAGACAGCAGCTGCATAAATAAGCTAACACAGCTGCATAGTTAAGTTAATAGAACTGCCTGTATACCATATCACCTGCATAGATAAGCTAACACAAACAAATGGGTAAGCTAACTCAGCTGCACAAATAAGCTAACACAGTTGCATAGATAAGCTAACACAGCTGCATGAGAAAGCTAACAGCAGCACTGATAAGCTAAAACAGCTGCACAGATAAGCTAACACAGGTGTATAGATAAGCTAACACAGCTGCAGAGATAAGGTAAGAGAACTGCATGTATACGATAAAACCTGCATAGATAAGCTAACACAACTGAATGGGTAGCTAACACAGCTGAATAGATAAGCTAACATAACTGCATATATAGCTATCACAGCTGATAGATAAGCTAACACAGCTGCATGGATAAGCAAACACAGTGGCATAGATAGCTAACCCAGCTGCATAGATAAGCAAATATAAGTGTATTGATTGCTAACACAGCTGCATAGATAAGCAAACACAAGTGCATGGATAGCTAACACCGCTGCACAGATAAGCTAACACTACTGCATAGAAAACCTAACACAACTGCATGGATAATCTAACAGCTGCATTGATATGCTAAAACAACTGCATGGATAGCCAGCAGCTGCATAGATAAACTAACAAAGCTGCATAGATAAGCTAACATTGCTGCATGGATAACCTAACACAGCTGACCAGATAACACAGCTGCATGGATAAGCAAACACAGCAGCATAGATAAGTTAACACTGCTGCACAGATAAGCTAGTACAGCTGAATAGATAAGCAAACACAGTTGCATAGATAAGCTAACACAACTGCATTGATAGCAAAGACAACAGGTGCATAGATAAGCTAACATAGCTGCATGGATAAGTAAAACAGCTGCATGGATAAACTAACACAACTGCATGGTTTAGTTAACACAACTGCATTGATAAGCTAACACAGCTTTTTGGATAAGCAAACACAGCAGCACAGATAAGTTAACACTGCTGCACAGATAAGCTAACACAGTTGCATAGATACGCTAACACAACTGCACTGATAAGCTAAAAAAGCTGCACAGATAAGCTAACACAGCTGCACAGATAAGGTAAGAGAACTGCATGTATACGATAACACCTACATAGATAAACTAACACAACTCAATGGGTAGCTAACACAGCTGCATAGATAAGCTGACACAGCTGCATAGATAGCTATCACAGCTGATAGATAACTTAACACAGCTGCATGGATAAGCAAACACAGTGGCACAGAACAAATAACACACCTGCATAGCTAAGCTAACACAACTGCAGTGATAGCTAACACAGCTGCATAGATAAGCAAACAGAACTGTATTGTTTGCAAATACAGCTGCATAGATAAGCTAACACAACTGCATTGATAGCAAAGACAGCAGCTGCATAGATAAGCTAACACAACTGATTATTAAGCTATCACCTGCATAGCTAAGCTAAAGCAACTGCAGTGATAGCTAACACAGCTACATAGATGAGCAAATACAACTGTATTGATTGCTAACACACTTGCATAGATAAGCAAACACTACTGCATGGATAGCTAACACAGCTGCACTGATAAGCTAACACTGCTACATAGATAAGCTAACATAACTGCATGAATAAGCTAACAGTTGCATAGATAGGCTAACAAAACTGCATGGATAGCTAGGGGCTGCATAGATGACCTAACAAAGCTGCATAGATAAGATAACACTGCTGCATTGATAAGCTAACACAGCTGCACTGATCACAGAGCTGTGCAGGTAAGGAAACACAGCAGTATAGATAAGTTGACACTGCTGCAGAGATAAGCTTATACAGCTGCATAGATAAGCTAGCACAGTTGCATAGATAAGCTAACACAACAGCATGGATAGCTAAGACAGCAGCTGCATCTATATAAATTAACACAGCTGCATAGATAAGCTAACAGAACTGCATATATACGCTGACATCTGCATAGATAAGCTAACGCAACTGAATGGGTAGCCAACACACCTGCATAGATAAGCTAACACAGCTGCATGGATAAGCTAACACAGCAGCATAGATAAGCTAACACAGCACCACAGATAAGCAAAAACCGCTCCATAGTTAGGCTAAAACAGCTGCATGGCTAAGATAACACTACTGCATGGATATGTAACACAGCTGCTGCATAGATAAGCTAACACAGCTGCAGGGATAAACAAACACAGCAGCATAGATACGCTAACTGCTGCATGGATGAGATAACACAACTGCATGGATGAGCTACCACAGCTGCATAGATAAACTAACACAACTGCATGGTTTAGTTAACACAACTGCATTGATAAGCTAACACCGCTGCTTTGATAAGCTAACACAATTGCATAGATACGTTAACAATGCTGCAGAGATAAGCTAACAAACTGCATAGATAAGCTAACAGAACTGCATATATACGCTGACATCTGCATAGATAAGCTAACACAACTGAATGGGTAGCTAACACAGCTGCAAAAATAAGGTCACACAACTGTATAGATAGCTATCACAGCAGCATAGATTAGCTAACACTGCTGCCCAGATAAGCTAACACAGCTGCATAGATAACCCAACACAGTTGCATAGATAAGCTAACACAACTGCATGGATAGCTAAGACAGCAGCTGCATAGATAAGCTAACACAGCTGCATAAATAACAGGTGAATAGACAAGCTAATAGCTACATGCATAAGATAACACAACTGCATGTATACACTAACATCTGCATAGATAAGCTAACACAACTGAATGGGTAGCCCCTCACAGCTGCATAGATAAGGTAACACAACTGCATAGATAGCTATCACAGCAGCATAGATAAGCTAACACTGCTGCACAGATAAGCTAACACAGCTGCATAGATAACCCAACACAGTTGTATAGATAAGCTAACACAACTGCATGAATAGCTAAGACAGCAGCTGCATAGATACGCTAACACAGTTGCATAAATAACAGGTGAATAGATAAACTAACAGCTGCATGGATAAGTAAAACAGCTGCATAGATGAACTAACACAACTGCATGGTTTAGTTAACACAACTGCATTGATAAGCTAACACAGCTGCTTGGATAAGCAAACACAGCAGCACAGATAAGCTAACACTGCTGCACAGATACGCTAACACAGCTCCATAGATAAGGTAACACAGTTGCATAGATAAGCTAACACAACTGCATTGATAAGCTAACACAGCTGCACAGATAAGGTGAGACAACTGCATGTATACGCTAACACCTGCATAGATAAGCTAACACAACTCAATGGGTAGCTAACACAGCTGTACAGATAATCTAACACATCTCCATAGACAGCTATCACAGCTGATAGATAAGTCAACACAGCTGCATGGATAAGCAAACACATTGGCACAGAAAAAATAACACAGATGCATAGCTAAGCTAACACAACTGATGAATAGGCTAACACCTGCATAGATGAGCAAACACAACTGTATCGTTTGCTAAGACTGCTGCATAGATAAGCTAATACAACTCCATGGATAAGCTAACAGATGCATAGATATTCTAACAAAACTGCATGGATAGCTAGCAGCTGCATAGATAAGCTAACACAGCTGTATAGGTAAATTAACACTGCTGCATTAATAAGCTAACACAGCTGCACAGATAACACAGCTGCATGGATAAGCAAACACAGCAGCATAAGTAATTTAACACTGCTGCACAGATAAGCTAAGACTGCTGTATAGATAAGCTAACACAGCTGCATAGTTAAGTTAACAGAACTGCCTGTATACCATATCACCTGCATAGATAAGCTAACACAAACGAATGGGTAAGCTAACTCAGCTGCATAAAATAAGCTAACACAGTTGCATAGATAAGCTAACACAACTGCGTGGATAGCTAAGACAGCAGCTGCATAAATAAGCCAACACAGCTGCATTGATAAGCTAACGCAGCTGCATAAATAAGCTAATACAGTTGCATAGATAAGCTTACACAGCTGCATGAGAAAGCTAACAGCAGCACTGATAAGCTAAAACAGCTGCACAGATAAGCTAAAACAGCTGCATAGATAAGCTAACACAGCTGCAGAGATAAGGTAAGAGGACTGCATGTATACGATAAAACCTGCATAGATAAACTAACACAACTGAATGGGTAGCTAACACAGCTGAATAGATAAGCTAACATAACTGCATATATAGCTATCACAGCTGCATGGATAAGCAAACACAGTGGCATAGATAGCTAAACCAGCTGCATAGATAAGCAAATACAACTGTATTGATTGCTAACACAGCTGCATAGATAAGCAAACACGAGTGCATGGATAGCTAACACCGCTGCACAGATAAGCTAACACTACTGCATAGAAAAACTAACACAACTGCATGGATAATCTAACAACTGCATTGATATGCTAACAAAACTGCATGGATAGCTAGCAGCTGCATAGATAAACTAACAAAGCTGCATAGATAAGCTAACACTGCTGCATGGATAACCGAACACAGCTGACCAGATAACACAGCTGCATGGATAAGCAAACACAGCAGCATAGATAAGTTAACACTGCTGCACAGATAAGCTAACACAGCTGAATAGGTAAGCAAACACTGTTGCATAGATAAGCTAACACAACTGCATTGATAGCAAAGACAACAGGTGCATAGATAAGCTACCAGAGCTGCATGGATAAGTAAAACAGCTGCATGGATAAACTAACACAACTGCATGGTTTAGTTAACACAACTGCATTGATAAGCTAACACAGCTTTTTGGATAAGCAAACACAGCAGCACAGATAAGTTAACACTGCTGCACAGATAAGCTAACACAGCTGCATAGATAAGCTAACACAGTTGCATAGATACGCTAACACAACTGCACTGATAAGCTAAAACAGCTGCACAGATAAGCTAACACAGCTGCAGATAAGGTAAGAGAACTGCATGTATACGGTAACACCTGCATAGATAAACTAACACAACTCAATGGGTAGCTAACACAGCTGCATAGATAAGCTGACACAGCTGCATAGATAGCTATCACAGCTGATAGATAAGTTAACACAGCTGCATGGATAAGCAAACACAGTGGCACAGAACAAATAACACACCTGCATAGGTAAGCTAACACAACTGCAGTGAGAGCTAACACAGCTGCATAGATAAGCAAACACCACTGTATTGTTTGCTAACATAGCTGCATAGATAAGCTAACACAACTGCATGGATAAGCTAACAGCTGCATAGATATGCTAACAAAACTGCAGCTGCATAGATAAGCTAACAGTTCCATAGATAAGTTAACACTGCTGCATGGATAAGCTAACACAGCTGCACAGATAACACAGGTGCATGGATAAGCAAACAGAGCAGCATAGATAAGCTAACACTGCTGCACAGATAAGCTAACACAGCTGCATAGATAACCCAACACAGTTGCATAGATAAGCTAACACAACTGCATGGATAGCTAAGACAGCAGCTGCATCGATAGCTAACACAGCTGCATAAATAACACCTGAATAGATAAGCTAACAGCTGCATCAATAAGATAACACAACTGCATGTATACGCTAACATCTGCATAGATAAGCTAACACAAATGAATGGGTAAACTACACAGCTGCATAGATAAGGTAACACAACTGCATATATAGCTACCACAGCAGCATAGATAAGCTAACACTGCTGCACAGATAAGCTAACAGCTGCGTAGATAACCCAACACAGTTCTATAGATAAGCTAACACAACTGCTTGGATAGCTAAGACAGCAGCTGCATAGATAAACTAACACAGCTGCATAAATAACAGGTGAAATGATAAGCTAACAGCTGCGTGGATAAGATAACACAACTGCATGGATAAGTAAAACAGCTGCATAGATAAACTAACACAACAGCATGGTTTAGTTAACACAACTACATTGATAAGCTAACACAGCTGCTTGGATAAGCAAACACAACAGCACAGATAAGCTAACACTGCTGCACAGATAAGCTAACACAGCTGCATAGATAAGCTAACACAGTTGCATAGATAAGCTAACACAACTGTATTGATAAGCTAAAACAGCTGCACAGATAAACTAACACAGCTGCACAGATGAGGTAGGAGAACTGCATGTATACGCTAACACCTGCATAGATAACCTAACACAACTCAATGTGTAGCTAACACAGCTGCATAGATAGCTATCACGGCTGATAGATAAGTCAATACAGCTGCATGGATAAGCAAACACATTGTCACAGAAAAAATAACACAGCTGCTTAGCTAAGCTAACACAACTGATGAATAAGCTAACACCTGCATAGATAAGCAAACATAACTGTATTGTTTGCTAAAACTGCTCCATAGATAAGCTAATACAACTCCACGGATAAGCTAACAGCTGCATGGATATTCTAACAAAACTGCATGGATCGCTAGCAGCTGCACAGATAAGCTAACACAGCTGTATAGATAAGTTAACACAGTTGCATAGATAAGCTAACACAGCTGCATTGATAGCAAAGACAGCAGCTGCATAGATAAGCTAACACAACTGATTATTAAGCTAACACCTGCATAGCTAAGCTAAAACAACTGCAGTGATAGCTAACACAGCTGCATAGATGAGCAAATACAACTCTATTGATTGCTAACAAAGCTGCATAGATAAGCTAACACTGCTGCATGGATAACCGAACACAGCTGACCAGATAACACAGCTGCATGGATACGCAAACACAGCAGCATAGATAAGTTAACACTGCTGCACAGATAAGCTATCACAGCTGAATAGATAAGCAAACACAGTTGCATAGATAAGCTAACACAACTGCATTGATAGCAAAGACAACAGGTGCATAGATAAGGTACCAGAGCTGCATGGATAAGTAAAACAGCTGCATGGATAAACTAACACAACTGCATGGTTTAGTTAACACAACTGCATTGATATGCTAACACAGCTTTTTGGATAAGCAAACACAGCAGCACAGGTAAGTTAACACTGCTGCACAGATAAGATAACACAGCTGCATAGATAAGCTAACACAGTTGCATATATACGCTAACACAACTGCACTGATAGCTAAAACAGCTGCACAGAAAAGCTAACACAGCTGCAGATAAGGTAAGAGAACTGCATGTATACGATAACACCTGCATAGATAAACTAACACAACTCAATGGGTAGCTAACACAGCTGCATAGATAAGCTGACACAGCTGCATAGATAGCTATCACAGCTGATAGATAAGTTAACACAGCTGCATGGATAAGCAAACACAGTGGCACAGACCAAATAACACACCTGCATAGGTAAGCTAACACAACTGCAGTGATAGCTAACACAGTTGCATAGATAAGCAAACACTACTGCATGGATAGCTAACACAGCTGCACCGATAAGCTAACACAACTGCATGGATAAGCTAACAGTTGCATGGATAGGATAACAAAACTGCATGGATAGCTAGAGGCTGCATATATGACCTAACAAAGCTGCATAGATAACACTGATGCATTGATGAGCTAACACAGATCACAGAGCTGTGCAGATAAGCAAACACAGCAGCATAGATAAGTTAACACTGCTGCAGAGATAAGCTTACACAGCTGCATAGATAAGTTAGCACAGATGCATAGATAAGCTAACACAACAGCATGGATAGCTAAGACAGCAGCTGCATCTATATAAGTTAACACAGCTGCATAGATAAGCTAATAGAACTGCATGTATACCATAACACCTGCAAAGTAAAGCTAACACAACTGAATGGGTAGCCAACACAGCTGCATAGATAAGCAAACACAACTGCATGGATAAGCTAACACAGCAGCATAGATAAGCTAACACAGCAGCACAGATAAGCAAACACTGCTGCATAGTTAGGCGAAAACAGCTGCATGGATATGTAACACAGCTGCTCCACAGATAAGCTAACACAGCTGCATGGATAAGCAAACACAGCAGCATAGATACGCTAACTGCTGCATAGATAAGATAACACGACTGCATGGATAAGCTACCACTGCTGCATAGATAAACTAACACAACTGCAAGGCTTAGTTAACACAACTGCATTGATAAGCTAACACCGCTGCTTTGATAAGCTAACACAACTGCATAGATACGTTAACAAATATGCAGAGATAAGCTAACAAACTGCATAGATAAGCTAACAGAACTGCATATATACCCTAACATCTGCATAGATAAGCTAACACAACTGAATGGGTAGCTAAAACAGCTGCAAAAATAAGGTCACACAACTGCATAGATAGCTATCACAGCAGCCTAGATAAGCTAACACTGCTGCACAGATAAGCTAACACAGCTGCATAGATAACCCAACACAGTTGCATAGATAAGCTAACACAACTGCATGGATAGCTAAGACAGCAGCTGCATAGATAGCTAACACAGCTGCATAAATAACAGGTGAATAGATAAGCTAACAGCTGCATGGATAGGATAACACAACTGCATGTATACGCTAACATCTGCATAGATAAGCTAACACGACTGAATGGGTAATTTACACAGCTGCATAGATAAGGTAACAAAACTGCATAGATAGCTACCACAGCAGCATAGGTAAGCTAACACAGCTGCACAGATAAGCTAAAACAGCTGCATAGATAACTCAACATAGTTGCATAGATAAGCTAACACAACTGCATGGATAGCTAAGACAGCAGCTGCATAGATGAGCTAACACAGCTGCATAAATAACAGGTGAATAGATAAGCTACCCGCTGCATGGATAAGATAACACAACTTCATGTATATGCTAACATATGCATAGATAAGCTAACACAACTGAATGGGTAGATCACACAACTGCATAGATAAGGTAACACAACTGCATAGATAGCTATCACAGCAGCATAGATAAGCTAACACTGCTGCACAGATAAGCTAACACAGCTGCATAGATAACCCAACACAGTTGCATAGAAAAGCTAACACAACTGCATGGATAGCTAAGACAGCAGCTGCATAGATAGCTAACACAGCTGCATAAATAACAGGTGAATAGATAAGCTAACAGCTGCATGGATAGGATAACACAACTGCATGTATACGCTAACATCTGCATAGATAAGCTAACACAACTGAATGGGTAATTTACACAGCTGCATAGATAAGGTAACAAAACTGCATAGATAGCTACCACAGCAGCATAGGTAAGCTAACACAGCTGCACAGATAAGCTAAAACAGCTGCATAGATAACTCAACATAGTTGCATAGATAAGCTAACACAACTGCATGGATAGCTAAGACAGCAGCTGCATAGATGAGCTAACACAGCTGCATAAACAACAGGTGAATAGATAAGCTAACAGCTGCATGGATAAGATAATACAACTGCATGGATAAGTAAAACAGCTGCATAGATAAACTAACACAACTGAATGGTTTAGTTAACACAACTGCATTTTTAAGCTAACACAGCTATTTGGATAAGCAAACACAGCAGCACAGATAAGCTAACACTGCTGCACAGATAAGCTAACGCAGCTGCATAGATAAGCTAACACAGTTGCCTAGATAAGCTAACACAACTGCATTGATAAGCTAAAACAGCTGTACAGATAAGCTAACAAAGCTTCAGAGATAAGGTAAGAGAACTGCATGTAAACGCTAACTCCTGCATAGATAAGCTAACACAACCCAATGGGTAGCTAACACAGCTGCAGAGATAAGCTAACACATCTGCATAGATAGCTATCACAGCTGCTAGATAAGTCAACACAGCTCCATGGTTAAGCAAACACAGTGGCAGAGAAAAAATAACACAGCTGCATAGCAAGGCTAACACAACTGATGAATAAGCTAACACCTGCATAGGTAAGCTAACACAACTGCAGTGATAGCTAACACAGCTGCATGGATAAGCAAACACATTGGCACAGAAAATATAACACAGATGCATAGCTAAGCTAACACAACTGATGAATAGGCTAACACGTGCATAGATAAGCAAACACAACTGTATCGTTTGCTAAGACTGCTGCATAGATAAGCTAACACAACTCCATGGATAAGCTAACAGCTGCATAGATATTCTAACAAAACTGCATAGATAGCTAGCAGCTGCATAGATAAGCTAACACAGCTGCATTGGTAAATTAACACTGCTGCATGAATAAGCTAACACAGCTGCACAGATAACACAGCTGCATGGATAAGCAAAGACAGCAGCATAAGTAATTTAACACTGCTGCACAGATAAGCTAAGACAGCTGTATAGATAAGCTAACACAACTGCATTGATAGCAAAGACAGCAGCTGCATAAATAAGATAACACAGCTGCATAGTTAAGTTAACAGAACTGCCTGTATACCATATCACCTGCATAGATAAGCTAACACAAACGAATGGGTAAGCTAACTCAGCTGCACAAATAAGCTAACACAGTTGCATAGATAAGCTAACACAACTGCGTGGATAGCTAAGACAGCAGCTGCAAGCATAAGCCAACACAGCTGCATCGCTAAGCTAACGCAGCTGCATAAATAAGCTAATACAGTTGCATAGATAAGCTAACACAGCTGCATGAGAAAGCTAACAGCAGCACTGATAAGCTAAAACAGCTACACAGATAAGCTAACACAGCTGCATAGATAAGCTAACACAGCTGCAGAGATAAGCTAACACAGCTGCAGAGATAAAGTAAGAGAACTGCATGTATACGATAAAACCTGCATAGATAAGCTAACACAACTGAATGGGTAGCTAACACAGCTGAATAGATAAGCTAACATAACTGCATATATAGCTATCACAGCTGATAGATAAGCTAACACAGCTGCATGGATAAGCAAACACAGTGGCATAGATAGCTAACCCAGCTGCATAGATAAGCAAATACAAGTGTATTGATTGCTAACACAGCTGCATAGATAAGCAAACACAAGTGCATGGATAGCTAACACCGCTGCACAGATAAGCTAACACTACTGCATAGAAAAACTAACACAACTGCATGGATAATCTAACAGCTGCATTGATATGCTAACAAAACTGCATGGATAGCCAGCAGCTGCATAGATAAACTAACAAAGCTGCATAGATAAGCTAACACTGCTGCATGGATAACCTAACACAGCTGACCAGATAACACAGCTGCATGGATAAGCAAACACAGCAGCATAGATAAGTTAACACTGCTGCACAGATAAGCTAACACAGCTGAATAGATAAGCAAACACAGTTGCATAGATAAGCTAACACAACTGCATTGATAGCAAAGACAACAGGTGCATAGATAAGCTAACGCAGCTGCATAGATAAATTAACACAACTGCATGGTTCATTTAACACAACTGCATTGATAAGCTAACACAGCTTTTTGGATAAGCAAACACAGCAGCACAGATAAGTTAACACTGCTGCACAGATAAGCTAACACAGCTGCATAGATAAGCTAACACAGTTGCATAGATACACTAACACAACTGCACTGATAAGCTAAAAGAGCTGCACAGATAAGCTAACACAGCTGCACAGATAAGGTAAGAGAACTGCATGTATACGATAACACCTGCATAGATAAACTAACACAACTCAATGGGTAGCTAACACAGCTCCATAGATAAGCTGACACAGCTGCATAGATAGCTATCACAGCTGATAGATAACTTAACACAGCTGCATGGATAAGCAAACACAGTGGCACAGAACAAATAACACACATGCATAGGTAAGCTAACACAACTGCAGTGATAGCTAACACAGCTGCATAGATAAGCAAACACAACTGTATTGTTTGCTAACACAGTTGCATAGATAAGCTAACACAACTGCATTGATAAGCTAACACAGCTGCACAGATAAGGTAAGAGAACTGCATGTATAGGCTAACACCTGCATAGATAAGCTAACACAACTCAATGGGTAGCTAACACAGCTGCACAGATAATCCAACACATCTGCATTGATAGCTATCACAGATGATAGATAAGTCAACACAGCTGCATGGATAAGCAAACACATTGGCACAGAAAAAATAACACAGATGCATAGCTAAGCTAACACAACTGATGAATAAGCTAACACCTGCATAAATAAGCAAACATAACCGTATTGTTTGCTAAGACTGCTGCATAGATAAGCTAATACAACTCCACGGATAAGCTAACAGCTGCATGGGTATTCTAACAAAACTGCATGGATCGCTAGCAGCTGCATAGATAAGATAACACAGCTGCATAGGTAAATTAACACTGCTGCATGAATAAGCTAACACAGCTGCACAGATAACACAGCTGCATGGATAAGCAAACACAGCAGCATAATTCATTTAACACTGCTGCACAGATAAGCTAAGACAGCTGTATAGATAAGCTAACACAGTTGCATAGATAAGCTAACACAACTGCATTGATAGCAAAGACAGCAGCTGCATAAATAAGCTAACACAGCTGCACAGATAAGCTAACACAGCTCCATAGATAAGGTAACACAGTTGCATAGATAAGCTAACACAGCTGCACAGATAAGGTGAGAGAACTGCATGTATACGCTAACACCTGCATAGATAAGCTAACACAACTCAATGGGTAGCTAACACAGCTGCACAGATAATCCAACACATCTGCATTGATAGCTATCACAGATGATAGATAGGTCAACACAGCTGCATGGATAAGCAAACACATTGGCTCAGAAAAAATAACACAGATGCATAGCTAAGCTAACACAACTGATGAATAGGCTAACACCTGCATAGATTAGCAAACACAATTGTATTGTTTGCTAAGACTGCTGCATAGATAAGCTAATACAACTCCATGGAAAAGCTAACAGCTGCATAGATATTCTAACAAAGCTGCATGGATAGCTAGCAGCTGCATAGATAAGATAACACAGCTGCATAGGTAAATTAACACTGCTGCATGAATAAGCTAACACAGTTGCACAGATAACACAGCTGCATGGATAAGCAAACACAGCAGCATAATTCATTTAACACTGCTGCACAGATAAGCTAAGACAGCTGTATAGATAAGCTAACACAGTTGCATAGATAAGCTAACACAACTGCATTGATAGCAAAGACAGCAGCTGCATAAATAAGCTAACACAGCTGCATAGTTAAGTTAACAGAACTGCCTGTATACCATATCACCTGCATAGATAAGCTAACACAAACAAATGGGTAAGCTAACTCAGCTGCACAAATAAGCTAACACAGTTGCATAGATAAGCTAACACAGCTGCATGAGAAAGCTAACAGCAGCACTGATAAGCTAAAACAGCTGCACAGATAAGCTAACACAGCTGCATAGATAAGCTAACACAGCTGCAGAGATAAGGTAAGAGAACTGCATGTATACGATAAAACCTGCATAGATAAGCTAACACAACTGAATGGGTAGCTAACACAGCTGAATAGATAAGCTAACATAACTGCATATATAGCTATCACAGCTGATAGATAAGCTAACACAGCTGCATGGATAAGCAAACACAGTGGCATAGATAGCTAACCCAGCTGCATAGATAAGCAAATACAAGTGTATTGATTGCTAACACAGCTGCATAGATAAGCAAACACAAGTGCATGGATAGCTAACACCGCTGCACAGATAAGCTAACACTACTGCATAGAAAACCTAACACAACTGCATGGATAATCTAACAGCTGCATTGATATGCTAAAACAACTGCATGGATAGCCAGCAGCTGCATAGATAAACTAACAAAGCTGCATAGATAAGCTAACATTGCTGCATGGATAACCTAACACAGTTGACCAGATAACACAGCTGCATGGATAAGCAAACACAGCAGCATAAATAAGTTAACACTGCTGCACAGATAAGCTAGCACAGCTGAATAGATAAGCAAACACAGTTGCATAGATAAGCTAACACAACTGCATTGATAGCAAAGACAACAGGTGCATAGATAAGCTAACATAGCTGCATGGATAAGTAAAACAGCTGCATGGATAAACTAACACAACTGCATGGTTTAGTTAACACAACTGCATTGATAAGCTAACACAGCTTTTTGGATAAGCAAACACAGCAGCACAGATAAGTTAACACTGCTGCACAGATAAGCTAACACAGCTGCATAGATAAGCTAACACAGTTGCATAGATACGCTAACACAACTGCACTGATAAGCTAAAAAAGCTGCACAGATAAGCTAACACAGCTGCACAGATAAGGTAAGAGAACTGCATGTATACGATAACACCTACATAGATAATACCAACACAACTCAATGGGTAGCTAACACAGCTGCATAGATAAGCTGACACAGCTGCATAGATAGCTATCACAGCTGATAGATAACTTAACACAGCTGCATGGATAAGCAAACACAGTGGCACAGATAAGCTAACACTGCTGCACAGATAAGCTAACGCAGCTGCATAGATAAGCTAACACAGTTGCGTAGATAAGCTAACACAACTGCATTGATAAGCTAAAACAGCTGTACAGATAAGCTAACAAAGCTTCAGAGATAAGGTAAGAGAACTGCATGTAAACGCTAACTCCTGCATAGATAAGCTAACACAACCCAATGGGTAGCTAACACAGCTGCAGAGATAAGCTAACACATCTGCATAGATAGCTATCACAGCTGATAGATAAGTCAACACAGCTCCATGGTTAAGCAAACACAGTGGCAGAGAAAAAATAACACAGCTGCATAGCAAAGCTAACACAACTGATGAATAAGCTAACACCTGCATAGGTAAGCTAACACAACTGCAGTGATAGCTAACACAGCTGCATGGATAAGCAAACACATTGGCACAGAAAATATAACACAGATGCATAGCTAAGCTAACACAACTGATGAATAGGCTAACACGTGCATAGATAAGCAAACACAACTGTATCGTTTGCTAAGACTGCTGCATAGATAAGCTAATACAACTCCATGGATAAGCTAACAGCTGCATAGATATTCTAACAAAACTGCATAGATAGCTAGCAGCTGCATAGATAAGCTAACACAGCTGCATTGGTAAATTAACACTGCTGCATGAATAAGCTAACACAGCTGCACAGATAACACAGCTGCATGGATAAGCAAAGACAGCAGTATAAGTAATTTAACACTGCTGCACAGATAATCTAAGACAGCTGTATAGATAAGCTAACACAGTTGCATAGATAAGCTAACACAACTGCATTGATAGCAAAGACAGCAGCTGCATAAATAAGATAACACAGCTGCATAGTTAAGTTAACAGAACTGCCTGTATACCATATCACCTGCATAGATAAGCTAACACAAACGAATGGGTAAGCTAACTCAGCTGCACAAATAAGCTAACACAGTTGCATAGATAAGCTAACACAACTGCGTGGATAGCTAAGACAGCAGCTGCAAGCATAAGCCAACACAGCTGCATCGCTAAGCTAACGCAGCTGCATAAATAAGCTAATACAGTTGAATAGATAAGCTAACACAGCTGCATGAGAAAGCTAACAGCAGCACTGATAAGCTAAAACAGCTACACAGATAAGCTAACACAGCTGCATAGATAAGCTAACACAGCTGCAGAGATAAGCTAACACAGCTGCAGAGATAAAGTAAGAGAACTGCATGTATACGATAAAACCTGCATAGATAAGCTAACACAACTGAATGGGTAGCTAACACAGTTGAATAGATAAGCTAACATAACTGCATATATAGCTATCACAGCTGATAGATAAGCTAACACAGCTGCATGGATAAGCAAACACAGTGGCATAGATAGCTAACCCAGCTGCATAGATAAGCAAATACAAGTGTATTGATTGCTAACACAGCTGCATAGATAAGCAAACACAAGTGCATGGATAGCTAACACCGCTGCACAGATAAGCTAACACTACTGCATAGAAAAACTAACACAACTGCATGGATAATCTAACAGCTGCATTGATATGCTAACAAAGCTGCATGGATAGCCAGCAGCTGCATAGATAAACTAACAAAGCTGCATAGATAAGCTAACACTGCTGCATGGATAACCTAACACAGCTGACCAGATAACACAGCTGCATGGATAAGCAAACACAGCAGCATAGATAAGTTAACACTGCTGCACAGATAAGCTAGCACAGCTGAATAGATAAGCAAACACAGTTACATAGATAAGCTAACACAACTGCATTGATAGCAAAGACAACAGGTGCATAGATAAGCTAACACAGCTGCATAGATAAATTAACACAACTGCATGGTTCATTTAACACAACTGCATTGATAAGCTAACACAGCTTTTTGGATAAGCAAACACAGCAGCACAGATAAGTTAACACTGCTGCACTGATAAGCTAACACAGCTGCATAGATAAGCTAACACAGTTGCATAGATACACTAACACAACTGCACTGATAAGCTAAAAGAGCTGCACAGATAAGCTAACACAGCTGCACAGATAAGGTAAGAGAACTGCATGTATACGATAACACCTGCATAGATAAACTAACACAACTCAATGGGTAGCTAACACAGCTCCATAGATAAGCTGACACAGCTGCATAGATAGCTATCACAGCTGATAGATAACTTAACACAGCTGCATGGATAAGCAAACACAGTGGCACAGAACAAATAACACACATGCATAGGTAAGCTAACACAACTGCAGTGATAGCTAACACAGCTGCATAGATAAGCAAACACAACTGTATTGTTTGCTAACACAGTTGCATAGATAAGCTAACACAACTGCATTGATAAGCTAACACAGCTGCACAGATAAGGTAAGAGAACTGCATGTATAGGCTAACACCTGCATAGATAAGCTAACACAACTCAATGGGTAGCTAACACAGCTGCACAGATAATCCAACACATCTGCATTGATAGCTATCACAGATGATAGATAAGTCAAAACAGCTGCATGGATAAGCAAACACATTGGCACAGAAAAAATAACACAGATGCATAGCTAAGCTAACACAACTGATGAATAAGCTAACACCTGCATAAATAAGCAAACATAACCGTATTGTTTGCTAAGACTGCTGCATAGAGAAGCTAATACAACTCCACGGATAAGCTAACAGCTGCATGGGTATTCTAACAAAACTGCATGGATTGCTAGCAGCTGCATAGATAAGATAACACAGCTGCATAGGTAAATTAACACTGCTGCATGAATAAGCTAACACAGCTGCACAGATAACACAGCTGCATGGATAAGCAAACACAGCAGCATAATTCATTTAACACTGCTGCACAGATAAGCTAAGACAGCTGTATAGATAAGCTAACACAGTTGCATAGATAAGCTAACACAACTGCATTGATAGCAAAGACAGCAGCTGCATAGATAAGCTAACACAACTCAATGGGTAGCTAACACAGCTGCACAGATAATCCAACACATCTGCATTGATAGCTATCACAGATGATAGATAAGTCAACACAGCTGCATGGATAAGCAAACACATTGGCACAGAAAAAATAACACAGATGCATAGCTAAGCTAACACAACTGATGAATAAGCTAACACCTGCATAAAAAAGCAAACATAACCGTATTGTTTGCTAAGACTGCTGCATAGATAAGCTAATACAACTCCACGGATAAGCTAACAGCTGCATGGGTATTCTAACAAAACTGCATGGATTGCTAGCAGCTGCATAGATAAGATAACACAGCTGCATAGGTAAATTAACACTGCTGCATGAATAAGCTAACACAGCTGCACAGATAACACAGCTGCATGGATAAGCAAACACAGCAGCATAATTCATTTAACACTGCTGCACAGATAAGCTAAGACAGCTGTATAGATAAGCTAACACAGTTGCATAGATAAGCTAACACAACTGCATTGATAGCAAAGACAGCAGCTGCATAAATAAGCTAACACAGCTGCACAGATAAGCTAACACAGCTCCATAGATAAGGTAACACAGTTGCATAGATAAGCTAACACAGCTGCACAGATAAGGTGAGAGAACTGCATGTATACGCTAACACCTGCATAGATAAGCTAACACAACTCAATGGGTAGCTAACACAGCTGCACAGATAATCTAACACATCTGCATAGTTAGCTATCACAGCTGATAGATAGGTCAACACAGCTGCATGGATAAGCAAACACATTGGCTCAGAAAAAATAACACAGATGCATAGCTAAGCTAACACAACTGATGAATAGGCTAACACCTGCATAGATTAGCAAACACAATTGTATTGTTTGCTAAGACTGCTGCATAGATAAGCTAATACAACTCCATGGAAAAGCTAACAGCTGCATAGATATTCTAACAAAGCTGCATGGATAGCTAGCAGCTGCATAGATAAGATAACACAGCTGCATAGGTAAATTAACACTGCTGCATGAATAAGCTAACACAGCTGCACAGATAACACAGCTGCATGGATAAGCAAACACAGCAGCATAATTCATTTAACACTGCTGCACAGATAAGCTAAGACAGCTGTATAGATAAGCTAACACAGTTGCATAGATAAGCTAACACAACTGCATTGATAGCAAAGACAGCAGCTGCATAAATAATCTAACACAGCTGCATAGTTAAGTTAACAGAACTGCCTGTATACCATATCACCTGCATAGATAAGCTAACACAAACAAATGGGTAAGCTAACTCAGCTGCACAAATAAGCTAACACAGTTGCATAGATAAGCTAACACAGCTGCATGAGAAAGCTAACAGCAGCACTGATAAGCTAAAACAGCTGCACAGATAAGCTAACACAGCTGCATAGATAAGCTAACACAGCTGCAGAGATAAGGTAAGAGAACTGCATGTATACGATAAAACCTGCATAGATAAGCTAACACAACTGAATGGGTAGCTAACACAGCTGAATAGATAAGCTAACATAACTGCATATATAGCTATCACAGCTGATAGATAAGCTAACACAGCTGCATGGATAAGCAAACACAGTGGCATAGATAGCTAACCCAGCTGCATAGATAAGCAAATACAAGTGTATTGATTGCTAACACAGCTGCATAGATAAGCAAACACAAGTGCATGGATAGCTAACACCGCTGCACAGATAAGCTAACACTACTGCATAGAAAACCTAACACAACTGCATGGATAATCTAACAGCTGCATTGATATGCTAAAACAACTGCATGGATAGCCAGCAGCTGCATAGATAAACTAACAAAGCTGCATAGATAAGCTAACATTGCTGCATGGATAACCTAACACAGTTGACCAGATAAAACAGCTGCATGGATAAGCAAACACAGCAGCATAGATAAGTTAACACTGCTGCACAGATAAGCTAGCACAGCTGAATAGATAAGCAAACCCAGTTGCATAGATAAGCTAACACAACTGCATTGATAGCAAAGACAACAGGTGCATAGATAAGCTAACATAGCTGCATGGATAAGTAAAACAGCTGCATGGATAAACTAACACAACTGCATGGTTTAGTTAACACAACTGCATTGATAAGCTAACACAGCTTTTTGGATAAGCAAACACAGCAGCACAGATAAGTTAACACTGCTGCACAGATAAGCTAACACAGCTGCATAGATAAGCTAACACAGTTGCATAGATACACTAACACAACTGCACTGATAAGCTAAAAAAGCTGCACAGATAAGCTAACACAGCTGCACAGATAAGGTAAGAGAACTGCATGTATACGATAACACCTACATAGATAATACCAACACAACTCAACGGGTAGCTAACACAGCTGCATAGATAAGCTGACACAGCTGCATAGATAGCTATCACAGCTGATAGATAACTTAACACAGCTGCATGGATAAGCAAACACAGTGGCACAGATAATCTAACACTGCTGCACAGATAAGCTAACGCAGCTGCATAGATAAGCTAACACAGTTGCGTAGATAAGCTAACACAACTGCATTGATAAGCTAAAACAGCTGTACAGATAAGCTAACAAAGCTTCAGAGATAAGGTAAGAGAACTGCATGTAAACGCTAACTCCTGCATAGATAAGCTAACACAACCCAATGGGTAGCTAACACAGCTGCAGAGATAAGCTAACACATCTGCATAGATAGCTATCACAGCTGATAGATAAGTCAACACAGCTCCATGGTTAAGCAAACACAGTGGCAGAGAAAAAATAACACAGCTGCATAGCAAAGCTAACACAACTGATGAATAAGCTAACACCTGCATAGGTAAGCTAACACAACAGCAGTGATAGCTAACACAGCTGCATGGATAAGCAAACACATTGGCACAGAAAATATAACACAGATGCATAGCTAAGCTAACACAACTGATGAATAGGCTAACACGTGCATAGATAAGCAAACACAACTGTATCGTTTGCTAAGACTGCTGCATAGATAAGCTAATACAACTCCATGGATAAGCTAACAGCTGCATAGATATTCTAACAAAACTGCATAGATAGCTAGCAGCTGCATAGATAAGCTAACACAGCTGCATTGGTAAATTAACACTGCTGGATGAATAAGCTAACACAGCTGCACAGATAACACAGCTGCATGGATAAGCAAAGACAGCAGCATAAGTAATTTAACACTGCTGCACAGATAATCTAAGACAGCTGTATAGATAAGCTAACACAGTTGCATAGATAAGCTAACACAACTGCATTGATAGCAAAGACAGCAGCTGCATAAATAAGATAACACAGCTGCATAGTTAAGTTAACAGAACTGCCTGTATACCATATCACCTGCATAGATAAGCTAACACAAACGAATGGGTAAGCTAACTCAGCTGCACAAATAAGCCAACACAGCTGCATCGCTAAGCTAACGCAGCTGCATAAATAAGCTAATACAGTTGCATAGATAAGCTAACACAGCTGCATGAGAAAGCTAACAGCAGCACTGATAAGCTAAAACAGCTACACAGATAAGCTAACACAGCTGCATAGATAAGCTAACACAGCTGCAGAGATAAGCTAACTCAGCTGCAGAGATAAAGTAAGAGAACTGCATGTATACGATAAAACCTGCATAGATAAGCTAACACAACTGAATGGGTAGCTAACACAGTTGAATAGATAAGCTAACATAACTGCATATATAGCTATCACAGCTGATAGAAAAGCTAACACAGCTGCATGGATAAGCAAACACAGTGGCATAGATAGCTAACCCAGCTGCATAGATAAGCAAATACAAGTGTATTGATTGCTAACACAGCTGCATAGATAAGCAAACACAAATGCATGGATAGCTAACACCGCTGCACAGATAAGCTAACACTACTGCATAGAAAAACTAACACAACTGCATGGATAATCTAACAGCTGCATTGATATGCTAACAAAACTGCATGGATAGCCAGCAGCTGCATAGATAAACTAACAAAGCTGCATAGATAAGCTAACACTGCTGCATGGATAACCTAACACAGCTGACCAGATAACACAGCTGCATGGATAAGCAAACACAGCAGCATAGATAAGTTAACACTGCTGCACAGATAAGCTAGCACAGCTGAATAGATAAGCAAACACAGTTGCATAGATAAGCTAACACAACTGCATTGATAGCAAAGACAACAGGTGCATAGATAAGCTAACACAGCTGCATAGATAAACTAACACAACTGCATGGTTCATTTAACACAACTGCATTGATAAGCTAACACAGCTTTTTGGATAAGCAAAAACAGCAGCACAGATAAGTTAACACTGCTGCACAGATAAGCTAACACAGCTGCATAGATAAGCTAACACAGTTGCATAGATACACTAACACAACTGCACTGATAAGCTAAAAGAGCTGCACAGATAAGCTAACACAGCTGCACAGATAAGGTAAGAGAACTGCATGTATACGATAACACCTGCATAGATAAACTAATACAACTCAATGGGTAGCTAACACAGCTCCATAGATAAGCTGACACAGCTGCATAGATAGCTATCACAGCTGATAGATAACTTAACACAGCTGCATGGATAAGCAAACACAGTGGCAGAGAACAAATAACACACATGCATAGGTAAGCTAACACAACTGCAGTGATAGCTAACACAGCTGCATAGATAAGCAAACACAACTGTATTGTTTACTAACACAGTTGCATAGATAAGCTAACACAACTGCATTGATAAGCTAACACAGCTGCACAGATAAGGTAAGAGAACTGCATGTATAGGCTAACACCTGCATAGATAAGCTAACACAACTCAATGGGTAGCTAACACAGCTGCACAGATAATCCAACACATCTGCATTGATAGCTATCACAGATGATAGATAAGTCAACACAGCTGCATGGATAAGCAAACACATTGGCACAGAAAAAATAACACAGATGCATAGCTAAGCTAACACAACTGATGAATAAGCTAACACCTGCATAAATAAGCAAACATAACCGTATTGTTTGCTAAGACTTCTGCATAGATAAGCTAACACAACTCCACGGATAAGCTAACAGCTGCATGGGTATTCTAACAAAACTGCATGGATCGCTAGCAGCTGCATAGATAAGATAACACAGCTGCATAGGTAAATTAAAAGTGCTGCATGAATAAGATAACACAGCTGCACAGATAAAACAGCTGCATGGATAAGCAAACACAGCAGCATAATTCATGTAACACTGCTGCACAGATAAGCTAAGACAGCTGTATAGATAAGCTAACACAGTTGCATAGATAAGCTAACACAACTGCATTGATAGCAAAGACAGCAGCTGCATAAATAAGCTAACACAGCTGCACACATAAGCTAACACAGCTCCATAGATAAGGTAACACAGTTGCATAGATAAGCTAACACAGCTGCACAGATAAGGTGAGAGAACTGCATGTATACGCTAACACCTGCATAGATAAGCTAACACAACTCAATGGGTAGCTAACACAGCTGCACAGATAATCTAACACATCTGCATAGATAGCTATCACAGCTGATAGATAGGTCAACACAGCTGCATGGATAAGCAAACACATTGGCTCAGAAAAAATAACACAGATGCATAGCTAAGCTAACACAACTGATGAATAGGCTAACACCTGCATAGATTAGCAAACACAATTGTATTGTTTGCTAAGACTGCTGCATAGATAAGCTAATACAACTCCATGGAAAAGCTAACAGCTGCCAAGATATTCTAACAAAACTGTCGGATAGCTAGCAGCTGCATAGATAAGATAACACAGCTGCATAGGTAAATTAACACTGTTGCATGAATAAGCTAACACAGCTGCACAGATAACACAGCTGCATAGATAAGCAAACACAGCAGCATAATTCATTTAACACTGCTGCACAGATAGGCTAAGACAGCTGTATAGATAAGCTAACACAGTTGCATAGATAAGCTAACACAACTGCATTGATAGCAAAGACAGCAGCTGCATAAATAAGCTAACACAGCTGCATAGTTAAGTTAACAGAACTGCCTGTATACCATATCACCTGCATAGATAAGCTAACACAAACAAATGGGTAAGCTAACTCAGCTGCACAAATAAGCTAACACAGTTGCATAGATAAGCTAACACAGCTGCATGAGAAAGCTAACAGCAGCACTGATAAGCTAAAACAGCTGCACAGATAAGCTAACACAGCTGCATAGATAAGCTAACACAGCTGCAGAGATAAGGTAAGAGAACTGCATGTATACGATAAAACCTGCATAGATAAGCTAACACAACTGAATGGGTAGCTAACACAGCTGAATAGATAAGCTAACATAACTGCATATATAGCTATCACAGCTGATAGATAAGCTAACACAGCTGCATGGATAAGCAAACACAGTGGCATAGATAGCTAACCCAGCCGCATAGATAAGCAAATACAAGTGTATTGATTGCTAACACAGCTGCATAGATAAGCAAACACAAGTGCATGGATAGCTAACACCGCTGCACAGATAAGCTAACACTACTGCATAGAAAACCTAACACAACTGCATGGATAATCTAACAGCTGCATTGAATGCTAAAACAACTGCATGGATAGCCAGCAGCTGCATAGATAAACTAACAAAGCTTCATAGATAAGCTAGCATTGCTGCATGGATAACCTAACACAGCTGACCAGATAACACAGCTGCATGGATAAGCAAACACAGCAGCATAGATAAATTAACACTGCTGCACAGATAAGCTAGCACAGCTGAATAGATAAGCAAACACAGTTGCATAGATAAGCTAACACAACTGCATTGATAGCAAAGACAACAGGTGCATAGATAAGCTAACATAGCTGCATGGATAAGTAAAACAGCTGCATGGATAAACTAACACAACTGCATGGTTTAGTTAACACAACTGCATTGATAAGCTAACACAGCTTTTTGGATAAGCAAACACAGCAGCACAGATAAGTTAACACTGCTGCACAGATAAGCTAACACAGCTGCATAGATAAGCTAACACAGTTGCATAGATACGCTAACACAACTGCACTGATAAGCTAAAAAAGCTGCACAGATAAGCTAACACAGCTGCACAGATAAGGTAAGAGAACTGCATGTATACGATAACACCTACATAGATAAACTAACACAACTCAATGGGTAGCTAACACAGCTGCATAGATAAGCTGACACAGCTGCATAGATAGCTATCACAGCTGATAGATAACTTAACACAGCTGCATGGATAAGCAAACACAGTGGCACAGAACAAATAACACACCTGCATAGCTAAGCTAACACAACTGCAGTGATAGCTAACACAGCTGCATAGATAAGCAAACAGAACTGTATTGTTTGCAAATACAGCTGCATAGATAAGCTAACACAACTGCATTGATAGCAAAGACAGCAGCTGCATAGATAAGCTAACACAACTGATTATTAAGCTATCACCTGCATAGCTAAGCTAAAACAACTGCAGTGATAGCTAACACAGCTACATAGATGAGCAAATACAACTGTATTGATTGCTAACACACTTGCATAGATAAGCAAACACTACTGCATGGATAGCTAACACAGCTGCACTGATAAGCTAACACTGCTACATAGATAAGCTAACACAACTGCATGAATAAGCTAACAGTTGCATAGATAGGCTAACAAAACTGCATGGATAGCTAGGGGCTGCATAGATGACCTAACAAAGCTGCATAGATAAGATAACACTGCTGCATTGATAAGCTAACACAGCTGCACCGATCACAGAGCTGTGCAGGTAAGGAAACACAGCAGTATAGATAAGTTAACACTGCTGCAGAGATAAGCTTACACAGCTGCATAGATAAGCTAGCACAGTTGCATAGATAAGCTAACACAACAGCATGGATAGCTAAGACAGCAGCTGCATCTATATAAATTAACACAGCTGCATAGATAAGCTAACAGAACTGCATATATACGCTGACATCTGCATAGATAAGCTAACGCAACTGAATGGGTAGCCAACACACCTGCATAGATAAGCTAACACAGCTGCATGGATAAGCTAACACAGCAGCATAGATAAGCTAACACAGCACCATAGATAAGCAAAAACCGCTGCATAGTTAGGCTAAAACAGCTGCATGGCTAAGATAACACAACTGCATGGATATGTAACACAGCTGCTGCATAGATAAGCTAACACAGCTGCAGGGATAAACAAACACAGCAGCATAGATTCGCTAACTGCTGCATGGATGAGATAACACAACTGCATGGATGAGCTACCACAGCTGCATAGATAAACTAACACAACTGCATGGTTTAGTTAACACAACTGCATTGATAAGCTAACACCGCTGCTTTGATAAGCTAACACAATTGCATAGATACGTTAACAATGCTGCAGAGATAAGCTAACAAACTGCATAGATAAGCTAACAGAACTGCATATATACGCTGACATCTGCATAGATAAGCTAACACAACTGAATGGGAAGCTAACACAGCTGCAAAAAAAAGGTCACACAACTGTATAGATAGCTATCACAGCAGCATAGATTAGCTAACACTGCTGCCCAGATAAGCTAACACAGCTGCATAGATAACCCAACACAGTTGCATAGATAAGATAACACAACTGCATGGATAGCTAAGACAGCAGCTGCATAGATAAGCTAACACAGCTGCATAAATAACAGGTGAATAGACAAGCTAATAGCTACATGCATAAGATAACACAACTGCATGTATACACTAACATCTGCATAGATAAGCTAACACAACTGAATGGGTAGCCCCTCACAGCTGCATAGATAAGGTAACACAACTGCATAGATAGCTATCACAGCAGCATAGATAAGCTAACACTGCTGCACAGATAAGCTAACACAGCTGCATAGATAACACAACACAGTTGTATAGATAAGCTAACACAACTGCCTGGATAGCTAAGGCAGCAGGGGCATAGATAAGCTGACACAGCTGCATAAATAACAGGTGAATAGATAAGCTAACAGCTGCATGGATAAGATAACACAACTGCATGGATAAGTAAAACAGCTGCATAGATGAACTAACACAACTGCATGGTTTATTTAACACAACTGCATTGATAAGCTAACACAGCTGCTTGGATAAGCAAACACAGCAGCACAGATAAGCTAACACTGCTGCACAGATAAGCTAACACAGCTCCATAGATAAGGTAACACAGTTGCATAGATAAGCTAACACAACTGCATTGATAAGCTAACACAGCTGCACAGATAAGGTAAGAGAACTGCATGTATACGCTAACACCTTCATAGATAAGCTAACACAACTCAATGGGTAGCTAACACAGCTGCACAGATAATCCAACACATCTGCATAGATAGCTATCACAGCTGATAGATAAGTCAACACAGCTGCATGGATAAGCAAACACATTGGCACAGAAAAAATAACACAGATGCATAGCTAAGCTAACACAACTGATGAATAGGCTAACACGTGCATAGATAAGCAAACACAACTGTATCGTTTGCTAAGACTGCTGCACAGATAAGCTAATACAACTCCATGGATAAGCTAACAGCTGCATAGATATTCTAACAAAACTGCATGGATAGCTAGCAGCTGCATAGATAAGCTAACACAGCTGCATAGGTAAATTAACACTGCTGCATGAATAAGCTAACACAGCTGCACAGATAACACAGCTGCATGGATAAGCAAACACAGCAGCATAAGTAATTTAACACTGCTGCACATATAAGCTAAGACAGCTGTATAGATAAGCTAACACAGTTGCATAGATACGCTAACACAACTGCATTGATAGCAAAGACAATAGGTGCATAGATAAGCTAACACAGCTGCATGGATAAGTAAAACAGCTGCATGGATAAACTAACACAACTGCATGGTTTAGTTAACACAACTGCATTGATAAGCTAACACAGCTTTTTGGATAAGCAAACACAGCAGCACAGATAAGTTAACACTGCTGCACAGATAAGCTAGCACCGCTGCATAGATAAGCTAACACAGTTGCATAGATACGCTAACACAACTGCACTGATAAGCTAGAAAAGCTGCACAGATAAGCTAACACAGCTGCACAGATAAGGTAAGAGAACTGCATGTATACGATAACACCTGCATAGATAAACTAACACAACTCAATGGGTAGCTAACACAGCTGCATAGATAAGCTGACACAGCTGCATAGATAGCTATCACAGCTGATAGATAACTTAACACAGCTGCATGGATAAGCAAACACAGTGGCACAGAACAAATAACACACATGCATAAGTAATCTAACACAACTGCAGTGATAGCTAACACAGCTGCATAGATAAGCAAACACAACTGTATTGTTTGCTAACACAGCTGCATAGATAAGCTAACACAACTGCATGGATAAGCTAACAGCTGCATAGATATGCTAACAAAACTGCAGCTGCATAGATAAGCTAACAGTTGCATAGATAAGTTAACACTGCTGCATGGATAAGCTAACACAGCTGCACAGATAACACAGGTGCATGGATAAGCAAACACAGCAGCATAGATAAGCTAACACTGCTGCACAGATAAGCTAACACAGCTGCATAGATAACCCAACGCAGTTGCATAGATAAGCTAACACAACTGCATGGATAGCTAAAACAGCAGCTGTATCGATAGCTAACACAGCTGCATAAATAACAGGTGAATAGATAAGCTAACAGCTGCATCGATAAGATAACACAACTGCATGTATACGCTAACATCTGCAGAGATAAGCTAACACAAATGAATGGGTAAACTACACAGCTGCATAGATAAGGTAACACAACTGCATAGATAGCTACCACAGCAGCATAGATAAGCTAACACTGCTGCACAGATAAACTAACAGCTGCGTAGATAACCCAACACAGTTGTATAGATAAGCTAACACAACTGCATGGATAGCTAAGACAGCAGCTGCATAGATAAACTAACACAGCTGCATAAATAACAGGTGAAAAGATAAGCTAACAGCTGCGTGGATAAGATAACACAACTGCATGGATAAGTAAAACTGCTGCATAGATAAACTAACACAACTGCATGGTTTAGTTAACACAACTGCATTGATAAGCTAAAACAGCTGCACAGATAAACTAATACAGCTGCACAGATGAGGTAAGAGAACTGCATGTATACGCTAACACCTGCATAGATAAGCTAACACAACTCAATGTGTAGCTAACACATCTGCATAGATAGCTATCACGGCTGATAGATAAGTCAACACAGCTGCATGGATAAGCAAACACATTGGCACAGAAAAAATAACACAGCTGCTTAGCTAAGCTAACACAACTGATGAATAAGCTAACACCTGCATAGATAAGCAAACATAACTGTATTGTTTGCTAAGACTGCTGCATAGATAAGCTAATACAACTCCACGGATAAGATAACAGATGCATGGATATTCTAACAAAACTGCATGGATCGCTAGCAGCTGCACAGATAAGCTAACACAGCTGTATAGATAAGTTAACACAGTTGCATAGATAAGCTAACACAATTGCATTGATAGCAAAGACAGCAGCTGCACAGATAAGCTAACACAACTGATTATTAAGCTAACACCTGCATAGCTAAGCTAAAACAACTGCAGTGATAGCTAACACAGCTGCATAGATGAACAAATGCAACTGTATTGATTGCTAACACAGTTGCATAGATAAGCAAACACTACTGCATGGATAGCTAACACAGCTGCACTGATAAGCTAACACTGCTGCATAGATAAGCTAACACAACTGCATGAATAAGCTAACAGTTGCATAGATAGGCTAACAAAACTGCATGGATAGCTAGGGGCTGCATAGATGACCTAACAAAGCTGCATAGAAAAGATAGCACTGCTGCATTGATAAGCTAACACAGCTGCACCGATCACAGAGCTGTGCAGATAAGGAAACACAGCAGTATAGATAAGTTAACACCGCTGCAGAGATAAGCTTACACAGCTGCATAGATAAGCTAGCACAGTTGCATAGATAAGCTAACACAACACCATGGATAGCTAAGACAGCAGCTGCAAAGTTAACACAATTGCATAGATAAGCTAACAGAACTGCATATATACGCTGACATCTGCATAGATAAGCTAACGCAACTGAATGGGTAGCCAACACACCTGCATAGTTAAGCTAACACAGCTGCATGGATAAGCTAACACAGCAGCATAGATAAGCTAACACAGCACCACAGATAAGCAAAAACCGCTGCATAGTTAGGCGAAAACAGCTGCATGGCTAAGATAACACTACTGCATGGATATGTAACACAGCTGCTGCATAGATAAGCTAACACAGCTGCAGGGATAAACAAACACAGCAGCATAGATACGCTAACTGCTGCATGGATGAGATAACACAACTGCATGGATGAGCTGCCACAGCTGCATAGATAAACTAACACAACTGCATGGTTTAGTTAACACAACTGCATTGATAAGCTAACACCGCTGCTTTGATAAGCTAACACAATTGCATAGATACGTTAACAATGCTGCAGAGATAAGCTAACAAACTGCATAGATAAGCTAACAGAACTGCATATATACGCTGACATCTGCATAGATAAGCTAACACAACTGAATGGGTAGCTAACACAGCTGCAAAAATAAGGTCACACAACTGTATAGATAGCTATCACAGCAGCATAGATTAGCTAACACTGCTGCCCAGATAAGCTAACACAGCTGCATAGATAACCCAACACAGTTGCATAGATAAGCTAACACAACTGCATGGATAGCTAAGACAGCAGCTGCATAGATAAGCTAACACAGCTGCATAAATAACAGGTGAATAGACAAGCTAATAGCTACATGCATAAGATAACACAACTGCATGTATACACTAACATCTGCATAGATAAACTAACACAACTGAATGGGTAGCCCCTCACAGCTGCATAGATAAGGTAACACAACTGCATAGATAGCTATCACAGCAGCATAGATAAGCTAACACTGCTGCACAGATAAGCTAACACAGCTGCATAGATAACCCAACACAGTTGTATAGATAAGCTAACACAACTGCATGAATAGCTAAGACAGCAGCTGCATAGATACGCTAACACAGTTGCATAAATAACAGGTGAATAGATAAACTAACAGCTGCATGGATAAGATAACACAGCTGCACAGATAAGGTGAGACAACTGCATGTATACGCTAACACCTGCATAGATAAGCTAACACAACTCAATGGGTAGCTAACACAGCTGTACAGATAATCTAACACATCTCCATAGATAGCTATCACAGCTGATAGATAAGTCAACACAGCTGCATGGATAAGCAAACACATTGGCACAGAAAAAATAACACAGATGCATAGCTAAGCTAACACAACTGATGAATAGGCTAACACCTGCATAGATGAGCAAACACAACTGTATCGTTTGCTAAGACTGCTGCATAGATAAGCTAATACAACTCCATGGATAAGCTAACAGATGCATAGATATTCTAACAAAACTGCATGGATAGCTAGCAGCTGCATAGATAAGCTAACACAGCTGCATAGGTAAATTAACACTGCTGCATTAATAAGCTAACACAGCTGCACAGATAACACAGCTGCATGGATAAGCAAACACAGCAGCATAAGTAATTTAACACTGCTGCACAGATAAGCTAAGACTGCTGTATAGATAAGCTAACACAGCTGCATAGGTAAGTTAACAGAACTGCCTGTATACCATATCACCTGCATAGATAAGCTAACACAAACGAATGGGTAAGCTAACTCAGCTGCATAAAATAAGCTAACACAGTTGCATAGATAAGCTAACACAACTGCGTGGATAGCTAAGACAGCAGCTGCATAAATAAGCCAACACAGCTGCATTGATAAGCTAACGCAGCTGCATAAATAAGCTAATACAGTTGCATAGATAAGCTAACACAGCTGCATGAGAAAGCTAACAGCAGCACTGATAAGCTAAAACAGCTGCACAGATAAGCTAAAACAGCTGCATTGATAAGCTAACACAGCTGCAGAGATAAGGTAAGAGGACTGCATGTATACGATAAAACCTGCATAGATAAACTAACACAACTGAATGGGTAGCTAACACAGCTGAATAGATAAGCTAACATAACTGCATATATAGCTATCACAGCTGCATGGATAAGCAAACACAGTGGCATAGATAGCTAAACCAGCTGCATAGATAAGCAAATACAACTGTATTGATTGCTAACACAGCTGCATAGATAAGCAAACACGAGTGCATGGATAGCTAACACCGCTGCACAGATAAGCTAACACTACTGCATAGAAAAACTAACACAACTGCATGGATAATCTAACAACTGCATTGATATGCTAACAAAACTGCATGGATAGCTAGCAGCTGCATAGATAAACTAACAAAGCTGCATAGATAAGCTAACACTGCTGCATGGATAACCGAACACAGCTGACCAGATAACACAGCTGCATGGATAAGCAAACACAGCAGCATAGATAAGTTAACACTGCTGCACAGATAAGCTAACACAGCTGAATAGATAAGCAAACACTGTTGCATAGATAAGCTAACACAACTGCATTGATAGCAAAGACAACAGGTGCATAGATAAGCTACCAGAGCTGCATGGATAAGTAAAACAGCTGCATGGATAAACTAACACAACTGCATGGTTTAGTTAACACAACTGCATTGATAAGCTAACACAGCTTTTTGGATAAGCAAACACAGCAGCACAGGTAAGTTAACACTGCTGCACAGATAAGCTAACACAGCTGCATAGATAAGCTAACACAGTTGCATAGATACACTAACACAACTGCACTGATAAGCTAAAACAGCTGCACAGATAAGCTAACACAGCTGCAGATAAGGTAAGAGAACTGCATGTATACGGTAACACCTGCATAGATAAACTAACACAACTCAATGGGTAGCTAACACAGCTGCATAGATAAGCTGACACAGCTGCATAGATAGCTATCACAGCTGATAGATAAGTTAACACAGCTGCATGGATAAGCAAACACAGTGGCACAGAACAAATAACACACCTGCATAGGTAAGCTAACACAACTGCAGTGAGAGCTAACACAGCTGCATAGATAAGCAAACACAACTGTATTGTTTGCTAACATAGCTGCATAGATAACCTAACACAACTGCATGGATAAGCTAACAGCTGCATAGATATGCTAACAAAACTGCAGCTGCATAGATAAGCTAACAGTTCCATAGATAAGTTAACACTGCTGCATGGATAAGCTAACACAGCTGCACAGATAACACAGGTGCACGGATAAGCAAACACAGCAGCATAGATAAGCTAACACTGCTGCACAGATAAGCTAACACAGCTGCATAGATAACCCAACACAGTTGCATAGATAAGCTAACACATCTGCATGGATAGCTAAGACAGCAGCTGCATCGATAGCTAACACAGCTGCATAAATAACACCTGAATAGATAAGCTAACAGCTGCATCAATAAGATAACACAACTGCATGTATACGCTAACATCTGCATAGATAAGCTAACACAAATGAATGGGTAAACTACACAGCTGCATAGATAAGGTAACACAACTGCATATATAGCTACCACAGCAGCATAGATAAGCTAACACTGCTGCACAGATAAGCTAACAGCTGCATAGATAACCCAACACAGTTGTATAGATAAGCTAACACAACTGCTTGGATAGCTAAGACAGCAGCTGCATAGATAAACTAACACAGCTGCATAAATAACAGGTGAAAAGATAAGCTAACAGCTGCGTGGATAAGATAACACAACTGCATGGATAAGTAAAACAGCTGCATAGATAAACTAACACAACAGCATGGTTTAGTTAACACAACTACATTGATAAGCTAACACAGCTGCTTGGATAAGCAAACACAACAGCACAGATAAGCTAACACTGCTGCACAGATAAGCTAACACAGCTGCATAGATAAGCTAACACAGTTGCATAGATAAGCTAACACAACTGTATTGATAAGCTAAAACAGCTGCACAGATAAACTAACACAGCTGCACAGATGAGGTAGGAGAACTGCATGTATACGCTAACACCTGCATAGATAAGCTAACACAACTCAATGTGTAGCTAACACAGCTGCATAGATAGCTATCACGGCTGATAGATAAGTCAACACAGCTGCATGGATAAGCAAACACATTGTCACAGAAAAAATAACACAGCTGCTTAGCTAAGCTAACACAACTGATGAATAAGCTAACACCTGCATAGATAAGCAAACATAACTGTATTGTTTGCTAAAACTGCTCCATAGATAAGCTAATACAACTCCACGGATAAGCTAACAGCTGCATGGATATTCTAACAAAACTGCATGGATCGCTAGCAGCTGCACAGATAAGCTAACACAGCTGTATAGATAAGTTAACACAGTTGCATAGATAAGCTAACACAGCTGCATTGATAGCAAAGACAGCAGCTGCATAGATAAGCTAACACAACTGATTATTAAGCTAACACCTGCATAGCTAAGCTAAAACAACTGCAGTGATAGCTAACACAGCTGCATAAATGAGCAAATACAACTCTATTGATTGCTAACAAAGCTGCATAGATAAGCTAACACTGCTGCATGGATAACCGAACACAGCTGACCAGATAACACAGCTGCATGGATACGCAAACACAGCAGCATAGATAAGTTAACACTGCTGCACAGATAAGCTATCACAGCTGAATAGATAAGCAAACACAGTTGCATAGATAAGCTAACACAACTGCATTGATAGCAAAGACAACAGGTGCATAGATAAGGTACCAGAGCTGCATGGATAAGTAAAACAGCTGCATGGATAAACTAACACAACTGCATGGTTTAGTTAACACAACTACATTGATATGCTAACACAGCTTTTTGGATAAGCAAACACAGCAGCACAGGTAAGTTAACACTGCTGCACAGATAAGCTAACACAGCTGCATAGATAAGCTAACACAGTTGCATATATACGCTAACACAACTGCACTGATAGCTAAAACAGCTGCACAGAAAAGCTAACACAGCTGCAGATAAGGTAAGAGAACTGCATGTATACGATAACACCTGCATAGATAAACTAACACAACTCAATGGGTAGCTAACACAGCTGCATAGATAAGCTGACACAGCTGCATAGATAGCTATCACAGCTGATAGATAAGTTAACACAGCTGCATGGATAAGCAAACACAGTGGCACAGACCAAATAACACACCTGCATAGGTAAGCTAACACAACTGCAGTGATAGCTAACACAGTTGCATAGATAAGCAAACACTACTGCATGGATAGCTAACACAGCTGCACCGATAAGCTAACACAACTGCATGGATAAGCTAACAGTTGCATGGATAGGATAACAAAACTGCATGGGTAGCTAGAGGCTGCATATATGACCTAACAAAGCTGCATAGATAACACTGATGCATTGATGAGCTAACACAGATCACAGAGCTGTGCAGATAAGCAAACACAGCAGCATAGATAAGTTAACACTGCTGCAGAGATAAGCTTACACAGCTGCATAGATAAGTTAGCACAGATGCATAGATAAGCTAACACAACAGCATGGATAGCTAAGACAGCAGCTGCATCTATATAAGTTAACACAGCTGCATAGATAAGCTAATAGAACTGCATGTATACCATAACACCTGCAAAGTAAAGCTAACACAACTGAATGGGTAGCCAACACAGCTGCATAGATAAGCAAACACAACTGCATGGATAAGCTAACACAGCAGCATAGATAAGCTAACACAGCAGCACAGATAAGCAAACACTGCTGCATAGTTAGGCGAAAACAGCTGCATGGATATGTAACACAGCTGCTCCACAGATAAGCTAACACAGCTGCATGGATAAGCAAACACAGCAGCATAGATACGCTAACTGCTGCATAGATAAGATAACACGACTGCATGGATAAGCTACCACTGCTGCATAGATAAACTAACACAACTGCAAGGCTTAGTTAACACAACTGCATTGATAAGCTAACACCGCTGCTTTGATAAGCTAACACAACTGCATAGATACGTTAACAAATATGCAGAGATAAGCTAACAAACTGCATAGATAAGCTAACAGAACTGCATATATACCCTAACATCTGCATAGATAAGCTAACACAACTGAATGGGTAGCTAAAACAGCTGCCAAAATAAGGTCACACAACTGCATAGATAGCTATCACAGCAGCCTAGATAAGCTAACACTGCTGCACAGATAAGCTAACACAGCTGCATAGATAACCCAACACAGTTGCATAGATAAGCTAACACAACTGCATGGATAGCTAAGACAGCAGCTGCATAGATAGCTAACACAGCTGCATAAATAACAGGTGAAAAGATAAGCTAACAGCTGCATGGATAGGATAACACAACTGCATGTATACGCTAACATCTGCATAGATAAGCTAACACAACTGAATGGGTAATTTACACAGCTGCATAGATAAGGTAACACAACTGCATAGATAGCTACCACAGCAGCATAGGTAAGCTAACACAGCTGCACAGATAAGCTAAAACAGCTGCATAGATAACTCAACATAGTTGCATAGATAAGCTAACACAACTGCATGGATAGCTAAGACAGCAGCTGCATAGATGAGCTAACACAGCTGCATAAATAACAGGTGAATAGATAAGCTACCAGCTGCATGGATAAGATAACACAACTTCATGTATATGCTAACATATGCATAGATAAGCTAACACAACTGAATGGGTAGATCACACAACTGCATAGATAAGGTAACACAACTGCATAGATAGCTATCACAGCAGCATAGATAAGCTAACACTGCTGCACAGATAAGCTAACACAGCTGCATAGATAACCCAACACAGTTGCATAGAAAAGCTAACACAACTGCATGGATAGCTAAGACAGCAGCTGCATAGATAGCTAACACAGCTGCATAAATAACAGGTGAATAGATAAGCTAACAGCTGCATGGATAGGATAACACAACTGCATGTATACGCTAACATCTGCATAGATAAGCTAACACAACTGAATGGGTAATTTACACAGCTGCATAGATAAGGTAACAAAACTGCATAGATAGCTACCACAGCAGCATAGGTAAGCTAACACAGCTGCACAGATAAGCTAAAACAGCTGCATAGATAACTCAACATAGTTGCATAGATAAGCTAACACAACTGCATGGATAGCTAAGACAGCAGCTGCATAGATGAGCTAACACAGCTGCATAAACAACAGGTGAATAGATAAGCTAACAGCTGCATGGATAAGATAATACAACTGCATGGATAAGTAAAACAGCTGCATAGATAAACTAACACAACTGAATGGTTTAGTTAACACAACTGCATTTTTAAGCTAACACAGCTGTTTGGATAAGCAAACACAGCAGCACAGATAAGCTAACACTGCTGCACAGATAAGCTAACGCAGCTGCATAGATAAGCTAACACAGTTGCGTAGATAAGCTAACACAACTGCATTGATAAGCTAAAACAGCTGTACAGATAAGCTAACAAAGCTTCAGAGATAAGGTAAGAGAACTGCATGTAAACGCTAACTCCTGCATAGATAAGCTAACACAACCCAATGGGTAGCTAACACAGCTGCAGAGATAAGCTAACACATCTGCATAGATAGCTATCACAGCTGATAGATAAGTCAACACAGCTCCATGGTTAAGCAAACACAGTGGCAGAGAAAAAATAACACAGCTGCATAGCAAAGCTAACACAACTGATGAATAAGCTAACACCTGCATAGGTAAGCTAACACAACTGCAGTGATAGCTAACACAGCTGCATGGATAAGCAAACACATTGGCACAGAAAATATAACACAGATGCAGAGCTAAGCTAACACAACTGATGAATAGGCTAACACGTGCATAGATAAGCAAACACAACTGTATCGTTTGCTAAGACTGCTGCATAGATAAGCTAACACAACTCCATGGATAAGCTAACAGCTGCATAGATATTCTAACAAAACTGCATAGATAGCTAGCAGCTGCATAGATAAGCTAACACAGCTGCATTGGTGAATTAACACTGCTGCATGAATAAGCTAACACAGCTGCATGGATAAGCAAAGACAGCAGCATAAGTAATTTAACACTGCTGCACAGATAAGCTAAGACAGCTGTATAGATAAGCTAACACAGTTGCATAGATAAGCTAACACAACTGCATTGATAGCAAAGACAGCAGCTGCATAAATAAGATAACACAGCTGCATAGTTAAGTTAACAGAACTGCCTGTATACCATATCACCTGCATAGATAAGCTAACACAAACGAATGGGTAAGCTAACTCAGCTGCACAAATAAGCTAACACAGTTGCATAGATAAGCTAACACAACTGCGTGGATAGCTAAGACAGCAGCTGCAAGCATAAGCCAACACAGCTGCATCGCTAAGCTAACGCAGCTGCATAAATAAGCTAATACAGTTGCATAGATACGCTAACACAGCTGCATGAGAAAGCTAACAGCAGCACTGATAAGCTAAAACAGCTACACAGATAAGCTAACACAGCTGCATAGATAAGCTAACACAGCTGCAGAGATAAGCTAACACAGCTGCAGAGATAAAGTAAGAGAACTGCATGTATACGATAAAACCTGCATAGATAAGCTAACACAACTGAATGGGTAGCTAACACAGCTGAATAGATAAGCTAACATAACTGCATATATAGCTATCACAGCTGATAGATAAGCTAACACAGCTGCATGGATAAGCAAACACAGTGGCATAGATAGCTAACCCAGCTGCATAGATAAGCAAATACAAGTGTATTGATTGCTAACACAGCTGCATAGATAAGCAAACACAAGTGCATGGATAGCTAACACCGCTGCACAGATAAGCTAACACTACTGCATAGAAAAACTAACACAACTGCATGGATAATCTAACAGCTGCATTGATATGCTAACAAAACTGCATGGATAGCCAGCAGCTGCATAGATAAACTAACAAAGCTGCATAGATAAGCTAACACTGCTGCATGGATAACCTAACACAGCTGACCAGATAACACAGCTGCATGGATAAGCAAACACAGCAGCATAGATAAGTTAACACTGCTGCACAGATAAGCTAACACAGCTGAATAGATAAGCAAACACAGTTGCATAGATAAGCTAACACAACTGCATTGATAGCAAAGACAACAGGTGCATAGATAAGCTAACACAGCTGCATAGATAAACTAACACAACTGCATGGTTCATTTAACACAACTGCATTGATAAGCTAACACAGCTTTTTGGATAAGCAAACACAGCAGCACAGATAAGTTAACACTGCTGCACAGATAAGCTAACACAGCTGCATAGATAAGCTAACACAGTTGCATAGATACACTAACACAACTGCACTGATAAGCTAAAAGAGCTGCACAGATAAGGTAACACAGCTGCACAGATAAGGTAAGAGAACTGCATGTATACGATAACACCTGCATAGATAAACTAATACAACTCAATGGGTAGCTAACACAGCTCCATAGATAAGCTGACACAGCTGCGTAGATAGCTATCACAGCTGATAGATAACTTAACACAGCTGCATGGATAAGCAAACACAGTGGCAGAGAACAAATAACACACATGCATAGGTAAGCTAACACAACTGCAGTGATAGCTAACACAGCTGCATAGATAAGCAAACACAACTGTATTGTTTGCTAACACAGTTGCATAGATAAGCTAACACAACTGCATTGATAAGCTAACACAGCTGCACAGATAAGGTAAGAGAACTGCATGTATAGGCTAACACCTGCATAGATAAGCTAACACAACTCAATGGGTAGCTAACACAGCTGCACAGATAATCCAACACATCTGCATTGATAGCTATCACAGATGATAGATAAGTCAACACAGCTGCATGGATAAGCAAACACATTGGCACAGAAAAAATAACACAGATGCATAGCTAAGCTAACACAACTGATGAATAAGCTAACACCTGCATAAATAAGCAAACATAACCGTATTGTTTGCTAAGACTGCTGCATAGATAAGCTAACACAACTCCACGGATAAGCTAACAGCTGCATGGGTATTCTAACAAAACTGCATGGATCGCTAGCAGCTGCATAGATAAGATAACATAGCTGCATAGGTAAATTAAAAGTGCTGCATGAATAAGCTAACACAGCTGCACAGATAACACAGCTGCATGGATAAGCAAACACAGCAGCATAATTCATTTAACACTGCTGCACAGATAAGCTAAGACAGCTGTATAGATAAGCTAACACAGTTGCATAGATAAGCTAACACAACTGCATTGATAGCAAAGACAGCAGCTGCATAAATAAGCTAACACAGCTGCACAGATAAGCTAACACAGCTCCATAGATAAGGTAACAGAGTTGCATAGATAAGCTAACACAGCTGCACAGATAAGGTGAGAGAACTGCATGTATACGCTAACACCTGCATAGATAAGCTAACACAACTCAATGGGTAGCTAACACAGCTGCACAGATAATCTAACACATCTGCATAGATAGCTATCACAGCTGATAGATAGGTCAACACAGCTGCATGGATAAGCAAACACATTGGCTCAGAAAAAATAACACAGATGCATAGCTAAGCTAACACAACTGATGAATAGGCTAACACCTGCATAGATTAGCAAACACAATTGTATTGTTTGCTAAGACTGCTGCATAGATAAGCTAATACAACTCCATGGAAAAGCTAACAGCTGCCAAGATATTCTAACAAAACTGTCGGATAGCTAGCAGCTGCATAGATAAGATAACACAGCTGCATAGGTAAATTAACACTGCTGCATGAATAAGCTAACACAGCTGCACAGATAACACAGCTGCATAGATAAGCAAACACAGCAGCATAATTCATTTAACACTGCTGCACAGATAAGCTAAGACAGCTGTATAGATAAGCTAACACAGTTGCATAGATAAGCTAACACAACTGCATTGATAGCAAAGACAGCAGCTGCATAAATAAGCTAACACAGCTGCATAGTTAAGTTAACAGAACTGCCTGTATACCATATCACCTGCATAGATAAGCTAACACAAACAAATGGGTAAGCTAACTCAGCTGCACAAATAAGCTAACACAGTTGCATAGATAAGCTAACACAGCTGCATGAGAAAGCTAACAGCAGCACTGATAAGCTAACACAGCTGCACAGATAAGCTAACACAGCTGCATAGATAAGCTAACACAGCTGCAGAGATAAGGTAAGAGAACTGCATGTATACGATAAAACCTGCATAGATAAGCTAACACAACTGAATGGGTAGCTAACACAGCTGAATAGATAAGCTAACATAACTGCATATATAGCTATCACAGCTGATAGATAAGCTAACACAGCTGCATGGATAAGCAAACACAGTGGCATAGATAGCTAACCCAGCCGCATAGATAAGCAAACACAAGTGTATTGATTGCTAACACAGCTGCATAGATAAGCAAACACAAGTGCATGGATAGCTAACACCGCTGCACAGATAAGCTAACACTACTGCATAGAAAACCTAACACAACTGCATGGATAATCTAACAGCTGCATTGATATGCTAAAACAACTGCATGGATAGCCAGCAGCTGCATAGATAAACTAACAAAGCTTCATAGATAAGCTAACATTGCTGCATGGATAACCTAACACAGCTGACCAGATAACACAGCTGCATGGATAAGCAAACACAGCAGCATAGATAAGTTAACACTGCTGCACAGATAAGCTAGCACAGCTGAATAGATAAGCAAACACAGTTGCATAGATAAGCTAACACAACTGCATTGATAGCAAAGACAACAGGTGCATAGATAAGCTAACATAGCTGCATGGATAAGTAAAACAGCTGCATGGATAAACTAACACAACTGCATGGTTTAGTTAACACAACTGCATTGATAAGCTAACACAGCTTTTTGGATAAGCAAACACAGCAGCACAGATAAGTTAACACTGCTGCACAGATAAGCTAACACAGCTGCATAGATAAGCTAACACAGTTGCATAGATACACTAACACAACTGCACTGATAAGCTAAAAAAGCTGCACAGATAAGCTAACACAGCTGCACAGATAAGGTAAGAGAACTGCATGTATACGATAACACCTACATAGATAAACTAACACAACTCAATGGGTAGCTAACACAGCTGCATAGATAAGCTGACACAGCTGCATAGATAGCTATCACAGCTGATAGATAACTTAACACAGCTGCATGGATAAGCAAACACAGTGGCACGGAACAAATAACACACCTGCATAGCTAAGCTAACACAACTGCAGTGATAGCTAAGACAGCTGCATAGATAAGCAAACAGAACTGTATTGTTTGCAAATACAGCTGCATAGATAAGCTAACACAACTGCATTGATAGCAAAGACAGCAGCTGCATAGATAAGCTAACACAACTGATTATTAAGCTATCACCTGCATAGCTAAGCTAAAACAACTGCAGTGATAGCTAACACAGCTACATAGATGAGCAAATACAACTGTATTGATTGCTAACACACTTGCATAGATAAGCAAACACTACTGCATGGATAGCTAACACAGCTGCACTGATAAGCTAACACTGCTACATAGATAAGCTAACACAACTGCATGAATAAGCTAACAGTTGCATAGATAGGCTAACAAAACTGCATGGATAGCTAGGGGCTGCATAGATGACCTAACAAAGCTGCATAGATAAGATAACACTGCTGCATTGATAAGCTAACACAGCTGCACCGATCACAGAGCTGTGCAGGTAAGGAAACACAGCAGTATAGATAAGTTAACACTGCTGCAGAGATAAGCTTACACAGCTGCATAGATAAGCTAGCACAGTTGCATAGATAAGCTAACACAACAGCATGGATAGCTAAGACAGCAGCTGCATCTATATAAATTAACACAGCTGCATAGATAAGCTAACAGAACTGCATATATACGCTGACATCTGCATAGATAAGCTAACGCAACTGAAGGGTAGCCAACACACCTGCATAGATAAGCTAACACAGCTGCATGGATAAGCTAACACAGCAGCATAGATAAGCTAACACAGCACCACAGATAAGCAAAAACCGCTGCATAGTTAGGCTAAAACAGCTGCATGGCTAAGATAACACAACTGCATGGATATGTAACACAGCTGCTGCATAGATAAGCTAACACAGCTGCAGGGATAAACAAACACAGCAGCATAGATTCGCTAACTGCTGCATGGATGAGATAACACAACTGCATGGATGAGCTACCACAGCTGCATAGATAAACTAACACAACTGCATGGTTTAGTTAACACAACTGCATTGATAAGCTAACACCGCTGCTTTGATAAGCTAACACAATTGCATAGATACGTTAACAATGCTGCAGAGATAAGCTAACAAACTGCATAGATAAGCTAACAGAACTGCATATATACGCTGACATCTGCATAGATAAGCTAACACAACTGAATGGGTAGCTAACACAGCTGCAAAAAAAAGGTCACACAACTGTATAGATAGCTATCACAGCAGCATAGATTAGCTAACACTGCTGCCCAGATAAGCTAACACAGCTGCATAGATAACCCAACACAGTTGCATAGATAAGATAACACAACTGCATGGATAGCTAAGACAGCAGCTGCATAGATAAGCTAACACAGCTGCATAAATAACAGGTGAATAGACAAGCTAATAGCTACATGCATAAGATAACACAACTGCATGTATACACTAACATCTGCATAGATAAGCTAACACAACTGAATGGTTAGCCCCTCACAGCTGCATAGATAAGGTAACACAACTGCATAGATAGCTATCACAGCAGCATAGATAAGCTAACACTGCTGCACAGATAAGCTAACACAGCTGCATAGATAACCCAACACAGTTGTATAGATAAGCTAACACAACTGCCTGGATAGCTAAGGCAGCAGGGGCATAGATAAGCTGACACAGCTGCATAAATAACAGGTGAATAGATAAGCTAACAGCTGCATGGATAAGATAACACAACTGCATGGATAAGTAAAACAGCTGCATAGATGAACTAACACAACTGCATGGTTTAGTTAACACAACTGCATTGATAAGCTAACACAGCTGCTTGGATAAGCAAACACAGCAGCACAGATAAGCTAACACTGCTGCACAGATAAGCTAACACAGCTCCATAGATAAGGTAACACAGTTGCATAGATAAGCTAACACAACTGCATTGATAAGCTAACACAGCTGCACAGATAAGGTAAGAGAACTGCATGTATACGCTAACACCTTCATAGATAAGCTAACACAACTCAATGGGTAGCTAACACAGCTGCACAGATAATCCAACACATCTGCATAGATAGCTATCACAGCTGATAGATAAGTCAACACAGCTGCATGGATAAGCAAACACATTGGCACAGAAAAAATAACACAGATGCATAGCTAAGCTAACAAAACTGATGAATAGGCTAACACGTGCATAGATAAGCAAACACAACTGTATCGTTTGCTAAGACTGCTGCACAGATAAGCTAATACAACTCCATGGATAAGCTAACAGCTGCATAGATATTCTAACAAAACTGCATGGATAGCTAGCAGCTGCATAGATAAGCTAACACAGCTGCATAGGTAAATTAACACTGCTGCATGAATAAGCTAACACAGCTGCACAGATAACACAGCTGCATGGATAAGCAAACACAGCAGCATAAGTAATTTAACACTGCTGCACATATAAGCTAAGACAGCTGTATAGATAAGCTAACACAGTTGCATAGATACGCTAACACAACTGCATTGATAGCAAAGACAACAGGTGCATAGATAAGCTAACACAGCTGCATGGATAAGTAAAACAGCTGCATGGATAAACTAACACAACTGCATGGTTTAGTTAACACAACTGCATTGATAAGCTAACACAGCTTTTTGGATAAGCAAACACAGCAGCACAGATAAGTTAACACTGCTGCACAGATAAGCTAGCACAGCTGCATAGATAAGCTAACACAGTTGCATAGATACGCTAACACAACTGCACTGATAAGCTAGAAAAGCTGCACAGATAAGCTAACACAGCTGCACAGATAAGGTAAGAGAACTGCATGTATACGATAACACCTGCATAGATAAACTAACACAACTCAATGGGTAGCTAACACAGCTGCATAGATAAGCTGACACAGCTGCATAGATAGCTATCACAGCTGATAGATAACTTAACACAGCTGCATGGATAAGCAAACACAGTGGCACAGAACAAATAACACACATGCATAAGTAATCTAACACAACTGCAGTGATAGCTAACACAGCTGCATAGATAAGCAAACACAACTGTATTGTTTGCTAACACAGCTGCATAGATAAGCTAACACAACTGCATGGATAAGCTAACAGCTGCATAGATATGCTAACAAAACTGCATCTGCATAGATAAGCTAACAGTTGCATAGATAAGTTAACACTGCTGCATGGATAAGCTAACACAGCTGCACAGATAACACAGGTGCATGGATAAGCAAACACAGCAGCATAGATAAGCTAACACTGCTGCACAGATAAGCTAACACAGCTGCATAGATAACCCAACACAGTTGCATAGATAAGCTAACACAACTGCATGGATAGCTAAAACAGCAGCTGTATCGATAGCTAACACAGCTGCATAAATAACAGGTGAATAGATAAGCTAACAGCTGCATCGATAAGATAACACAACTGCATGTATACGCTAACATCTGCAGAGATAAGCTAACACAAATGAATGGGTAAACTACACAGCTGCATAGATAAGGTAACACAACTGCATAGATAGCTACCACAGCAGCATAGATAAGCTAACACTGCTGCACAGATAAACTAACAGCTGCGTAGATAACCCAATACAGTTGTATAGATAAGCTAACACAACTGCATGGATAGCTAAGACAGCAGCTGCATAGATAAACTAACACAGCTGCATATATAACAGGTGAAAAGATAAGCTAACAGCTGCGTGGATAAGATAACACAACTGCATGGATAAGTAAAACAGCTGCATAGATAAACTAACACAACTGCATGGTTTAGTTAACACAACTGCATTGATAAGCTAACACAGCTGCTTGGATAAGCAAACACAGCAGCACAGATAAGCTAACACTGCTGCACAGATAAGCTAACACAGCTGCATAGATAAGCTAACACAGTTGCATAGATAAGCTAACACAACTGCATTGATAAGCTAAAACAGCTGCACAGATAAACTAATACAGCTGCACAGATGAGGTAAGAGAACTGCATGTATACGCTAACACCTGCATAGATAAGCTAACACAACTCAATGTGTAGCTAACACATCTGCATAGATAGCTATCACGGCTGATAGATAAGTCAACACAGCTGCATGGATAAGCAAACACATTGGCACAGAAAAAATAACACAGCTGCTTAGCTAAGCTAACACAACTGATGAATAAGCTAACACCTGCATAGATAAGCAAACATAACTGTATTGTTTGCTAAGACTGCTGCATAGATAAGCTAATACAACTCCACGGATAAGATAACAGCTGCATGGATATTCTAACAAAACTGCATGGATCGCTAGCAGCTGCACAGATAAGCTAACACAGCTGTATAGATAAGTTAACACAGTTGCATAGATAAGCTAACACAATTGCATTGATAGCAAAGACAGCAGCTGCACAGATAAGCTAACACAACTGATTATTAAGCTAACACCTGCATAGCTAAGCTAAAACAACTGCAGTGATAGCTAACACAGCTGCATAGATGAACAAATGCAACTGTATTGATTGCTAACACAGTTGCATAGATAAGCAAACACTACTGCATGGATAGCTAACACAGCTGCACTGATAAGCTAACACTGCTGCATAGATAAGCTAACACAACTGCATGAATAAGCTAACAGTTGCATAGATAGGCTAACAAAACTGCATGGATAGCTAGGGGCTGCATAGATGACCTAACAAAGCTGCATAGATTAGATAACACTGCTGCATTGATAAGCTAACACAGCTGCACCGATCACAGAGCTGTGCAGATAAGGAAACACAGCAGTATAGATAAGTTAACACCGCTGCAGAGATAAGCTTACACAGCTGCATAGATAAGCTAGCACAGTTGCATAGATAAGCTAACACAACACCATGGATAGCTAAGACAGCAGCTGCAAAGTTAACACAATTGCATAGATAAGCTAACAGAACTGCATATATACGCTGACATCTGCATAGATAAGCTAACGCAACTGAATGGGTAGCCAACACACCTGCATAGATAAGCTAACACAGCTGCATGGATAAGCTAACACAACAGCATAGATAAGCTAAGACAGCACCACAGATAAGCAAAAACTGCTTCATAGTTAGGCTAAAACAGCTGCATGGCTAAGATAACACAACTGCATGGATATGTAACACAGCTGCTGCATAGATAAGGTAACACAGCTGCATGGATAAGCAAACACAGCAGCATAGATACGCTAACTGCTGCATAGATAAGATAACACAACTGTATGGATGAGCTACCACAGCTGCATAGATAAACTAACACCACTGCATGGTTTAGTTAACACAACTGCATTGATAAGCTAACACCGCTGCTTTCATAAGCTAACACAACTGCATAGATACGTTAACAATGCTGCAGAGATAAGCTAACAAACTGCATAGATAAGCTAACAGAACTGCATATATACGCTGACATCTTGTAGGAAAGTACCATCTTGCCTGGCATGTTACCCCCATTTTTCACTGTATATATGTTGTTTTAGTTGTATGTGTGACTGGGACCCTGGTGACCCAGGCCCCCAGTGCTCATAAGTGTGCCTGAATGTGTTACCTGTGTAGTGACTAACTGTCTCACTGAGGCTCTGCTAATCAGAACCTCAGTGGTTATGCTCTCTCATTTCTTTCCAAATTGTCACTAACAGGCTAGTGACCAATTTTACCAATTTACATTGGCTTACTGGAACACCCTTATAATTCCCTAGTATATGGTACTGAGGTACCCAGGGTATTGGGGTTCCAGGAGATCCCTATGGGCTGCAGCATTTCTTTTGCCACCCATAGGGAGCTCTGACAATTCTTACACAGGCCTGCCACTGCAGCCTGAGTGAAATAACGTCCACGTTATTTCACAGCCATTTTACACTGCACTTAAGTAACTTATAAGTCACCTATATGTCTAACCTTTACCTGGTAAAGGTTAGGTGCAAAGTTACTTAGTGTGAGGGCACCCTGGCACTAGCCAAGGTGCCCCCACATTGTTCAGGGCCAATTCCCCGGACTTTGTGAGTGCGGGGACACCATTACACGCGGGCACTACATATAGGTCACTACCTATATGTAGCTTCACAATGGTAACTCCGAATATGGCCATGTAACATGTCTATGATCATGGAATTGCCCCCTCTATACCATCCTGGCATAGTTGGCACAATCCCATGATCCCAGTGGTCTGTAGCACAGACCCTGGTACTGCCAAACTGCCCTTCCTGGGGTTTCACTGCAGCTGCTGCTGCCAACCCCTCAGACAGGCAGCTGCCCTCCTGGGGTCCAGCCAGGCCTGGCCCAGGATGGCAGAACAAAGGACTTCCTCTGAGAGAGGGTGTTACACCCTCTCCCTTTGGAAAATGGTGTGAAGGCAGGGGAGGAGTAGCCTCCCCCAGCCTCTGGAAATGCTTTCTTGGGCACAGATGTGCCCAATTCTGCATAAGCCAGTCTACACCGGTTCAGGGGACCCCTTAGCCCTGCTCTGGCGCGAAACTGGACAAAGGAAAGGGGAGTGACCACTCCCCTGACCTGCACCTCCCCTGGGAGGTGTCCAGAGCTCCTCCAGTGTGCTCCAGACCTCTGCCATCTTGGAAACAGAGGTGCTGCTGGCACACTGGACTGCTCTGAGTGGCCAGTGCCACCAGGTGACGTCAGAGACTCCTTCTGATAGGCTCCTTCAGGTGTTGCTAGCCTATCCCCTCTCCTAGGTAGCCAAACCCTCTTTTCTGGCTATTTATGGTCTCTGTCTCTGGGGAAACTTTAGATAACGAATGCAAGAGCTCATCTGAGTTCCTCTGCATCTCTCTCTTCACCTTCTGCCAAGGAATCGACTGCTGACCGCGCTGGAAGCCTGCAAACCTGCAACATAGTAGCAAAGACGACTACTGCAACTCTGTAACGCTGATCCTGCCGCCTTCTCGACTGTTTTCCTGGTGGTGCATGCTGTGGGGGTAGTCTGCCTCCTCTCTGCACTAGAAGCTCCGAAGAAATCTCCCGTGGGTCGACGGAATCTTCCCCCTGCAACCGCAGGCACCAAAAAGCTGCATTACCGGTCACTTGGGTCTCCTCTCAGCACGACGAGCGAGGTCCCTCGAATCCAGCAACTCTGTCCAAGTGACTCCCACAGTCCAGTGACTCTTCAGTCCAAGTTTGGTGGAGGTAAGTCCTTGCCTCACCTCGCTAGACTGCATTGCTGGGAACCGAGACTTTTGCAGCTACTCCGGCCCCTGTGCACTTCCGGCGGAAATCCTTTGTGCACAGCCAAGCCTGGGTCCACGGCACTCTAACCTGCATTGCACGACTTTCTAAGTTGGTCTCCGGCGACGTGGGACTCCTTTGTGTAACTTCGGGTGAGCACCGTTTCACGCATCCTCGTAGTGCCTGTTTCTGGCACTTCTCCGGGTGCTACCTGCTACTAAGAGGGCTCCTTGTCTTGCTCGATGTCCCCTCTACCTCCTGGTCCAATTTGCGACCTCCTGGTCCCTCCTGGCCCACAGCAGCGTCCAAAAACGCTAACTGCACGATTTGCAGCTAGCAAGGCTTGTTGGCGTTCTTTCGGCGGGAAAACACTTCTGCACGACTCTCCACGGCGAGTGGGATGCGTCCACCAAAGGGGAAGTCTCTAGCCCTTTGCGTTCCTGCAGAAACCTCAGCTTTTTCTGTCCAGTAGAAGCTTCTTTGCACCCACAGCTGGCATTTCCTGGGCATCTGCCCATCTCCGACTTGCTTGTGACTTTTGGACTTGGTCCCCTTGTTCCACAGGTACCCAAGATTGGAAATCCGTCGTTGTTGCATTGTTGGTTTGTGTCTTTCCTGCATTATTCCTCTAACACGACTTCTTTGTCCTTAGGGGAACTTTAGTGCACTTTGCACTCACTTTTCAGGGTCTTGGGGAGGGTTATTTTTCTAACTCTCACTATTTTCTAATAGTCCCAGCGACCCTCTACAAGGTCACATAGGTTTGGGGTCCATTTGTGGTTCGCATTCCACTTTTGGAGTATATGGTTTGTGTTGCCCCTCTCCCTATGTGTCCCCATTGCATCCTATTGTAACTATACATTGTTTGCACTGTTTTCTAAGACTACACTGCATATTTTTGGTATTGTGTATATATATCTTGTGTATATTTCCTATCCTCTCACTGAGGGTACACTCTGAGATACTTTGGCATATTGTCATAAAAATAAAGTACCTTTATTTTTAGTATAACTGTGTATTGTGTTTTCTTATGATATTGTGCATATGACACTAAGTGGTACTGTAGTAGCTTCACGTCTCCTAGTTCAGCCTAAGCTGCTCTGCTAAGCTACCATTATCTATCAGCCTAAGCTGCTAGACACCCTATACACTAATAAGGGATAACTGGGCCTGGTGCAAGGTGCAAGTACCCCTTGGTACTCACTACAAGCCAGTCCAGCCTCCTACACATCTGCATAGATAAGCTAACACAACTGAATGGGTAGCCCCTCACAGCTGCATAGATAAGGTAACACAACTGCATAGATAGCTATCACAGCAGCATAGATAAGCTAACACTGCTGCACAGATAAGCTAACACAGCTGCATAGATAACCCAACACAGTTGTATAGATAAGCTAACACAACTGCCTGGATAGCTAAGGCAGCAGGGGCATAGATAAGCTGACACAGCTGCATAAATAACAGGTGAATAGATAAGCTAACAGCTGCATGGATAAGATAACACAACTGCATGGATAAGTAAAACAGCTGCATAGATGAACTAACACAACTGCATGGTTTAGTTAACACAACTGCATTGATAAGCTAACACAGCTGCTTGGATAAGCAAACACAGCAGCACAGATAAGCTAACACTGCTGCACAGATAAGCTAACACAGCTCCATAGATAAGGTAACACAGTTGCATAGATAAGCTAACACAACTGCATTGATAAGCTAACACAGCTGCACAGATAAGGTAAGAGAACTGCATGTATACGCTAACACCTGCATAGATAAGCTAACACAACTCAATGGGTAGCTAACACAGCTGATAGATAAGTCAACACAGCTGCATGGATAAGCAAACACATTGGCACGGAAAAAATAACACAGATGCATAGCTAAGCTAACACAACTGATGAATAGGCTAACACGTGCATAGATAAGCAAACACAACTGTATCGTTTGCTAAGACTGCTGCATAGATAAGCTAATACAACTCCATGGATAAGCTAACAGCTGCATAGATATTCTAACAAAACTGCATGGATAGCTAGCAGCTGCATAGATAAGCTAACACAGCTGCATAGGTAAATTAACACTGCTGCATGAATAAGCTAACACAGCTGCACAGATAACACAGCTGCATGGATAAGCAAACAAAGCAGCATAAGTAATTTAACACTGCTGCACATATAAGCTAAGACAGCTGTATAGATAAGCTAACACAGTTGCATAGATACGCTAACACAACTGCATTGATAGCAAAGACAACAGGTGCATAGATAAGCTAACACAGCTGCATGGATAAGTAAAACAGCTGCATAGATAAACTAACACAACTGCATGGTTTAGTTAACACAACTGCATTGATAAGCTAACACAGCTTTTTGGATAAGCAAACACAGCAGCACAGATAAGTTATCACTGCTGCACAGATAAGCTAGCACAGCTGCATAGATAAGCTAACACAGTTGCATAGATACGCTAACACAACTGCACTGATAAGATAGAAAAGCTGCACAGATAAGCTAACACAGCTGCACAGATAAGGTAAGAGAACTGCATGTATACGATAACACCTGCATAGATAAACTAACACAACTCAATGGGTAGCTAACACAGCTGCATAGATAAGCTGACACAGCTGCATAGATAGCTATCACAGCTGATAGATAACTTAACATAGCTGCATGGATAAGCAAACACAGTGGCACAGAACAAATAACACACATGCATAAGTAATCTAACACAACTGCAGTGATAGCTAACACAGCTGCATAGATAAGCAAACACAACTGTATTGTTTGCTAACACAGCTGCATAGATAAGCTGACACAGCTGCATAGATAGCTATCACAGCTGATAGATAACTTAACATAGCTGCATGGATAAGCAAACACAGTGGCACAGAACAAATAACACACATGCATAAGTAATCTAACACAACTGCAGTGATAGCTAACACAGCTGCATAGATAAGCAAACACAACTGTATTGTTTGCTAACACAGCTGCATAGATAAGCTAACACAACTGCATGGATAAGCTAACAGCTGCATAGATATGCTAACAAAACTGCAGCTGCATAGATAAGCTAACAGTTGCATAGATAAGTTAACACTGCTGCATGGATAAGCTAACACAGCTGCACAGATAACACAGGTGCATGGATAAGCAAACACTGCAGCATAGATAAGCTAACACTGCTGCACAGATAAGCTAACACAGCTGCATAGATAACCCAACACAGTTGCATAGATAAGCTAACACAACTGCATGGATAGCTAAGACAGCAGCTGTATCGATAGCTAACACAGCTGCATAAATAACAGGTGAATAGATAAGCTAACAGCTGCATCGATAAGATAACACAACTGCATGTATACGCTAACATCTGCAGAGATAAGCTAACACAAATGAATGGGTAAACTACACAGCTGCATAGATAAGGTAACACAACTGCATAGATAGCTACCACAGCAGCATAGATAAGCTAACACTGCTGCACAGATAAACTAACAGCTGCGTAGATAACCCAACACAGTTGTATAGATAAGCTAACACAACTGCATGGATAGCTAAGACAGCAGCTGCATAGATAAACTAACACAGCTGCATAAATAACAGGTGAAAAGATAAGCTAACAGCTGCGTGGATAAGATAACACAACTGCATGGATAAGTAAAACAGCTGCATAGATAAACTAACACAACTGCATGGTTTAGTTAACACAACTGCATTGATAAGCTAACACAGCTGCTTGGATAAGCAAACACAGCAGCACAGATAAGCTAACACTGCTGCACAGATAAGCTAACACAGCTGCATAGATAAGCTAACACAGTTGCATAGATAAGCTAACACAACTGCATTGATAAGCTAAAACAGCTGCACAGATAAACTAACACAACTGCATGGTTTAGTTAACACAACTGCATTGATAAGCTAACACAGCTGCTTGGATAAGCAAACACAGCAGCACAGATAAGCTAACACTGCTGCACAGATAAGCTAACACAGCTGCATAGATAAGCTAACACAGTTGCATAGATAAGCTAACACAACTGCATTGATAAGCTAAAACAGCTGCACAGATAAACTAATACAGCTGCACAGATGAGGTAAGAGAACTGCATGTATAAGCTAACACCTGCATAGATTAGCTAACACAACTCAATGTGTAGCTAACACATCTGCATAGATAGCTATCACGGCTGATAGATAAGTCAACACAGCTGCATGGATAAGCAAACACATTGGCACAGAAAAAATAACACAGCTGCTTAGCTAAGCTAACACAACTGATGAATAAGCTAACACCTGCATAGATAAGCAAACATAACTGTATTGTTTGCTAAGACTGCTGCATAGATAAGCTAATACAACTCCACAGATAAGATAACAGCTGCATGGATATTCTAACAAAACTGCATGGATCGCTAGCAGCTGCACAGATAAGCTAACACAGCTGTATAGATAAGTTAACACAGTTGCATAGATAAGCTAACACAATTGCATTGATAGCAAAGACAGCAGCTGCATAGATAAGCTAACACAACTGATTATTAAGCTAACACCTGCATAGCTAAGCTAAAACAACTGCAGTGATAGCTAACACAGCTGCATAGATGAGGAAATACAACTGTATTGATTGCTAACACAGTTGCATAGATAAGCAAACACTACTGCATGGATAGCTAACACAGCTGCACTGATAAGCTAACACTGCTGCATAGATAAGCTAACACAACTGCATGAATAAGCTAACAGTTGCATAGATAGGCTAACAAAACTGCATGGATAGCTAGGGGCTGCATAGATGACCTAACAAAGCTGCATAGATAAGATAACACTGCTGCATTGATAAGCTAACACAGCTGCACCGATCACAGAGCTGTGCAGATAAGGAAACACAGCAGTATAGATAAGTTAACACTGCTGCAGAGATAAGCTTACACAGCTGCATAGATAAGCTAGCACAGTTGCATAGATAAGCTAACACAACAGCATGGATAGCTAAGACAGAAGCTGCATCTATATAAGTTAACACAATTGCATAGATAAGCTAACAGAACTGCATATATACGCTGACATCTGCATAGATAAGCTAACGCAACTGAATGGGTAGCCAACACACCTGCATAGATAAGCTAACACAGCTGCATGGATAAGCTAACACAACAGCATAGATAAGCTAACACAGCACCACAGATAAGCAAAAACTGCTTCATAGTTAGGCTAAAACAGCTGCATGGCTAAGATAACACAACTGCATGGATATGTAACACAGCTGCTGCATAGATAAGGTAACACAGCTGCATGGATAAGCAAACACAGCAGCATAGATACGCTAACTGCTGCATAGGTAAGATAACACAACTGTATGGATGAGCTACCACAGCTGCATAGATAAACTAACACAACTGCATGGTTTAGTTAACACAACTGCATTGATAAGCTAACACCGCTGCTTTCATAAGCTAACAGAACTGCATAGATACGTTAACAAACTGCATAGATAAGCTAACAGAACTGCATATATACGCTGACATCTGCATAGATAAGCTAACACAACTGAATGGGTACCTAACACAGCTACAAAAATAAGGTCACACAATTGTATAGATAGCTATCACAGCAGCATAGATTAGCTAACACTGCTGCACAGATAAGCTAACACAGCTGCGTAGATAACCCAACACAGTTGCATAGATAAGCTAACAGAACTGCATGGGTAGCTAAGACAGCAGCTGCATAGATAAGCTAACACAGCTGGATAAATAACAGGTGAATAGACACGCTAATAGCTACATGCATCAGATAACACAATGGCATGTATACACTAACATCTGCATAGATAAGCTAACACAACTGAATGGGTAGCCCCTCACAGCTGCATAGATAAGGAAACACAACTGCATAGATAGCTATCACAGCAGCATAGATAAGCTAATACTGCTACACAGATAAGCTAACACAGCTGCATAGATAACCCAACACAGTTGTATAGATAAGCTAACACAACTGCCTGGATAGCTAAGGCAGCAGGGGCATAGATAAGCTGACACAGCTGCATAAATAATAGGTGAATAGATAAGCTAACAGCTGCATGGATAAGATAACACAACTGCATGGATAAGTAAAACAGCTGCATAGATGAACTAACACAACTGCATGGTTTAGTTAACACAACTGCATTGATAAGCTAACACAGCTGCTTGGATAAGCAAACACAGCAGCACAGATAAGCTACCACTGCTGCACAGATAAGCTAACACAGCTCCATAGATAAGGTAACACAGTTGCATAGATAAGCTAACACAACTGCATTGATAAGCTAACACAGCTGCACAGATAATCCAACACATCTGCATAGATAGCTATCACAGCTGATAGATAAGTCAACACAGCTGCATGGATAAGCAAACACATGGGCACAGAAAAAATAACACAGATGCATAGCTAAGCTAACACAACTGATGAATAGGCTAACACGTGAATAGATATGCAAACACAACTGTATTGTTTGCTAAGACTGCTGCATAGATAAGCTAATACAACTCCATGGATAAGCTAACAGCTGCATAGATATGCTAACAAAACTGCATGGATAGCTAGCAGCTGCATAGATAAGCTAACACAGCTACATAGGTAAATTAACACTGCTGCATGAATAAGCTAACACAGCTGCACAGATAACACAGCTGCATGGATAAGCAAACACAGCAGCATAAGTAATTTAACACTGCTGCACAGATAAGCTAAGACAGCTGTATAGATAAGCTAACACAGTTGCATAGATAAGCTAACACAACTGCATTGATAGCAAAGACAGAAGCTGCATGAATAAAATAACACAGCTGCATAGTTAAGTTAACAGAACTGCCTGTATACCATAACACCTGCAAAGATAAGCTAACACAAATGAATGGGTAAGCTAACTCAGCTGCACAAATAAGCTAACACAGTTGCATAGATAAGCTAACACAACTGCGTGGATAGCTAAGACAGCAGCTGCATACATAAGCCAACACAGCTGCATCGATAAGCTAACGCAGCTGCATAAATAAGCTAATATAGTTGCATAGATAAGCTAACACAGCTGCATGAGAAAGCTAACAGCAGCACTGATAAGCTAAAACAGCTGCACAGATAAGCTAACACAGCTGCATAGATAAGCTAACACAGCTGCAGAGATAAGGTAAGAGAACTGCATGTATACGATAAAACCTGCATAGATAAGCTAACACAACTGAATGGGTAGCTAACAAAGCTGAATAGATAAGCTAACATAACTGCATATATAGCTATCACAGCAGCTGATAGATAAGCTAACACAGCTGCACGGATAAGCAAACACAGTGGCATAGATAGCTAACCCAGCTGCATAGATAAGCAAATACAACTGTATTGATTGCTAACACAGCTGCATAGATAAGCAAACACAAGTGCATGGATAGCTAACACCACTGCACAGATAAGCTAACACTACTGCATAGAAAAACTAACACAACTGCATGGATAATCTAACAACTGCATTGATATGCTAACAAAACTGCATGGATAGCTAGCAACTGCATAGATAAACTAACAAAGCTGCATAGATAAGCTAACACTGCTGCATGGATAACCGAACACAGCTGACCAGATAACACAGCTGCATGGATAAGCAAACACAGCAGCATAGATAAGTTAACACTGCTGCACAGATAAGATAACACAGTTGAATAGATAAGCAAACACAGTTGCATAGATACGCTAACACAACTGCATTGATAGCAAAGACAACAGGTGCATAGATAAGCTAACACAGCTGCATGGATAAGTAAAACAGCTGCATGGATAAACTAACACAACTGCATGGTTTAGTTAACACAACTGCATTGATAAGCTAACACAGCTTTTTGGGTAAGCAAACACAGCAGCACAGATAAGTTAACACTGCTGCACAGATAAGCTAACACAGCTGCATAGATAAGCTAACACAGTTGCATAGATACGCTAACACAGCTGCACAGATAAGCTAACACAGCTGCACAGATAGCTATCACAGCTGATAGATAAGTTAACACAGCTGCATGGATAAGCAAACACAGTGGCACAGACCAAATAACACACCTGCATAGGTAAGCTAACACAACTGCAGTGATAGCTAACACAGCTGCATAGATAAGCAAACACAACTGTATTGTTTGCTAACACAGCTGCATAGATAAGCTAACACAACTGCATGGATAAGCTAACAGCTGCATAGATATGCTAACAAAACTGCAGCTGCATAGATAAGCTAACAGTTGCATAGATAAGTTAACACAGCTGCATGGATAAGCTAACACAGCTGCACAGATAAGACAGGTGCATGGATAAGCAAACACAGCAGCATAGATAAGCTAACACTGCTGCACAGATAAGCTAACACAGCTGCATAGATAACCCAACACAGTTGCATAGATAAGCTAACACAACTGCATGGATAGCTAAGACAGCAGCTGCATTGATAGCTAACACAGCTGCATAAATAACAGGTGAATAGACAAGCTAACAGCTGCATCGATAAGATAACACAACTGCATGTATACGCTAACATCTGCATAGATAAGCTAACACAAATGAATGGGTAAACTACACAGCTGCATAGATAAGGTAACACAACTGCATAGATAGCTACCACAGCAGCATAGATAAGCTAACATTGCTGCACAGATAAGCTAACAGCTGCGTAGATAACCCAACACAGTTGTATAGATAAGCTAACACAACTGCATGGATATCTAAGACAGCAGCTGCATAGATAAACTAACACAGCTGCATAAATAACAGGTGGAAAGATAAGCTAACAGATGCGTGGATAAGATAACACAACTGCATGGATAAGTAAAACAGCTGCATAGATAAACTAACACAACTGCATGGTTTAGTTAACACAACTGCATTGATAAGCTAACACACCTGCTTCGATAAGCAAACACAGCAGCACAGATAAGCTAACACTGCTGTACAGATAAGCTAACACAGCTGCATAGATAAGCTAACACAGTTGCATAGATAAGCTAACACAACTGCATTGATAAGCTAAAACAGCTGCACAGATAAACTAACACAGCTGCACAGATGAGGTAAGAGAACTGCATGTATACACTAACACCTGCATAGATAATCTAACACAACTCAATGTGTAGCTAACACAGCTGCATAGATAGGCTAACACATGTGCATAGATAGCTATCACGGCTGATAGATAAGTCAACACAGCTGCATGGATAAGCAAACACATTGGCACAGAAAAAATAACACAGCTGCTTAGCTAAGCTAACACAACTGATGAATAAGCTAACACCTGCATAGATAAGCAAACATAACTGTATTGTTTGCTAAGACTGCTGCATAGATAAGCTAATACAACTCCACGGATAAGCTAACAGATGCATGGATATTCTAACAAAACTGCATGGATCGCTAGCAGCTGCACAGATAAACTAACACAGCTTTATAGATAAGTTAACACAGTTGCATAGATAAGCTAACACAACTGATTATTTAGCTAACACCTGCATAGCTAAGCTAAAACAACTGCAGTGATAGCTAACACAGCTGCATAGATGAGGAAATACAACTGTATTGATTGCTAACACAGTTGCATAGATAAGCAAACACTACTGCATGGATAGCTAACACAGCTGCACTGATAAGCTAACACTGCTGCATAGATAAGCTAACACAACTGCATGAATAAGCTAACAGTTGCATAGATAGGCTAACAAAACTGCATGGATAGCTAGGGGCTGCATGGATGACCTAACAAAGCTGCATAGATAAGATAACACTGCTGCATTGATAAGCTAACACAGCTGCACCGATCACAGAGCTGTGCAGATAAGGAAACACTGCAGTATAGATAAATTAACACTGCTGCAGAGATAAGCTTACACAGCTGCATAGATAAGCTAGCACAGTTGCATAGATAAGCTAACACAACAGCATGGATAGCTAAGACAGCAGCTGCATCTATATAAGTTAACACAGCTGCATAGATAAGCTAACAGAACTGCATATATACGCAGACATCTGCAAAGATAAGCTAACGCAACTGAATGGGTAGCCAACACACCTGCATAGATAAGCTAACACAGCTGCATGGATAAGCTAACACAGCAGCATAGATAAGCTAACACAGCACCACAGATAAGCAAAAACTGCTGCATAGTTAGGCTAAAACATCTGCATGGCTAAGATAACACAACTGCATGGATATGTAACACAGCTGCTGCATAGATAAGCTAACACAGCTGCATGGATAAGCAAACACAGCTGCATAGATAAAGTAACACAACTGCATGGTTTAGTTAACACAACTTCATTGATAAGCTAACACCGCTGCTTTGATAAGCTAACACAACTGCATAGATACGTTAACAATGCTGCAGAGATAAGCTAACAAACTGCATAGATAAGCTAACAGAACTGCATATATACGCTGACATCTGCATAGATAAGCTAACACAACGGAATGGGTAGCTAACACAACTGCAAAAATAAGGTCACACAACTGTATAGATAGCTATCACAGCAGCATAGATTAGCTAACACTGCTCCACAGATAAGCTAACACAGCTGCATAGATAACCCAACACAGTTGTATAGATAAGCTAACACAACTGCATGGATAGCTAAGATAGCAGCTGCATAGATAAGCTAATACAGCTGGATAAATAACAGGTGAATAGACAAGGTAATAGCTACATGCATAAGATAACACAACTGCATGTATACACTAACATCTGCATAGATAAGCTAACACAACTGAATGGGAAGCCCCTCACAGCTGCATAGATAAGATAACACAACTGCATAGATAGCTATTACAGCTGCATAGATAAGCTGACACAGCTGCATAGATAGCTATCACAGCTGATAGATAACTTAACACAGCTGCATGGATAAGCAAACACAGTGGCACAGAACAAATAACACACATGCATAGGTAAGCTAACACAACTGCAGTGATAGCTAACACAGCTGCATAGATAAGCAAACACAACTGTATTGTTTGCTAACACAGTTGCATAGATAAGCTAACACAACTGCATTGATAAGCTAACACAGCTGCACAGATAAGGTAAGAGAACTGCATGTATACGCTAACACCTGCATAGATAAGCTAACACAACTCAATGGGTAGCTAACACAGCTGCACAGATAATCCAACACATCTGCATTGATAGCTATCACAGATGATAGATAAGTCAACACAGCTGCATGGATAAGCAAACACATTGGCACAGAAAAAATAACACAGATGCATAGCTAAGCTAACACAACTGATGAATAAGCTAACACCTGCATAAATAAGCAAACATAACCGTATTGTTTGCTGAGACTGCTGCATAGATAAGCTAATACAACTCCACGGATAAGCTAACAGCTGCATGGGTATTCTAACAAAACTGCATGGATCGCTAGCAGCTGCATAGATAAGCTAACACAGTTGCATAGGTAAATTAACACTGCTGCATGAATAAGCTAACACAGCTGCACAGATAACACAGCTGCATGGATAAGCAAACGCAGCAGCATAATTCATTTAACACTGCTGCACAGATAAGCTAAGACAGCTGTATAGATAAGCTAACACAGTTGCATAGATAAGCTAACACAACTGCATTGATAGCAAAGACAGCAGCTGCATAAATAAGCTAACATAGCTGCACAGATAAGCTAATACAGCTCCATAGATAAGGTAACACAGTTGCATAGATAAGCTAACACAGCTGCACAGATAAGGTGAGAGAACTGCATGTATACGCTAACACCTGCATAGATAAGCTAACACAACTCAATGGGTAGCTAACACAGCTGCACAGATAATCTAACACATCTGCATAGATAGCTATCACAGCTGATAGATAGGTCAACACAGCTGCATGAATAAGCAAACTGCTGCATAGATAAGATAACACAACTGTATGGATGAGCTACCACAGCTGCATAGATAAACTAACACCACTGCATGGTTTAGTTAACACAACTGCATTGATAAGCTAACACCGCTGCTTTCATAAGCTAACACAACTGCATAGATACGTTAACAATGCTGCAGAGATAAGCTAACAAACTGCATAGATAAGCTAACAGAAGTGCATATATACGCTGACATCTTGTAGGAAAGTACCATCTTGCCTGGCATGTTACCCCCATTTTTCACTGTATATATGTTGTTTTAGTTGTATGTGTGACTGGGACCCTGGTGACCCAGGCCCCCAGTGCTCATAAGTGTGCCTGAATGTGTTACCTGTGTAGTGACTAACTGTCTCACTGAGGCTCTGCTAATCAGAACCTCAGTGGTTATGCTCTCTCATTTCTTTCCAAATTGTCACTAACAGGCTAGTGACCAATTTTACCAATTTACATTGGCTTACTGGAACACCCTTATAATTCCCTAGTATATGGTACTGAGGTACCCAGGGTATTGGGGTTCCAGGAGATCCCTATGGGCTGCAGCATTTCTTTTGCCACCCATAGGGAGCTCTGACAATGCTTACACAGGCCTGCCACTGCAGCCTGAGTGAAATAACGTCCACGTTATTTCACAGCCATTTTACACTGCACTTAAGTAACTTATAAGTCACCTATATGTCTAACCTTTACCTGGTAAAGGTTAGGTGCAAAGTTACTTAGTGTGAGGGCACCCTGGCACTAGCCAAGGTGCCCCCACATTGTTCAGGGCCAATTCCCCGGACTTTGTGAGTGCGGGGACACCATTACACGCGGGCACTACATATAGGTCACTACCTATATGTAGCTTCACAATGGTAACTCCGAATATGGCCATGTAACATGTCTATGATCATGGAATTGCCCCCTCTATACCATCCTGGCATAGTTGGCACAATCCCATGATCCCAGTGGTCTGTAGCACAGACCCTGGTACTGCCAAACTGCCCTTCCTGGGGTTTCACTGCAGCTGCTGCTGCCAACCCCTCAGACAGGCAGCTGCCCTCCTGGGGTCCAGCCAGGCCTGGCCCAGGATGGCAGAACAAAGGACTTCCTCTGAGAGAGGGTGTTACACCCTCTCCCTTTGGAAAATGGTGTGAAGGCAGGGGAGGAGTAGCCTCCCCCAGCCTCTGGAAATGCTTTCTTGGGCACAGATGTGCCCAATTCTGCATAAGCCAGTCTACACCGGTTCAGGGGACCCCTTAGCCCTGCTCTGGCGCGAAACTGGACAAAGGAAAGGGGAGTGACCACTCCCCTGACCTGCACCTCCCCTGGGAGGTGTCCAGAGCTCCTCCAGTGTGCTCCAGACCTCTGCCATCTTGGAAACAGAGGTGCTGCTGGCACACTGGACTGCTCTGAGTGGCCAGTGCCACCAGGTGACGTCAGAGACTCCTTCTGATAGGCTCCTTCAGGTGTTGCTAGCCTATCCTCTCTCCTAGGTAGCCAAACCCTCTTTTCTGGCTATTTATGGTCTCTGTCTCTGGGGAAACTTTAGATAACGAATGCAAGAGCTCATCTGAGTTCCTCTGCATCTCTCTCTTCACCTTCTGCCAAGGAATCGACTGCTGACCGCGCTGGAAGCCTGCAAACCTGCAACATAGTAGCAAAGACGACTACTGCAACTCTGTAACGCTGATCCTGCCGCCTTCTCGACTGTTTTCCTGGTGGTGCATGCTGTGGGGGTAGTCTGCCTCCTCTCTGCACTAGAAGCTCCGAAGAAATCTCCCGTGGGTCGACGGAATCTTCCCCCTGCAACCGCAGGCACCAAAAAGCTGCATTACCGGTCACTTGGGTCTCCTCTCAGCACGACGAGCGAGGTCCCTCGAATCCAGCAACTCTGTCCAAGTGACTCCCACAGTCCAGTGACTCTTCAGTCCAAGTTTGGTGGAGGTAAGTCCTTGCCTCACCTCGCTAGACTGCATTGCTGGGAACCGAGACTTTTGCAGCTACTCCGGCCCCTGTGCACTTCCGGTGGAAATCCTTTGTGCACAGCCAAGCCTGGGTCCACGGCACTCTAACCTGCATTGCACGACTTTCTAAGTTGGTCTCCGGCGACGTGGGACTCCTTTGTGTAACTTCGGGTGAGCACCGTTTCACGCATCCTCGTAGTGCCTGTTTCTGGCACTTCTCTGGGTGCTACCTGCTGCTAAGAGGGCTCCTTGTCTTGCTCGATGTCCCCTCTACCTCCTGGTCCAATTTGCGACCTCCTGGTCCCTCCTGGCCCACAGCAGCGTCCAAAAACGCTAACTGCACGATTTGCAGCTAGCAAGGCTTGTTGGCGTTCTTTCGGCGGGAAAACACTTCTGCACGACTCTCCACGGCGAGAGGGATCCGTCCACCAAAGGGGAAGTCTCTAGCCCTTTTCGTTCCTGCAGAAACCTCAGCTTTTTCTGTCCAGTAGAAGCTTCTTTGCACCCACAGCTGGCATTTCCTGGGCATCTGCCCATCTCCGACTTGCTGGTGACTTTTGGACTTGGTCCCCTTGTTCCACAGGTACCCAAGATTGGAAATCCGTCGTTGTTGCATTGTTGGTTTGTGTCTTTCCTGCATTATTCCTCTAACACGACTTCTTTGTCCTTAGGGGAACTTTAGTGCACTTTGCACTCACTTTTCAGGGTCTTGGGGAGGGTTATTTTTCTAACTCTCACTATTTTCTAATAGTCCCAGCGACCCTCTACAAGGTCACATAGGTTTGGGGTCCATTCGTGGTTCGCATTCCACTTTTGGAGTATATGGTTTGTGTTGCCCCTCTCCCTATGTGTCCCCATTGCATCCTATTGTAACTATACATTGTTTGCACTGTTTTCTAAGACTACACTGCATATTTTTGGTATTGTGTATATATATCTTGTGTATATTTCCTATCCTCTCACTGAGGGTACACTCTGAGATACTTTGGCATATTGTCATAAAAATAAAGTACCTTTATTTTTAGTATAACTGTGTATTGTGTTTTCTTATGATATTGTGCATATGACACTAAGTGGTACTGTAGTAGCTTCACGTCTCCTAGTTCAGCCTAAGCTGCTCTGCTAAGCTACCATTATCTATCAGCCTAAGCTGCTAGACACCCTATACACTAATAAGGGATAACTGGGCCTGGTGCAAGGTGCAAGTACCCCTTGGTACTCACTACAAGCCAGTCCAGCCTCCTACACATCTGCATAGATAAGCTAACACAACTGAATGGGTACCTAACACAGCTACAAAAATAAGGTCACACAATTGTATAGATAGCTATCACAGCAGCATAGATTAGCTAACACTGCTGCACAGATAAGCTAACACAGCTGCATAGATAACCCAACACAGTTGCATAGATAAGCTAACACAACTGCATGGATAGCTAAGACAGCAGCTGCATAGATAAGCTAACACAGCTGGATAAATAACAGGTGAATAGACAAGCTAATAGCTACATGCATAAGATAACACAACGGCATGTATACACTAACATCTGCATAGATAAGCTAACACAACTGAATGGGTAGCCCCTCACAGCTGCATAGATAAGGTAACACAACTGCATAGATAGCTATCACAGCAGCATTGATAAGCTAACACAGCTGCTTGGATAAGCAAACACAGCAGCACAGATAAGCTAACACTGCTGCACAGATAAGCTAACACAGCTCCATAGATAAGGTAACACATTTGCATAGATAAGCTAACACAACTGCATTGATAAGCTAACACAGCTGCACAGATAAGGTAAGAGAACTGCATGTATACGCTAACACCTGCATAGATAAGCTAACACAACTCAATGGGTAGCTAACACAGCTGATAGATAAGTCAACACAGCTGCATGGATAAGCAAACACATTGGCACGGAAAAAATAACACAGATGCATAGCTAAGCTAACACAACTGATGAATAGGCTAACACGTGCATAGATAAGCAAACACAACTGTATCGTTTGCTAAGACTGCTGCATAGATAAGCTAATACAACTCCATGGATAAGCTAACAGCTGCATAGATATTCTAACAAAACTGCATGGATAGCTAGCAGCTGCATGGATAAGCTAACACAGCTGCATAGGTAAATTAACACTGCTGCATGAATAAGCTAACACAGCTGCACAGATAACACAGCTGCATGGATAAGCAAACAAAGCAGCATAAGTAATTTAACACTGCTGCACATATAAGCTAAGACAGCTGTATAGATAAGCTAACACAGTTGCATAGATACGCTAACACAACTGCATTGATAGCAAAGACAACAGGTGCATAGATAAGCTAACACAGCTGCATGGATAAGTAAAACAGCTGCATGGATAAACTAACACAACTGCATGGTTTAGTTAACACAACTGCATTGATAAGCTAACACAGCTTTTTGGATAAGCAAACACAGCAGCACAGATAAGTTATCACTGCTGCACAGATAAGCTAGCACAGCTGCATAGATAAGCTAACACAGTTGCATAGATACGCTAACACAACTGCACTGATAAGCTAGAAAAGCTGCACAGATAAGCTAACACAGCTGCACAGATAAGGTAAGAGAACTGCATGTATACGATAACACCTGCATAGATAAACTAACACAACTCAATGGGTAGCTAACACAGCTGCATAGATAAGCTGACACAGCTGCATAGATAGCTATCACAGCTGATAGATAACTTAACATAGCTGCATGGATAAGCAAACACAGTGGCACAGAACAAATAACACACATGCATAAGTAATCTAACACAACTGCAGTGATAGCTAACACAGCTGCATAGATAAGCAAACACAACTGTATTGTTTGCTAACACAGCTGCATAGATAAGCTAACACAACTGCATGGATAAGCTAACAGCTGCATAGATATGCTAACAAAACTGCAGCTGCATAGATAAGCTAACAGTTGCATAGATAAGTTAACACTGCTGCATGGATAAGCTAACACAGCTGCACAGATAACACAGGTGCATGGATAAGCAAACACTGCAGCATAGATAAGCTAACACTGCTGCACAGATAAGCTAACACAGCTGCATAGATAACCCAACACAGTTGCATAGATAAGCTAACACAACTGCATGGATAGCTAAGACAGCAGCTGTATCGATAGCTAACACAGCTGCATAAATAACAGGTGAATAGATAAGCTAACAGCTGCATCGATAAGATAACACAACTGCATGTATACGCTAACATCTGCAGAGATAAGCTAACACAAATGAATGGGTAAACTACACAGCTGCATAGATAAGCTAACGCAACTGAATGGGTAGCCAACACACCTGCATAGATAAGCTAACACAGCTGCATGGATAAGCTAACACAACAGCATAGATAAGCTAACACAGCACCACAGATAAGCAAAAACTGCTTCATAGTTAGGCTAAAACAGCTGCATGGCTAAGATAACACAACTGCATGGATATGTAACACAGCTGCTGCATAGATAAGGTAACACAGCTGCATGGATAAGCAAACACAGCAGCATAGATACGCTAACTGCTGCATAGGTAAGATAACACAACTGTATGGATGAGCTACCACAGCTGCATAGATAAACTAACACAACTGCATGGTTTAGTTAACACAACTGCATTGATAAGCTAACACAGCTGCTTGGATAAGCAAACACAGCAGCACAGATAAGCTAACACTGCTGCACAGATAAGCTAACACAGCTGCATAGATAAGCTAACACAGTTGCATAGATAAGATAACACAACTGCATTGATAAGCTAAAACAGCTGCACAGATAAACTAATACAGCTGCATAGATAAGGTAAGAGAACTGCACGTATACGCTAACACCTGCATAGATAAGCTAACACAACTCAATGTGTAGCTAACACATCTGCATAGATAGCTATCACGGCTGATAGATAAGTCAACACAGCTGCATGGATAAGCAAACACATTGGTACAGAAAAAATAACACAGCTGCTTAGCTAAGCTAACACAACTGATGAATAAGCTAACACCTGCATAGATAAGCAAACATAACTGTATTGTTTGCTAAGACTGCTGCATAGATAAGCTAATACAACTCCACGGATAAGATAACAGCTGCATGGATATTCTAACAAAACTGCATGGATTGCTAGCAGCTGCACAGATAAGCTAACACAGCTGTATAGATAAGTTAACACAGTTGCATAGATAAGCTAACACAATTGCATTGATAGCAAAGACAGCAGCTGCATAGATAAGCTAACACAACTGATTATTAAGCTAACACCTGCATAGCTAAGCTAAAATAACTGCAGTGATAGCTAACACAGCTGCATAGATGAACAAATGCAACTGTATTGATTGCTAACACAGTTGCATAGATAAGCAAACACTACTGCATGGATAGCTAACACAGCTGCACTGATAAGCTAACACTGCTGCATAGATAAGCTAACACAACTGCATGAATAAGCTAACAGTTGCATAGATAGGCTAACAAAACTGCATGGATAGCTAGGGGCTGCATAGATGACCTAACAAAGCTGCATAGATAAGATAACACTGCTGCATTGATAAGCTAACACAGCTGCACCGATCACAGAGCTGTGCAGATAAGGAAACACAGCAGTATAGATAAGTTAACACTGCTGCAGAGATAAGCTTACACAGCTGCATAGATAAGCTAGCACAGTTGCATAGATAAGCTAACACAACAGCATGGATAGCTAAGACAGCAGCTGCATCTATATAAGTTAACACAATTGCATAGATAAGCTAACAGAACTGCATATATATGCTGACATCTGCATAGATAAGCTAACGCAACTGAATGGGTAGCCAACACACCTGCATAGATAAGCTAACACAGCTGCATGGATAAGCTAACACAACAGCATAGATAAGCTAACACAGCACCACAGATAAGCAAAAACTGCTTCATAGTTAGGCTAAAACAGCTGCATGGCTAAGATAACACAACTGCATGGATATGTAACACAGCTGCTGCATAGATAAGGTAACACAGCTGCATGGATAAGCAAACACAGCAGCATAGATACGCTAACTGCTGCATAGGTAAGATAACACAACTGTATGGATGAGCTACCACAGCTGCATAGATAAACTAACACAACTGCATGGTTTAGTTAACACAACTGCATTGATAAGCTAACACCGCTGCTTTCATAAGCTAACAGAACTGCATAGATACGTTAACAATGCTGCAGAGATAAGATAACAAACTGCATAGATAAGCTAACAGAACTGCATATATACGCTGACATCTGCATAGATAAGCTAACACAACTGAATGGGTACCTAACACAGCTACAAAAATAAGGTCACACAATTGTATAGATAGCTATCACAGCAGCATAGATTAGCTAACACTGCTGCACAGATAAGCTAACACAGCTGCGTAGATAACCCAACACAGTTGCATAGATAAGCTAACAGAACTGCATGGGTAGCTAAGACAGCAGCTGCATAGATAAGCTAACACAGCTGGATAAATAACAGGTGAATAGACACGCTAATAGCTACATGCATCAGATAACACAATGGCATGTATACACTAACATCTGCATAGATAAGCTAACACAACTGAATGGGTAGCCCCTCACAGCTGCATAGATAAGGAAACACAACTGCATAGATAGCTATCACAGCAGCATAGATAAGCTAATACTGCTACACAGATAAGCTAACACAGCTGCATAGATAACCCAACACAGTTGTATAGATAAGCTAACACAACTGCCTGGATAGCTAAGGCAGCAGGGGCATAGATAAGCTGACACAGCTGCATAAATAATAGGTGAATAGATAAGCTAACAGCTGCATGGATAAGATAACACAACTGCATGGATAAGTAAAACAGCTGCATAGATGAACTAACACAACTGCATGGTTTAGTTAACACAACTGCATTGATAAGCTAACACAGCTGCTTGGATAAGCAAACACAGCAGCACAGATAAGCTAACACTGCTGCACAGATAAGCTAACACAGCTCCATAGATAAGGTAACACAGTTGCATAGATAAGCTAACACAACTGCATTGATAAGCTAACACAGCTGCACAGATAATCCAACACATCTGCATAGATAGCTATCACAGCTGATAGATAAGTCAACACAGCTGCATGGATAAGCAAACACATGGGCACAGAAAAAATAACACAGATGCATAGCTAAGCTAACACAACTGATGAATAGGCTAACACGTGAATAGATATGCAAACACAACTGTATTGTTTGCTAAGACTGCTGCATAGATAAGCTAATACAACTCCATGGATAAGCTAACAGCTGCATAGAAATGCTAACAAAACTGCATGGATAGCTAGCAGCTGCATAGATAAGCTAACACAGCTACATAGGTAAATTAACACTGCTGCATGAATAAGCTAACACAGCTGCACAGATAACACAGCTGCATGGATAAGCAAACACAGCAGCATAAGTAATTTAACACTGCTGCACAGATAAGCTAAGACAGCTGTATAGATAAGCTAACACAGTTGCATACATAAGCTAACACAACTGCATTGATAGCAAAGACAGAAGCTGCATAAATAAAATAACACAGCTGCATAGTTAAGTTAACAGAACTGCCTGTATACCATAACACCTGCAAAGATAAGCTAACACAAACGAATGGGTAAGCTAACTCAGCTGCACAAATAAGCTAACACAGTTGCATAGATAAGCTAACACAACTGCGTGGATAGCTAAGACAGCAGCTGCATACATAAGCCAACACAGCTGCATCGATAAGCTAACGCAGCTGCATAAATAAGCTAATATAGTTGCATAGATAAGCTAACACAGCTGCATGAGAAAGCTAACAGCAGCACTGATAAGCTAAAACAGCTGCACAGATAAGCTAACACAGCTGCATAGATAAGCTAACACAGCTGCCGAGATAAGGTAAGAGAACTGCATGTATACGATAAAACCTGCATAGATAAGCTAACACAACTGAATGGGTAGCTAACAAAGCTGAATAGATAAGCTAACATAACTGCATATATAGCTATCACAGCAGCTGATAGATAAGCTAACACAGATGCACGGATAAGCAAACACAGTGGCATAGATAGCTAACCCAGCTGCATAGATAAGCAAATACAACTGTATTGATTGCTAACACAGCTGCATAGATAAGCAAACACAAGTGCATGGATAGCTAACACCACTGCACAGATAAGCTAACACTACTGCATAGAAAAACTAACACAACTGCATGGATAATCTAACAACTGCATTGATATGCTAACAAAACTGCATGGATAGCTAGCAACTGCATAGATAAACTAACAAAGCTGCATAGATAAGCTAACACTGCTGCATGGATAACCGAACACAGCTGACCAGATAACACAGCTGCATGGATAAGCAAACACAGCAGCATAGATAAGTTAACACTGCTGCACAGATAAGATAACACAGTTGAATAGATAAGCAAACACAGTTGCATAGATACGCTAACACAACTGCATTGATAGCAAAGACAACAGGTGCATAGATAAGCTAACACAGCTGCATGGATAAGTAAAACAGCTGCATGGATAAACTAACACAACTGCATGGTTTAGTTAACACAACTGCATTGATAAGCTAACACAGCTTTTTGGGTAAGCAAACACAGCAGCACAGATAAGTTAACACTGCTGCACAGATAAGCTAACACAGCTGCATAGATAAGCTAACACAGTTGCATAGATACGCTAACACAGCTGCACAGATAAGCTAACACAGCTGCACAGATAGCTATCACAGCTGATAGATAAGTTAACACAGCTGCATGGATAAGCAAACACAGTGGCACAGACCAAATAACACACCTGCATAGGTAAGCTAACACAACTGCAGTGATAGCTAACACAGCTGCATAGATAAGCAAACACAACTGTATTGTTTGCTAACACAGCTGCATAGATAAGCTAACACAACTGCATGGATAAGCTAACAGCTGTATAGATATGCTAACAAAACTGCAGCTGCATAGATAAGCTAACAGTTGCATAGATAAGTTAACACAGCTGCATGGATAAGCTAACACAGCTGCACAGATAAGACAGGTGCATGGATAAGCAAACACAGCAGCATAGATAAGCTAACACTGCTGCACAGATAAGCTAACACAGCTGCATAGATAACCCAACACAGTTGCATAGATAAGCTAACACAACTGCATGGATAGCTAAGACAGCAGCTGCATTGATAGCTAACACAGCTGCATAAATAACAGGTGAATAGACAAGCTAACAGCTGCATCGATAAGATAACACAACTGCATGTATACGCTAACATCTGCATAGATAAGCTAACACAAATGAATGGGTAAACTACACAGCTGCATAGATAAGGTAACACAACTGCATAGATAGCTACCACAGCAGCATAGATAAGCTAACATTGCTGCACAGATAAGCTAACAGCTGCGTAGATAACCCAACACAGTTGTATAGATAAGCTAACACAACTTCATGGATATCTAAGACAGCAGCTGCATAGATAAACTAACACAGCTGCATAAATAACAGGTGGAAAGATAAGCTAACAGATGCGTGGATAAGATAACACAACTGCATGGATAAGTAAAACAGCTGCATAGATAAACTAACACAACTGCATGGTTTAGTTAACACAACTGCATTGATAAGCTAACACACCTGCTTCGATAAGCAAACACAGCAGCACAGATAAGCTAACACTGCTGTACAGATAAGCTAACACAGCTGCATAGATAAGCTAACACAGTTGCATAGATAAGCTAACACAACTGCATTGATAAGCTAAAACAGCTGCACAGATAAACTAACACAGCTGCACAGATGAGGTAAGAGAACTGCATGTATACACTAACACCTGCATAGATAATCTAACACAACTCAATGTGTAGCTAACACAGCTGCATAGATAGGCTAACATATCTGCATAGATAGCTATCACGGCTGATAGATAAGTCAACACAGCTGCATGGATAAGCAAACACATTGGCACAGAAAAAATAACACAGCTGCTTAGCTAAGCTAACACAACTGATGAATAAGCTAACACCTGCATAGATAAGCAAACATAACTGTATTGTTTGCTAAGACTGCTGCATAGATAAGCTAATACAACTCCACGGATAAGCTAACAGATGCATGGATATTCTAACAAAACTGCATGGATCGCTAGCAGCTGCACAGATAAACTAACACAGCTTTATAGATAAGTTAACACAGTTGCATAGATAAGCTAACACAACTGATTATTTAGCTAACACCTGCATAGCTAAGCTAAAACAACTGCAGTGATAGCTAACACAGCTGCATAGATGAGGAAATACAACTGTATTGATTGCTAACACAGTTGCATAGATAAGCAAACACTACTGCATGGATAGCTAACACAGCTGCACTGATAAGCTAACACTGCTGCATAGATAAGCTAACACAACTGCATGAATAAGCTAACAGCTAACAGTTGCATAGATAGGCTAACAAAACTGCATGGATAGCTAGGGGCTGCATGGATGACCTAACAAAGCTGCATAGATAAGATAACACTGCTGCATTGATAAGCTAACACAGCTGCACCGATCACAGAGCTGTGCAGATAAGGAAACACTGCAGTATAGATAAATTAACACTGCTGCAGAGATAAGCTTACACAGCTGCATAGATAAGCTAGCACAGTTGCATAGATAAGCTAACACAACAGCATGGATAGCTAAGACAGCAGCTGCATCTATATAAGTTAACACAGCTGCATAGATAAGCTAACAGAACTGCATATATACGCAGACATCTGCAAAGATAAGCTAACGCAACTGAATGGGTAGCCAACACACCTGCATAGATAAGCTAACACAGCTGCATGGATAAGCTAACACAGCAGCATAGATAAGCTAACACAGCACCACAGATAAGCAAAAACTGCTGCATCGTTAGGCTAAAACATCTGCATGGCTAAGATAACACAACTGCATGGATATGTAACACAGCTGCTGCATAGATAAGCTAACACAGCTGCACGGATAAGCAAACACAGCTGCATAGATAAAGTAACACAACTGCATGGTTTAGTTAACACAACTTCATTGATAAGCTAACACCGCTGCTTTGATAAGCTAACACAACTGCATAGATACGTTAACAATGCTGCAGAGATAAGCTAACAAACTGCATAGATAAGCTAACAGAACTGCATATATACGCTGACATCTGCATAGATAAGCTAACACAACGGAATGGGTAGCTAACACAACTGCAAAAATAAGGTCACACAACTGTATAGATAGCTATCACAGCAGCATAGATTAGCTAACACTGCTCCACAGATAAGCTAACACAGCTGCATAGATAACCCAACACAGTTGTATAGATAAGCTAACACAACTGCATGGATAGCTAAGATAGCAGCTGCATAGATAAGCTAATACAGCTGGATAAATAACAGGTGAATAGACAAGGTAATAGCTACATGCATAAGATAACACAACTGCATGTATACACTAACATCTGCATAGATAAGCTAACACAACTGAATGGGAAGCCCCTCACAGCTGCATAGATAAGGTAACACAACTGCATAGATAGCTATTACAGCTGCATAGATAAGCTGACACAGCTGCATAGATAGCTATCACAGCTGATAGATAACTTAACACAGCTGCATGGATAAGCAAACACAGTGGCACAGAACAAATAACACACATGCATAGGTAAGCTAACACAACTGCAGTGATAGCTAACACAGCTGCATAGATAAGCAAACACAACTGTATTGTTTGCTAACACAGTTGCATAGATAAGCTAACACAACTGCATTGATAAGCTAACACAGCTGCACAGATAAGGTAAGAGAACTGCATGTATACGCTAACACCTGCATAGATAAGCTAACACAACTCAATGGGTAGCTAACACAGCTGCACAGATAATCCAACACATCTGCATTGATAGCTATCACAGATGATAGATAAGTCAACACAGCTGCATGGATAAGCAAACACATTGGCACAGAAAAAATAACACAGATGCATAGCTAAGCTAACACAACTGATGAATAAGCTAACACCTGCATAAATAAGCAAACATAACCGTATTGTTTGCTGAGACTGCTGCATAGATAAGCTAATACAACTCCACGGATAAGCTAACAGCTGCATGGGTATTCTAACAAAACTGCATGGATCGCTAGCAGCTGCATAGATAAGCTAACACAGTTGCATAGGTAAATTAACACTGCTGCATGAATAAGCTAACACAGCTGCACAGATAACACAGCTGCATGGATAAGCAAACGCAGCAGCATAATTCATTTAACACTGCTGCACAGATAAGCTAAGACAGCTGTATAGATAAGCTAACACAGTTGCATAGATAAGCTAACACAACTGCATTGATAGCAAAGACAGCAGCTGCATAAATAAGCTAACATAGCTGCACAGATAAGCTAATACAGCTCCATAGTTAAGGTAACACAGTTGCATAGATAAGCTAACACAGCTGCACAGATAAGGTGAGAGAACTGCATGTATACGCTAACACCTGCATAGATAAGCTAACACAACTCAATGGGTAGCTAACACAGCTGCACAGATAATCTAACACATCTGCATAGATAGCTATCACAGCTGATAGATAGGTCAACACAGCTGCATGAATAAGCAAACACAATGGCTCAGAAAAAATAACACAGATGCATAGCTAAACTAACGCAACTGATGAATAGGCTAACACCTGAATAGATTAGCAAACACAATTGTATTGTTTGCTAAGACTGCTGCATAGATAAGCTAATACAACTCCATGGAAAAGCTAACAGCTGCATAGATATTCTAACAAAACTGCATGGATAGCTAGCAGCTGCATAGATAAGATAACACAGCTGCATAGGTAAATTAACACTGCTGCATGAATAAGCTAACACAGCTGCACAGATAACACAGCTGCATGGATAAGCAAACACAGCAGCATAATTCATTTAACACTGCTGCACAGATAAGCTAAGACAGCTGTATAGATAAGCTAACACAGTTGCATAGATAAGCTAACACAACTGCATTGATAGCAAAGACAGCAGCTGCATAAATAAGCTAACACAGCTGCATAGTTAAGTTAATAGAACTGCCTGTATACCATATCACCTGCATAGATAAGCTAACACAAACAAATGGGTAAGCTAACTCAGCTGCACAAATAAGCTAACACAGTTGCATAGATAAGCTAACACAGCTGCATGAGAAAGCTAACAGCAGCACTGATAAGCTAAAACAGCTGCACAGATAAGCTAACACAGGTGCATAGATAAGCTAACACAGCTGCAGAGATAAGGTAAGAGAACTGCATGTATACGATAAAACCTGCATAGATAAGCTAACACAACTGAATGGGTAGCTAACACAGCTGAATAGATAAGCTAACATAACTGCATATATAGCTATCACAGCTGATAGATAAGCTAACACAGCTGCATGGATAAGCAAACACAGTGGCATAGATAGCTAACCCAGCTGCATAGATAAGCAAATACAAGTGTATTGATTGCTAACACAGCTGCACAGATAAGCAAACACAAGTGCATGGATAGCTAACACCGCTGCACAGATAAGCTAACACTACTGCATAGAAAACCTAACACAACTGCATGGATAATCTAACAGCTGCATTGATATGCTAAAACAACTGCATGGATAGCCAGCAGCTGCATAGATAAACTAACAAAGCTGCATAGATAAGCTAACATTGCTGCATGGATAACCTAACACAGCTGACCAGATAACACAGCTGCATGGATAAGCAAACACAGCAGCATAGATAAGTTAACACTGCTGCACAGATAAGCTAGCACAGCTGAATAGATAAGCAAACACAGTTGCATAGATAAGCTAACACAACTGCATTGATAGCAAAGACAACAGGTGCATAGATAAGCTAACATAGCTGCATGGATAAGTAAAACAGCTGCATGGATAAACTAACACAACTGCATGGTTTAGTTAACACAACTGCATTGATAAGCTAACACAGCTTTTTGGATAAGCAAACACAGCAGCACAGATAAGTTAACACTGCTGCACAGATAAGCTAACACAGCTGCATAGATAAGCTAACACAGTTGCATAGATACGCTAACACAACTGCACTGAGAAGCTAAAAAAGCTGCACAGATAAGCTAACACAGCTGCACAGATAAGGTAAGAGAACTGCATGTATACGATAACACCTACATAGATAAACCAACACAACTCAATGGGTAGCTAACACAGCTGCACAGATAAGCTGACACAGCTGCATAGATAGCTATCACAGCTGATAGATAACTTAACACAGCTGCATGGATAAGCAAACACAGTGGCACAGAACAAATAACACACCTGCATAGCTAAGCTAACACAACTGCAGTGATAGCTAACACAGCTGCATAGATAAGCAAACAGAACTGTATTGTTTGCAAATACAGCTGCATAGATAAGCTAACACAACTGCATTGATAGCAAAGACAGCAGCTGCATAGATAAGCTAACACAACTGATTATTAAGCTATCACCTGCATAGCTAAGCTAAAACAACTGCAGTGATAGCTAACACAGCTACATAGATGAGCAAATACAACTGTATTGATTGCTAACACACTTGCATAGATAAGCAAACACTACTGCATGGATAGCTAACACAGCTGCACTGATAAGCTAACACTGCTACATAGATAAGCTAACATAACTGCATGAATAAGCTAACAGTTGCATAGATAGGCTAACAAAACTGCATGGATAGCTAGGGGCTGCATAGATGACCTAACAAAGCTGCATAGATAAGATAACACTGCTGCATTGATAAGCTAACACAGCTGCACTGATCACAGAGCTGTGCAGGTAAGGAAACACAGCAGTATAGATAAGTTGACACTGCTGCAGAGATAAGCTTATACAGCTGCATAGATAAGCTAGCACACTTGCATAGATAAGCTAACACAACAGCATGGATAGCTAAGACAGCAGCTGCATCTATATAAATTAACACAGCTGCATAGATAAGCTAACAGAACTGCATATATACGCTGACATCTGCATAGATAAGCTAACGCAACTGAATGGGTAGCCAACACACCTGCATAGATAAGCTAACACAGCTGCATGGATAAGCTAACACAGCAGCATAGATAAGCTAACACAGCACCACAGATAAGCAAAAACTGCTGCATAGTTAGGCTAAAACAGCTGCATGGCTAAGATAACACAACTGCATGGATATGTAACACAGCTGCTGCATAGATAAGCTAACACAGCTGCAGGGATAAACAAACACAGCAGCATAGATACGCTAACTGCTGCATGGATGAGATAACACAACTGCATGGATGAGCTACCACAGCTGCATAGATAAACTAACACAACTGCATGGTTTAGTTAACACAACTGCATTGATAAGCTAACACCGCTGCTTTGATAAGCTAACACAATTGCATAGATATGTTAACAATGCTGCAGAGATAAGCTAACAAACTGCATAGATAAGCTAACAGAACTGCATATATACGCTGACATCTGCATAGATAAGCTAACACAACTGAATGGGTAGCTAACACAGCTGCAAAAATAAGGTCACACAACTGTATATATAGCTATCACAGCAGCATAGATTAGCTAACACTGCTGCCCAGATAAGCTAACACAGCTGCATAGATAACCCAACACAGTTGCATAGATAACCCAACACAGTTGCATAGATAAGCTAACACAACTGCATGGATAGCTAAGACAGCAGCTGCATAGATAAGCTAACACAGCTGCATAAATAACAGGTGAATAGACAAGCTAATAGCTACATGCATAAGATAACACAACTGCATGTATACACTAACATCTGCATAGATAAGCTAACACAACTGAATGGGTAGCCCCTCACAGCTGCATAGATAAGGTAACACAACTGCATAGATAGCTATCACAGCAGCATAGATAAGCTAACACTGCTGCACAGATAACCTAACACAGCTGCATAGATAACCCAACACAGTTGTATAGATAAGCTAACACAACTGCATGGATAGCTAAGACAGCAGCTGCATAGATACGCTAACACAGTTGCATAAATAACAGGTGAATAGATAAAATAACAGCTGCATGGATAAGATAACACAACTGCATGGATAAGTAAAACAGCTGCATAGATGAACTAACACAACTGCATGGTTTAGTTAACACAACTGCATTGATAAACTAACACAGCTGCTTGGATAAGCAAACACAGCAGCACAGATAAGCTAACACTGCTGCACAGATACGCTAACACAGTTCCATAGATAAGGTAACACAGTTGCATAGATAAGCTAACACAACTGCATTGATAAGCTAACACAGCTGCACAGATAAGGTGAGACAACTGCATGTATATGCTAACACCTGCATAGATAAGGTAACACAACTCAATGGGTAGCTAACACAGCTGTACAGATAATCTAACACATCTCCATAGATAGCTATCACAGCTGATAGATAAGTCAACACAGCTGCATGGATAAGCAAACACATTGGCACAGAAAAAATAACACAGATGCATAGCTAAGCTAACACAACTGATGAATAGGCTAACACCTGCATAGATGAGCAAACACAACTGTATCGTTTGCTAAGACTGCTGCATAGATAAGCTAATACAACTCCATGGATAAGCTAACAGATGCATAGATATTCTAACAAAACTGCATGGATAGCTAGCAGCTGCATAGATAAGCTAACATAGCTGCATAGGTAAATTAACACTGCTGCATTAATAAGCTAACACAGCTGCACAGATAACACAGCTGCATGGATAAGCAAACACAGCAGCATAAGTAATTTAACACTGCTGCACAGATAAGCTAAGACTGCTGTATAGATAAGCTAACACAGCTGCATAGTTAAGTTAACAGAACTGCCTGTATACCATATCCCCTGCATAGATAAGCTAACACAAACGAATGGGTAAGCTAACTCAGCTGCATAAAATAAGCTAACACAGTTGCATAGATAAGCTAACACAACTGCGTGGATAGCTAAGACAGCAGCTGCATAAATAAGCCAACACAGCTGCATTGATAAGCTAACGCAGCTGCATAAATAAGCTAATACAGTTGCATAGATAAGCTAACACAGCTGCATGAGAAAGCTAACAGCAGCACTGATAAGCTAAAACAGCTGCACAGATAAGCTAAAACAGCTGCATAGATAAGCTAACACAGCTGCAGAGATAAGGTAAGAGGACTGCATGTATACGATAAAACCTGCATAGAAAACTAACACAACTGAATGGGTAGCTAACACAGCTGAATAGATAAGCTAACATAACTGCATATATAGCTATCACAGCTGATAGATAAGCTAACACAGCTGCATGGATAAGCAAACACAGTGGCATAGATAGCTAAACCAGCTGCATAGATAAGCAAATACAACTGTATTGATTGGTAACACAGCTGCATAGATAAGCAAACACGAGTGCATGGATAGCTAACACCGCTGCACAGATAAGCTAACACTACTGCATAGAAAACCTAACACAACTGCATGGATAATCTAACAGCTGCATTGATATGCTAAAACAACTGCATGGATAGCCAGCAGGTGCATAGATAAGCTAACATAGCTGCATGGATAAGTAAAACAGCTGCATGGATAAACTAACACAACTGCATGGTTTAGTTAACACAACTGCATTGATAAGCTAACACAGCTTTTTGGATAAGCAAACACAGCAGCACAGATAAGTTAACACCGCTGCACAGATAAGCTAACACAGCTGCATAGATAAGCTAACACAGTTGCATAGATACGCTAACACAACTGCACTGATAAGCTAAAAAAGCTGCACAGATAAGCTAACACAGCTGCACAGATAAGGTAAGAGAACTGCATGTATACGATAACACCTACATAGATAAACCAACACAACTCAATGGGTAGCTAACACAGCTGCATAGATAAGCTGACACAGCTGCATAGATAGCTATCACAGCTGATAGATAACTTAACACAGCTGCATGGATAAGCAAACACAGTGGCACAGAACAAATAACACACCTGCATAGCTAAGCTAACACAACTGCAGTGATAGCTAACACAGCTGCATAGATAAGCAAACAGAACTGTATTGTTTGCAAATACAGCTGCATAGATAAGCTAACACAACTGCATTGATAGCAAAGACAGCAGCTGCATAGATAAGCTAACACAACTGATTATTAAGCTATCACCTGCATAGCTAAGCTAAAACAACTGCAGTGATAGCTAACACAGCTACATAGAAGAGCAAATACAACTGTATTGATTGCTAACACACTTGCATAGATAAGCAAACACTACTGCATGGATAGCTAACACAGCTGCACTGATAAGCTAACACTGCTACATAGATAAGCTAACATAACTGCATGAATAAGCTAACAGTTGCATAGATAGGCTAACAAAACTGCATGGATAGCTAGGGGCTGCATAGATGACCTAACAAAGCTGCATAGATAAGATAACACTGCTGCATTGATAAGCTAACACAGCTGCACTGATCACAGAGCTGTGCAGGTAAGGAAACACAGCAGTATAGATAAGTTGACACTGCTGCAGAGATAAGCTTATACAGCTGCATAGATAAGCTAGCACACTTGCATAGATAAGCTAACACAACAGCATGGATAGCTAAGACAGCAGCTGCATCTATATAAATTAACACAGCTGCATAGATAAGCTAACAGAACTGCATATATACGCTGACATCTGCATAGATAAGGTAACGCAACTGAATGGGTAGCCAACACACCTGCATAGATAAGCTAACACAGCTGCATGGATAAGCTAACACAGCAGCATAGATAAGCTAACACAGCACCACAGATAAGCAAAAACTGCTGCATAGTTAGGCTAAAACAGCTGCATGGCTAAGATAACACAACTGCATGGATATGTAACACAGCTGCTGCATTGATAAGCTAACACAGCTGCACAGATAAGGTGAGACAACTGCATGTATACGCTAACACCTGCATAGATAAGCTAACACAACTCAATGGGTAGCTAACACAGCTGTACAGATAATCTAACACATCTCCATAGATAGCTATCACAGCTGATAGATAAGTCAACACAGCTGCATGGATAAGCAAACACATTGGCACAGAAAAAATAACACAGATGCATAGCTAAGCTAACACAACTGATGAATAGGCTAACACCTGCATAGATGAGCAAACACAACTGTATCGTTTGCTAAGACTGCTGCATAGATAAGCTAATACAACTCCATGGATAAGCTAACAGATGCATAGATATTCTAACAAAACTGCATGGATAGCTAGCAGCTGCATAGATAAGCTAACACAGCTGCATAGGTAAATTAACACTGCTGCATTAATAAGCTAACACAGCTGCACAGATAACACAGCTGCATGGATAAGCAAACACAGCAGCATAAGTAATTTAACACTGCTGCACAGATAAGCTAAGACTGCTGTATAGATAAGCTAACACAGCTGCATAGTTAAGTTAACAGAACTGCCTGTATACCATATCACCTGCATAGATAAGCTAACACAAACGAATGGGTAAGCTAACTCAGCTGCATAAAATAAGCTAACACAGTTGCATAGATAAGCTAACACAACTGCGTGGATAGCTAAGACAGCAGCTGCATAAATAAGCCAACACAGCTGCATTGATAAGCTAACGCAGCTGCATAAATAAGCTAATACAGTTGCATAGATAAGCTAACACAGCTGCATGAGAAAGCTAACAGCAGCACTGATAAGCTAAAACAGCTGCACAGATAAGCTAAAACAGCTGCATAGATAAGCTAACACAGCTGCAGAGATAAGGTAAGAGGACTGCATGTATACGATAAAACCTGCATAGATAAACTAACACAACTGAATGGGTAGCTAACACAGCTGAATAGATAAGCTAACATAACTGCATATATAGCTATCACAGCTGATAGATAAGCTAACACAGCTGCATGGATAAGCAAACACAGTGGCATAGATAGCTAAACCAGCTGCATAGATAAGCAAATACAACTGTATTGATTGGTAACACAGCTGCATAGATAAGCAAACACGAGTGCATGGATAGCTAACACCGCTGCACAGATAAGCTAACACTACTGCATAGAAAAACTAACACAACTGCATGGATAATCTAACAACTGCATTGATATGCTAACAAAACTGCATGGATAGCTAGCAGCTGCATAGATAAACTAACAAAGCTGCATAGATAAGCTAACACTGCTGCATGGATAACCGAACACAGCTGACCAGATAACACAGCTGCATGGATAAGCAAACACAGCAGCATAGATAAGTTAACACTGCTGCACAGATAAGCTAACACAGCTGAATAGATAAGCAAACACTGTTGCATAGATAAGCTAACACAACTGCATTGATAGCAAAGACAACAGGTGCATAGATAAGCTACCAGAGCTGCATGGATAAGTAAAACAGCTGCATGGATAAACTAACACAACTGCATGGTTTAGTTAACACAACTGCATTGATAAGCTAACACAGCTTTTTGGATAAGCAAACACAGCAGCACAGATAAGTTAACACTGCTGCACAGATAAGCTAACACAGCTGCATAGATAAGCTAACACAGTTGCATAGATACGCTAACACAACTGCACTGATAAGCTAAAACAGCTGCACAGATAAGCTAACACAGCTGCAGATAAGGTAAGAGAACTGCATGTATATGGTAACACCTGCATAGATAAACTAACACAACTCAATGGGTAGCTAACACAGCTGCATAGATAAGCTGACACAGCTGCATAGATAGCTATCACAGCTGATAGATAAGTTAACACAGCTGCATGGATAAGCAAACACAGTGGCACAGAACAAATAACACACCTGCATAGGTAAGCTAACACAACTGCAGTGAGAGCTAACACAGCTGCATAGATAAGCAAACACAACTGTATTGTTTGCTAACACAGCTGCATAGATAAGCTAACACAACTGCATGGATAAGCTAACAGCTGCATAGATATGCTAACAAAACTGCAGCTGCATAGATAAGCTAACAGTTCCATAGATAAGTTAACACTGCTGCATGGATAAGCTAACACAGCTGCACAGATAACACAGGTGCATGGATAAGCAAACACAGCAGCATAGATAAGCTAACACTGCTGCACAGATAAGCTAACACAGCTGCATAGATAACCCAACACAGTTGCATAGATAAGCTAACACAACTGCATGGATAGCTAAGACAGCAGCTGCATCGATAGCTAACACAGCTGCATAAATAACACCTGAATAGATAAGCTAACAGCTGCATCGATAAGATAACACAACTGCATGTATACGCTAACATCTGCATAGATAAGCTAACACAAATGAATGGGTAAACTACACAGCTGCATAGATAAGGTAACACAACTGCATATATAGCTACCACAGCAGCATAGATAAGCTAACACTGCTGCACAGATAAGCTAACAGCTGCGTAGATAACCCAACACAGTTGTATAGATAACCTAACACAACTGCTTGGATAGCTAAGACAGCAGCTGCATAGATAAACTAACACAGCTGCATAAATAACAGGTGAAAAGATAAGCTAACAGCTGCGTGGATAAGATAACACAACTGCATGGATAAGTAAAACAGCTGCATAGATAAACTAACACAACAGCATGGTTTAGTTAACACAACTGCATTGATAAGCTAACACAGCTGCTTGGATAAGCAAACACAGCAGCACAGATAAGTTAACACTGCTGCACAGATAAGCTAACACAGCTGCATAGATAAGCTAACACAGTTGCATAGATACACTAACACAACTGCACTGATAAGCTAAAAGAGCTGCACAGATAAGCTAACACAGCTGCACAGATAAGGTAAGAGAACTGCATGTATACGATAACACCTGCATAGATAAACTAATACAACTCAATGGGTAGCTAACACAGCTCCATAGATAAGCTGACACAGCTGCATAGATAGCTATCACAGCTGATAGATAACTTAACACAGCTGCATGGATGAGCAAACACAGTGGCAGAGAACAAATAACACACATGCATAGGTAAGCTAACACAACTGCAGTGATAGCTAACACAGCTGCATAGATAAGCAAACACAACTGTATTGTTTGCTAACACAGTTGCATAGATAAGCTAACACAACTGCATTGATAAGCTAACACAGCTGCACAGATAAGGTAAGAGAACTGCATGTATAGGCTAACACCTGCATAGATAAGCTAACACAACTCAATGGGTAGCTAACACAGCTGCACAGATAATCCAACACACCTGCATTGATAGCTATCACAGATGATAGATAAGTCAACACAGCTGCATGGATAAGCAAACACATTGGCACAGAAAAAATAACACAGATGCATAGCTAAGCTAACACAACTGATGAATAAGCTAACACCTGCATAAATAAGCAAACATAACCGTATTGTTTGCTAAGACTGCTGCATAGATAAGCTAATACAACTCCACGGATAAGCTAACAGCTGCATGGGTATTCTAACAAAACTGCATGGATCGCTAGCAGCTGCACAGATAAGCTAACACAGCTGCATTGGTAAATTAACACTGCTGCATGAATAAGCTAACACAGCTGCACAGATAACACAGCTGCATGGATAAGCAAAGACAGCAGCATAAGTAATTTAACACTGCTGCACAGATAAGCTAAGACAGCTGTATAGATAAGCTAACACAGTTGCATAGATAAGCTAACACAACTGCATTGATAGCAAAGACAGCAGCTGCATAAATAAGATAACACAGCTGCATAGTTAAGTTAACAGAACTGCCTGTATACCATATCACCTGCATAGATAAGCTAACACAAACGAATGGGTAAGCTAACTCAGCTGCACAAATAAGCTAACACAGTTGCATAGATAAGCTAACACAACTGCGTGGATAGCTAAGACAGCAGCTGCAAGCATAAGCCAACACAGCTGCATCGCTAAGCTAACGCAGCTGCATAAATAAGCTAATACAGTTGCATAGATAAGCTAACACAGCTGCATGAGAAAGCTAACAGCAGCACTGATAAGCTAAAACAGCTACACAGATAAGCTAACACAGCTGCATAGATAAGCTAACACAGCTGCAGAGATAAGCTAACACAGCTGCAGAGATAAAGTAAGAGAACTGCATGTATACGATAAAACCTGCATAGATAAGCTAACACAACTGAATGGGTAGCTAACACAGCTGAATAGATAAGCTAACATAACTGCATATATAGCTATCACAGCTGATAGATAAGCTAACACAGCTGCATGGATAAGCAAACACAGTGGCATAGATAGCTAACCCAGCTGCATAGATAAGCAAATACAAGTGTATTGATTGCTAACACAGCTGCATAGATAAGCAAACACAAGTGCATGGATAGCTAACACCGCTGCACAGATAAGCTAACACTACTGCATAGAAAACCTAACACAACTGCATGGATAATCTAACAGCTGCATTGATATGCTAAAACAACTGCATGGATAGCCAGCAGCTGCATAGATAAACTAACAAAGCTGCATAGATAAGCTAACATTGCTGCATGGATAACCTAACACAGCTGACCAGATAACACAGCTGCATGGATAAACAAACACAGCAGCATAGATAAGTTAACACTGCTGCACAGATAAGCTAGCACAGCTGAATAGATAAGCAAACACAGTTGCATAGATAAGCTAACACAACTGCATTGATAGCAAAGACAACAGGTGCATAGATAAGCTAACATAGCTGCATGGATAAGTAAAACAGCTGCATGGATAAACTAACACAACTGCATGGTTTAGTTAACACAACTGCATTGATAAGCTAACACAGCTTTTTGGATAAGCAAACACAGCAGCACAGATAAGTTAACACTGCTGCACAGATAAGCTAACACAGCTGCATAGATAAGCTAACACAGTTGCATAGATACGCTAACACAACTGCACTGATAAGCTAAAAAAGCTGCACAGATAAGCTAACACAGCTGCACAGATCAGGTAAGAGAACTGCATGTATACGATAACACCTACATAGATAAACCAACACAACTCAATGGGTAGCTAACACAGCTCCATAGATAAGCTGACACAGCTGCATAGATAGCTATCACAGCTGATAGATAACTTAACACAGCTGCATGGATAAGCAAACACAGTGGCACAGAACAAATAACACACCTGCATAGCTAAGATAACACAACTGCAGTGATAGCTAACACAGCTGCATAGATAAGCAAACAGAACTGTATTGTTTGCAAATACAGCTGCATAGATAAGCTAACACAACTGCATTGATAGCAAAGACAGCAGCTGCATAGATAAGCTAACACAACTGATTATTAAGCTATCACCTGCATAGCTAAGCTAAAACAACTGCAGTGATAGCTAACACAGCTACATAGATGAGCAAATACAACTGTATTGATTGCTAACACACTTGCATAGATAAGCAAACACTACTGCATGGATAGCTAACACAGCTGCACTGATAAGCTAACACTGCTACATAGATAAGCTAACACAACTGCATGAATAAGCTAACAGTTGCATAGATAGATTAACAAAACTGCATGGATAGCTAGGGGCTGCATAGATGACCTAACAAAGCTGCATAGATAAGCTAACACAGCTGCACTGATCACAGAGCTGTGCAGGTAAGGAAACACAGCAGTATAGATAAGTTGACACTGCTGCAGAGATAAGCTTATACAGCTGCATAGATAAGCTAGCACAGTTGCATAGATAAGCTAACACAACAGCATGGATAGCTAAGACAGCAGCTGCATCTATATAAATTAACACAGCTGCATAGATAAGCTAACAGAACTGCATATATACGCTGACATCTGCATAGATAAGCTAACGCAACTGAATGGGTAGCCAACACACCTGCATAGATAAGCTAACACAGCTGCATGGATAAGCTAACACAGCAGCATAGATAAGCTAACACAGCACCACAGATAAGCAAAAACCGCTGCATGATTAGGCTAAAACAGCTGCATGGCTAAGATAACACAACTGCATGGATATGTAACACAGCTGCTGCATAGATAAGCTAACACAACTGCAGGGATAAACAAACACAGCAGCATAGATACGCTAACTGCTGCATGGATGAGATAACACAACTGCATGGATGAGCTACCTCAGCTGCATAGATAAACTAACACAACTGCATGGTTTAGTTAACACAACTGCATTGATAAGCTAACACCGCTGCTTTGATAAGCTAACACAATTGCATAGATACGTTAACAATGCTGCAGAGATAAGCTAACAAACTGCATAGATAAGCTAACAGAACTGCATATATACGCTGACATCTGCATAGATAAGCTAACACAACTGAATGGGTAGCTAACACAGCTGCAAAAATAAGGTCACACAACTGTATAGATAGCTATCACAGCAGCATAGATTAGCTAACACTGCTGCCCAGATAAGCTAACTCAGGTGCATAGATTACCCAACACAGTTGCATAGATAAGCTAACACAACTGCATGGATAGCTAAGACAGCAGCTGCATAGATAAGCTAACACAGCTGCATAAATAACAGGTGAATAGACAAGCTAATAGCTACATGCATAAGATAACACAACTGCATGTATACACTAACATCTGCATAGATAAGCTAACACAACTGAATGGGTAGCCCCTCACAGCTGCATAGATAAGGTAACACAACTGCATAGATAGCTATCACAGCAGCATAGATAAGCTAACACTGCTGCACAGATAAGCTAACACAGCTGCATAGATAACCCAACACAGTTGTATAGATAAGCTAACACAACTGCATGGATAGCTAAGACAGCAGCTGCATAGATACGCTAACACAGTTGCATAAATAACAGGTGAATAGATAAACTAACATCTGCATGGATAAGATAACACAACTGCATGGATAAGTAAAACAGCTGCATAGATGAACTAACACAACTGCATGGTTTAGTTAACACAACTGCATTGATAAGCTAACACAGCTGCTTGGATAAGCAAACACAGCAGCACAGATAAGCTAACACTGCTGCACAGATACGCTAACACAGCTCCACAGATAAGGTAACACAGTTGCATAGATAAGCTAACACAACTGCATTGATAAGCTAACACAGCTGCACAGATAAGGTGAGACAACTGCATGTATACGCTAACACCTGCATAGATAAGCTAACATAACTCAATGGGTAGCTAACACAGCTGTACAGATAATCTAACACATCTCCATAGATAGCTATCACAGCTGATAGATAAGTCAACACAGCTGCATGGATAAGCAAACACATTGGCACAGAAAAAATAACACAGATGCATAGCTAAGCTAACACAACTGATGAATAGGCTAACACCTGCATAGATGAGCAAACACAACTGTATCGTTTGCTAAGACTGCTGCATAGATAAGCTAATACAACTCCATGGATAAGCTAACAGATACATAGATATTCTAACAAAACTGCATGGATAGCTAGCAGCTGCATAGATAAGCTAACACAGCTGCATAGGTAAATTAACACTGCTGCATTAATAAGCTAACACAGCTGCACAGATAACACAGCTGCATGGATAAGCAAACACAGCAGCATAAGTAATTTAACACTGCTGCACAGATAAGCTAAGACTGCTGTATAGATAAGCTAACACAGCTGCATAGTTAAGTTAACCGAACTGCCTGTATACCATATCACCTGCATAGATAAGCTAACACAAACGAATGGGTAAGCTAACTCAGCTGCATAAAATAAGCTAACACAGTTGCATAGATAAGCTAACACAACTGCGTGGATAGCTAAGACAGCAGCTGCATAAATAAGCCAACACAGCTGCATTGATAAGCTAACGCAGCTGCATAAATAAGCTAATACAGTTGCATAGATAAGCTAACACAGCTGCATGAGAAACCTAACAGCAGCACTGATAAGCTAAAACAGCTGCACAGATAAGCTAAAACAGCTGCATAGATAAGCTAACACAGCTGCAGAGATAAGGTAAGAGGACTGCATGTATACGATAAAACCTGCATAGATAAACTAACACAACTGAATGGGTAGCTAACACAGCTGAATAGATAAGCTAACATAACTGCATATATAGCTATCACAGCTGATAGATAAGCTAACACTGCTGCATGGATAACCGAACACAGCTGACCAGATAACACAGCTGCATGGATAAGCAAACACAGCAGCATAGATAAGTTAACACTGCTGCACAGATAAGATAACACAGTTGAATAGATAAGCAAACACAGTTGCATAGATACGCTAACACAACTGCATTGATAGCAAAGACAACAGGTGCATAGATAAGCTAACACAGCTGCATGGATAAGTAAAACAGCTGCATGGATAAACTAACACAACTGCATGGTTTAGTTAACACAACTGCATTGATAAGCTAACACAACTTTTTGGGTAAGCAAACACAGCAGCACAGATAAGTTAACACTGCTGCACAGATAAGCTAACACAGCTGCATAGATAAGCTAACACAGTTGCATAGATACGCTAACACAGCTGCACAGATAAGCTAACACAGCTGCACAGATAGCTATCACAGCTGATAGATAAGTTAACACAGCTGCATGGATAAGCAAACACAGTGGCACAGACCAAATAACACACCTGCATAGGTAAGCTAACACAACTGCAGTGATAGCTAACACAGCTGCATAGATAAGCAAACACAACTGTATTGTTTGCTAACACAGCTGCATAGATAAGCTAACACAACTGCATGGATAAGCTAACAGCTGCATAGATATGCTAACAAAACTGCAGCTGCATAGATAAGCTAACAGTTGCATAGATAAGTTAACACAGCTGCATGGATAAGCTAACACAGCTGCACAGATAAGACAGGTGCATGGATAAGCAAACACAGCAGCATAGATAAGCTAACACTGCTGCACAGATAAGCTAACACAGCTGCATAGATAACCCAACACAGTTGCATAGATAAGCTAACACAACTGCATGGATAGCTAAGACAGCAGCTGCATTGATAGCTAACACAGCTGCATAAATAACAGGTGAATAGACAAGCTAACAGCTGCATCGATAAGATAACACAACTGCATGTATACGCTAACATCTGCATAGATAAGCTAACACAAATGAATGGGTAAACTACACAGCTGCATAGATAAGGTAACACAACTGCATAGATAGCTACCACAGCAGCATAGATAAGCTAACATTGCTGCACAGATAAGCTAACAGCTGCGTAGATAACCCAACACAGTTGTATAGATAAGCTAACACAACTGCATGGATATCTAAGACAGCAGCTGCATAGATAAACTAACACAGCTGCATAAATAACAGGTGGAAAGATAAGCTAACAGATGCGTGGATAAGATAACACAACTGCATGGATAAGTAAAACAGCTGCATAGATAAACTAACACAACTGCATGGTTTAGTTAACACAACTGCATTGATAAGCTAACACACCTGCTTCGATAAGCAAACACAGCAGCACAGATAAGCTAACACTGCTGTACAGATAAGCTAACACAGCTGCATAGATAAGCTAACACAGTTGCATAGATAAGCTAACACAACTGCATTGATAAGCTAAAACAGCTGCACAGATAAACTAACACAGCTGCACAGATGAGGTAAGAGAACTGCATGTATACACTAACACCTGCATAGATAATCTAACACAACTCAATGTGTAGCTAACACAGCTGCATAGATAGGCTAACACATCTGCATAGATAGCTATCACGGCTGATAGATAAGTCAACACAGCTGCATGGATAAGCAAACACATTGGCACAGAAAAAATAACACAGCTGCTTAGCTAAGCTAACACAACTGATGAATAAGCTAACACCTGCATAGATAAGCAAACATAACTGTATTGTTTGCTAAGACAGCTGCATAGATAAGCTAACACAACTGCATGGATAAGCTAACAGCTGCATAGATATGCTAACAAAACTGCAGCTGCATAGATAAGCTAACAGTTGCATAGATAAGTTAACACAGCTGCATGGATAAGCTAACACAGCTGCACAGATAAGACAGGTGCATGGATAAGCAAACACAGCAGCATAGATAAGCTAACACTGCTGCACAGATAAGCTAACACAGCTGCATAGATAACCCAACACAGTTGCATAGATAAGCTAACACAACTGCATGGATAGCTAAGACAGCAGCTGCATTGATAGCTAACACAGCTGCATAAATAACAGGTGAATAGACAAGCTAACAGCTGCATCGATAAGATAACACAACTGCATGTATACGCTAACATCTGCATAGATAAGCTAACACAAATGAATGGGTAAACTACACAGCTGCATAGATAAGGTAACACAACTGCATAGATAGCTACCACAGCAGCATAGATAAGCTAACATTGCTGCACAGATAAGCTAACAGCTGCGTAGATAACCCAACACAGTTGTATAGATAAGCTAACACAACTGCATGGATATCTAAGACAGCAGCTGCATAGATAAACTAACACAGCTGCATAAATAACAGGTGGAAAGATAAGCTAACAGATGCGTGGATAAGATAACACAACTGCATGGATAAGTAAAACAGCTGCATAGATAAACTAACACAACTGCATGGTTTAGTTAACACAACTGCATTGATAAGCTAACACACCTGCTTCGATAAGCAAACACAGCAGCACAGATAAGCTAACACTGCTGTACAGATAAGCTAACACAGCTGCATAGATAAGCTAACACAGTTGCATAGATAAGCTAACACAACTGCATTGATAAGCTAAAACAGCTGCACAGATAAACTAACACAGCTGCACAGATGAGGTAAGAGAACTGCATGTATACACTAACATCTGCATAGATAATCTAACACAACTCAATGTGTAGCTAACACAGCTGCATAGATAGGCTAACACATCTGCATAGATAGCTATCACGGCTGATAGATAAGTCAACACAGCTGCATGGATAAGCAAACACATTGGCACAGAAAAAATAACACAGCTGCTTAGCTAAGCTAACACAACTGATGAATAAGCTAACACCTGCATAGATAAGCAAACATAACTGTATTGTTTGCTAAGACTGCTGCATAGATAAGCTAATACAACTCCACGGATAAGCTAACAGATGCATGGATATTCTAACAAAACTGCATGGATCGCTAGCAGCTGCACAGATAAACTAACACAGCTTTATAGATAAGTTAACACAGTTGCATAGATAAGCTAACACAACTGATTATTTAGCTAACACCTGCATAGCTAAGCTAAAACAACTGCAGTGATAGCTAACACAGCTGCATAGATGAGGAAATACAACTGTATTGATTGCTAACACAGTTGCATAGATAAGCAAACACTACTGCATGGATAGCTAACACAGCTGCACTGATAAGCTAACACTGCTGCATAGATAAGCTAACACAACTGCATGAATAAGCTAACAGTTGCATAGATAGGCTAACAAAACTGCATGGATAGCTAGGGGCTGCATGGATGACCTAACAAAGCTGCATAGATAAGATAACACTGCTGCATTGATAAGCTAACACAGCTGCACCGATCACAGAGCTGTGCAGATAAGGAAACACTGCAGTATAGATAAATTAACACTGCTGCAGAGATAAGCTTACACAGCTGCATAGATAAGCTAGCACAGTTGCATAGATAAGCTAACACAACAGCATGGATAGCTAAGACAGCAGCTGCATCTATATAAGTTAACACAGCTGCATAGATAAGCTAACAGAACTGCATATATACGCAGACATCTGCAAAGATAAGCTAACGCAACTGAATGGGTAGCCAACACACCTGCATAGATAAGCTAACACAGCTGCATGGATAAGCTAACACAGCAGCATAGATAAGCTAACACAGCACCACAGATAAGCAAAAACTGCTGCATAGTTAGGCTAAAACATCTGCATGGCTAAGATAACACAACTGCATGGATATGTAACACAGCTGCTGCATAGATAAGCTAACACAGCTGCATGGATAAGCAAACACAGCTGCATAGATAAAGTAACACAACTGCATGGTTTAGTTAACACAACTTCATTGATAAGCTAACACCGCTGCTTTGATAAGCTAACACAACTGCATAGATACGTTAACAATGCTGCAGAGATAAGCTAACAAACTGCATAGATAAGCTAACAGAACTGCATATATACGCTGACATCTGCATAGATAAGCTAACACAACGGAATGGGTAGCTAACACAACTGCAAAAATAAGGTCACACAACTGTATAGATAGCTATCACAGCAGCATAGATTAGCTAACACTGCTCCACAGATAAGCTAACACAGCTGCATAGATAACCCAACACAGTTGTATAGATAAGCTAACACAACTGCATGGATAGCTAAGATAGCAGCTGCATAGATAAGCTAATACAGCTGGATAAATAACAGGTGAATAGACAAGGTAATAGCTACATGCATAAGATAACACAACTGCATGTATACACTAACATCTGCATAGATAAGCTAACACAACTGAATGGGAAGCCCCTCACAGCTGCATAGATAAGGTAACACAACTGCATAGATAGCTATTACAGCTGCATAGATAAGCTGACACAGCTGCATAGATAGCTATCACAGCTGATAGATAACTTAACACAGCTGCATGGATAAGCAAACACAGTGGCACAGAACAAATAACACACATGCATAGGTAAGCTAACACAACTGCAGTGATAGCTAACACAGCTGCATAGATAAGCAAACACAACTGTATTGTTTGCTAACACAGTTGCATAGATAAGCTAACACAACTGCATTGATAAGCTAACACAGCTGCACAGATAAGGTAAGAGAACTGCATGTATACGCTAACACCTGCATAGATAAGCTAACACAACTCAATGGGTAGCTAACACAGCTGCACAGATAATCCAACACATCTGCATTGATAGCTATCACAGATGATAGATAAGTCAACACAGCTGCATGGATAAGCAAACACATTGGCACAGAAAAAATAACACAGATGCATAGCTAAGCTAACACAACTGATAAATAAGCTAACACCTGCATAAATAAGCAAACATAACCGTATTGTTTGCTGAGACTGCTGCATAGATAAGCTAATACAACTCCACGGATAAGCTAACAGCTGCATGGGTATTCTAACAAAACTGCATGGATCGCTAGCAGCTGCATAGATAAGCTAACACAGTTGCATAGGTAAATTAACACTGCTGCATGAATAAGCTAACACAGCTGCACAGATAACACAGCTGCATGGATAAGCAAACGCAGCAGCATAATTCATTTAACACTGCTGCACAGATAAGCTAAGACAGCTGTATAGATAAGCTAACACAGTTGCATAGATAAGCTAACACAACTGCATTGATAGCAAAGACAGCAGCTGCATAAATAAGCTAACATAGCTGCACAGATAAGCTAATACAGCTCCATAGATAAGGTAACACAGTTGCATAGATAAGCTAACACAGCTGCAGAGATAAGGTGAGAGAACTGCATGTATACGCTAACACCTGCATAGATAAGCTAACACAACTCAATGGGTAGCTAACACAGCTGCACAGATAATCTAACACATCTGCATAGATAGCTATCACAGCTGATAGATAGGTCAACACAGCTGCATGAATAAGCAAACACAATGGCTCAGAAAAAATAACACAGATGCATAGCTAAGCTAACGCAACTGATGAATAGGCTAACACCTGAATAGATTAGCAAACACAATTGTATTGTTTGCTAAGACTGCTGCATAGATAAGCTAATACAACTCCATGGAAAAGCTAACAGCTGCATAGATATTCTAACAAAACTGCATGGATAGCTAGCAGCTGCATAGATAAGATAACACAGCTGCATAGGTAAATTAACACTGCTGCATGAATACGCTAACACAGCTGCACAGATAACACAGCTGCATGGATAAGCAAACACAGCAGCATAATTCATTTAACACTGCTGCACAGATAAGCTAAGACAGCTGTATAGATAAGCTAACACAGTTGCATAGATAAGCTAACACAACTGCATTGATAGCAAAGACAGCAGCTGCATAAATAAGCTAACACAGCTGCATAGTTAAGTTAATAGAACTGCCTGTATACCATATCACCTGCATAGATAAGCTAACACAAACAAATGGGTAAGCTAACTCAGCTGCACAAATAAGCTAACACAGTTGCATAGATAAGCTAACACAGCTGCATGAGAAAGCTAACAGCAGCACTGATAAGCTAAAACAGCTGCACAGATAAGCTAACACAGGTGCATAGATAAGCTAACACAGCTGCAGAGATAAGGTAAGAGAACTGCATGTATACGATAAAACCTGCATAGATAAGCTAACACAACTGAATGGGTAGCTAACACAGCTGAATAGATAAGCTAACATAACTGCATATATAGCTATCACAGCTGATAGATAAGCTAACACAGCTGCATGGATAAGCAAACACAGTGGCATAGATAGCTAACCCAGATGCATAGATAAGCAAATACAAGTGTATTGATTGCTAACACAGCTGCACAGATAAGCAAACACAAGTGCATGGATAGCTAACACCGCTGCACAGATAAGCTAACACTACTGCATAGAAAACCTAACACAACTGCATGGATAATCTAACAGCTGCATTGATATGCTAAAACAACTGCATGGATAGCCAGCAGCTGCATAGATAAACTAACAAAGCTGCATAGATAAGCTAACATTGCTGCATGGATAACCTAACACAGCTGACCAGATAACACAGCTGCATGGATAAGCAAACACAGCAGCATAGATAAGTTAACACTGCTGCACAGATAAGCTAGCACAGCTGAATAGATAAGCAAACACAGTTGCATAGATAAGCTAACACAACTGCATTGATAGCAAAGACAACAGGTGCATAGATAAGCTAACATAGCTGCATGGATAAGTAAAACAGCTGCATGGATAAACTAACACAACTGCATGGTTTAGTTAACACAACTGCATTGATAAGCTAACACAGCTTTTTGGATAAGCAAACACAGCAGCACAGATAAGTTAACACTGCTGCACAGATAAGCTAACACAGCTGCATAGATAAGCTAACACAGTTGCATAGATACGCTAACACAACTGCACTGAGAAGCTAAAAAAGCTGCACAGATAAGCTAACACAGCTGCACAGATAAGGTAAGAGAACTGCATGTATACGATAACACCTACATAGATAAACCAACACAACTCAATGGGTAGCTAACACAGCTGCACAGATAAGCTGACACAGCTGCATAGATAGCTATCACAGCTGATAGATAACTTAACACAGCTGCATGGATAAGCAAACACAGTGGCACAGAACAAATAACACACCTGCATAGCTAAGCTAACACAACTGCAGTGATAGCTAACACAGCTGCATAGATAAGCAAACAGAACTGTATTGTTTGCAAATACAGCTGCATAGATAAGCTAACACAACTGCATTGATAGCAAAGACAGCAGCTGCATAGATAAGCTAACACAACTGATTATTAAGCTATCACCTGCATAGCTAAGCTAAAACAACTGCAGTGATAGCTAACACAGCTACATAGATGAGCAAATACAACTGTATTGATTGCTAACACACTTGCATAGATAAGCAAACACTACTGCATGGATAGCTAACACAGCTGCACTGATAAGCTAACACTGCTACATAGATAAGCTAACATAACTGCATGAATAAGCTAACAGTTGCATAGATAGGCTAACAAAACTGCATGGATAGCTAGGGGCTGCATAGATGACCTAACAAAGCTGCATAGATAAGATAACACTGCTGCATTGATAAGCTAACACAGCTGCACTGATCACAGAGCTGTGCAGGTAAGGAAACACAGCAGTATAGATAAGTTGACACTGCTGCAGAGATAAGCTTATACAGCTGCATAGATAAGCTAGCACACTTGCATAGATAAGCTAACACAACAGCATGGATAGCTAAGACAGCAGCTGCATCTATATAAATTAACACAGCTGCATAGATAAGCTAACAGAACTGCATATATACGCTGACATCTGCATAGATAAGCTAACGCAACTGAATGGGTAGCCAACACACCTGCATAGATAAGCTAACACAGCTGCATGGATAAGCTAACACAGCAGCATAGATAAGCTAACACAGCACCACAGATAAGCAAAAACTGCTGCATAGTTAGGCTAAAACAGCTGCATGGCTAAGATAACACAACTGCATGGATATGTAACACAGCTGCTGCATAGATAAGCTAACACAGCTGCAGGGATAAACAAACACAGCAGCATAGATACGCTAACTGCTGCATGGATGAGATAACACAACTGCATGGATGAGCTACCACAGCTGCATAGATAAACTAACACAACTGCATGGTTTAGTTAACACAACTGCATTGATAAGCTAACACCGCTGCTTTGATAAGCTAACACAATTGCATAGATATGTTAACAATGCTGCAGAGATAAGCTAACAAACTGCATAGATAAGCTAACAGAACTGCATATATACGCTGACATCTGCATAGATAAGCTAACACAACTGAATGGGTAGCTAACAAAGCTGCAAAAATAAGGTCACACAACTGTATATATAGCTATCACAGCAGCATAGATTAGCTAACACTGCTGCCCAGATAAGCTAACACAGCTGCATAGATAACCCAACACAGTTGCATAGATAACCCAACACAGTTGCATAGATAAGCTAACACAACTGCATGGATAGCTAAGACAGCAGCTGCATAGATAAGCTAACACAGCTGCATAAATAACAGGTGAATAGACAAGCTAATAGCTACATGCATAAGATAACACAACTGCATGTATACACTAACATCTGCATAGATAAGCTAACACAACTGAATGGGTAGCCCCTCACAGCTGCATAGATAAGGTAACACAACTGCATAGATAGCTATCACAGCAGCATAGATAAGCTAACACTGCTGCACAGATAACCTAACACAGCTGCATAGATAACCCAACACAGTTGTATAGATAAGCTAACACAACTGCATGGATAGCTAAGACAGCAGCTGCATAGATACGCTAACACAGTTGCATAAATAACAGGTGAATAGATAAAATAACAGCTGCATGGATAAGATAACACAACTGCATGGATAAGTAAAACAGCTGCATAGATGAACTAACACAACTGCATGGTTTAGTTAACACAACTGCATTGATAAACTAACACAGCTGCTTGGATAAGCAAACACAGCAGCACAGATAAGCTAACACTGCTGCACAGATACGCTAACACAGTTCCATAGATAAGGTAACACAGTTGCATAGATAAGCTAACACAACTGCATTGATAAGCTAACACAGCTGCACAGATAAGGTGAGACAACTGCATGTATATGCTAACACCTGCATAGATAAGGTAACACAACTCAATGGGTAGCTAACACAGCTGTACAGATAATCTAACACATCTCCATAGATAGCTATCACAGCTGATAGATAAGTCAACACAGCTGCATGGATAAGCAAACACATTGGCACAGAAAAAATAACACAGATGCATAGCTAAGCTAACACAACTGATGAATAGGCTAACACCTGCATAGATGAGCAAACACAACTGTATCGTTTGCTAAGACTGCTGCATAGATAAGCTAATACAACTCCATGGATAAGCTAACAGATGCATAGATATTCTAACAAAACTGCATGGATAGCTAGCAGCTGCATAGATAAGCTAACATAGCTGCATAGGTAAATTAACACTGCTGCATGAATAAGCTAACACAGCTGCACAGATAACACAGCTGCATGGATAAGCAAACACAGCAGCATAAGTAATTTAACACTGCTGCACAGATAAGCTAAGACTGCTGTATAGATAAGCTAACACAGCTGCATAGTTAAGTTAACAGAACTGCCTGTATACCATATCCCCTGCATAGATAAGCTAACACAAACGAATGGGTAAGCTAACTCAGCTGCATAAAATAAGCTAACACAGTTGCATAGATAAGCTAACACAACTGCGTGGATAGCTAAGACAGCAGCTGCATAAATAAGCCAACACAGCTGCATTGATAAGCTAACGCAGCTGCATAAATAAGCTAATACAGTTGCATAGATAAGCTAACACAGCTGCATGAGAAAGCTAACAGCAGCACTGATAAGCTAAAACAGCTGCACAGATAAGCTAAAACAGCTGCATAGATAAGCTAACACAGCTGCAGAGATAAGGTAAGAGGACTGCATGTATACGATAAAACCTGCATAGAAAACTAACACAACTGAATGGGTAGCTAACACAGCTGAATAGATAAGCTAACATAACTGCATATATAGCTATCACAGCTGATAGATAAGCTAACACAGCTGCATGGATAAGCAAACACAGTGGCATAGATAGCTAAACCAGCTGCATAGATAAGCAAATACAACTGTATTGATTGGTAACACAGCTGCATAGATAAGCAAACACGAGTGCATGGATAGCTAACACCGCTGCACAGATAAGCTAACACTACTGCATAGAAAACCTAACACAACTGCATGGATAATCTAACAGCTGCATTGATATGCTAAAACAACTGCATGGATAGCCAGCAGGTGCATAGATAAGCTAACATAGCTGCATGGATAAGTAAAACAGCTGCATGGATAAACTAACACAACTGCATGGTTTAGTTAACACAACTGCATTGATAAGCTAACACAGCTTTTTGGATAAGCAAACACAGCAGCACAGATAAGTTAACACCGCTGCACAGATAAGCTAACACAGCTGCATAGATAAGCTAACACAGTTGCATAGATACGCTAACACAACTGCACTGATAAGCTAAAAAAGCTGCACAGATAAGCTAACACAGCTGCACAGATAAGGTAAGAGAACTGCATGTATACGATAACACCTACATAGATAAACCAACACAACTCAATGGGTAGCTAACACAGCTGCATAGATAAGCTGACACAGCTGCATAGATAGCTATCACAGCTGATAGATAACTTAACACAGCTGCATGGATAAGCAAACACAGTGGCACAGAACAAATAACACACCTGCATAGCTAAGCTAACACAACTGCAGTGATAGCTAACACAGCTGCATAGATAAGCAAACAGAACTGTATTGTTTGCAAATACAGCTGCATAGATAAGCTAACACAACTGCATTGATAGCAAAGACAGCAGCTGCATAGATAAGCTAACACAACTGATTATTAAGCTATCACCTGCATAGCTAAGCTAAAACAACTGCAGTGATAGCTAACACAGCTACATAGATGAGCAAATACAACTGTATTGATTGCTAACACACTTGCATAGATAAGCAAACACTACTGCATGGATAGCTAACACAGCTGCACTGATAAGCTAACACTGCTACATAGATAAGCTAACATAACTGCATGAATAAGCTAACAGTTGCATAGATAGGCTAACAAAACTGCATGGATAGCTAGGGGCTGCATAGATGACCTAACAAAGCTGCATAGATAAGATAACACTGCTGCATTGATAAGCTAACACAGCTGCACTGATCACAGAGCTGTGCAGGTAAGGAAACACAGCAGTATAGATAAGTTGACACTGCTGCAGAGATAAGCTTATACAGCTGCATAGATAAGCTAGCACACTTGCATAGATAAGCTAACACAACAGCATGGATAGCTAAGACAGCAGCTGCATCTATATAAATTAACACAGCTGCATAGATAAGCTAACAGAACTGCATATATACGCTGACATCTGCATAGATAAGCTAACGCAACTGAATGGGTAGCCAACACACCTGCATAGATAAGCTAACACAGCTGCATGGATAAGCTAACACAGCAGCATAGATAAGCTAACACAGCACCACAGATAAGCAAAAACTGCTGCATAGTTAGGCTAAAACAGCTGCATGGCTAAGATAACACAACTGCATGGATATGTAACACAGCTGCTGCATAGATAAGCTAACACAGCTGCAGGGATAAACAAACACAGCAGCATAGATACGCTAACTGCTGCATGGATGAGATAACACAACTGCATGGATGAGCTACCACAGCTGCATAGATAAACTAACACAACTGCATGGTTTAGTTAACACAACTGCATTGATAAGCTAACACCGCTGCTTTGATAAGCTAACACAATTGCATAGATACGTTAACAATGCTGCAGAGATAAGCTAACAAACTGCATAGATAAGCTAACAGAACTGCATATATACGCTGACATCTGCATAGATAAGCTAACACAACTGAATGGGTAGCTAACACAGCTGCAAAAATAAGGTCACACAACTGTATATATAGCTATCACAGCAGCATAGATTAGCTAACACTGCTGCCCAGATAAGCTAACACAGCTGCATAGATAACCCAACACAGTTGCATAGATAAGCTAACACAACTGCATTGATAGCTAAGACAGCAGCTGCATAGATAAGCTAACACAGCTGCATAAATAACAGGTGAATAGACAAGCTAATAGCTACATGCATAAGATAACACAACTGCATGTATACACTAACATCTGCATAGATAAGCTAACACAACTGAATGGGTAGCCCATCACAGCTGCATAGATAAGGTAACACAACTGCATAGATAGCTATCACAGCAGCATAGATAAGCTAACACTGCTGCACAGATAAACTAACACAGCTGCATAGATAACCCAACACAGTTGTATAGATAAGCTAACACAACTGCATGGATAGCTAAGACAGCAGCTGCATAGATACGCTAACACAGTTGCATAAATAACAGGTGAATAGATAAACTAACAGCTGCATGGATAAGATAACACAACTGCATGGATAAGTAAAACAGCTGCATAGATGAACTAACACAACTGCATGGTTTAGTTAACACAACTGCATTGATAAGCTAACACAGCTGCTTGGATAAGCAAACACAGCAGCACAGATAAGCTAACACTGCTGCACAGATACGCTAACACAGCTCCATAGATAAGGTAACACAGTTGCATAGATAAGCTAACACAACTGCATTGATAAGCTAACACAGCTGCACAGATAAGGTGAGACAACTGCATGTATACGCTAACACCTGCATAGATAAGCTAACACAACTCAATGGGTAGCTAACACAGCTGTACAGATAATCTAACACATCTCCATAGATAGCTATCACAGCTGATAGATAAGTCAACACAGCTGCATGGATAAGCAAACACATTGGCACAGAAAAAATAACACAGATGCATAGCTAAGCTAACACAACTGATGAATAGGCTAACACCTGCATAGATGAGCAAACACAACTGTATCGTTTGCTAAGACTGCTGCATAGATAAGCTAATACAACTCCATGGATAAGCTAACAGATGCATAGATATTCTAACAAAACTGCATGGATAGCTAGCAGCTGCATAGATAAGCTAACACAGCTGCATAGGTAAATTAACACTGCTGCATTAATAAGCTAACACAGCTGCACAGATAACACAGCTGCATGGATAAGCAAACACAGCAGCATAAGTAATTTAACACTGCTGCACAGATAAGCTAAGACTGCTGTATAGATAAGCTAACACAGCTGCATAGTTAAGTTAACAGAACTGCCTGTATACCATATCACCTGCATAGATAAGCTAACACAAACGAATGGGTAAGCTAACTCAGCTGCATAAAATAAGTTAACACAGTTGCATAGATAAGCTAACACAACTGCGTGGATAGCTAAGACAGCAGCTGCATAAATAAGCCAACACAGCTGCATTGATAAGCTAACGCAGCTGCATAAATAAGCTAATACAGTTGCATAGATAAGCTAACACAGCTGCATGAGAAAGCTAACAGCAGCACTGATAAGCTAAAACAGCTGCACAGATAAGCTAAAACAGCTGCATAGATAAGCTAACACAGCTGCAGAGATAAGGTAAGAGGACTGCATGTATACGATAAAACCTGCATAGATAAACTAACACAACTGAATGGGTAGCTAACACAGCTGAATAGATAAGCTAACATAACTGCATATATAGCTATCACAGCTGATAGATAAGCTAACACAGCTGCATGGATAAGCAAACACAGTGGCATAGATAGCTAAACCAGCTGCATAGATAAGCAAATACAACTGTATTGATTGGTAACACAGCTGCATAGATAAGCAAACACGAGTGCATGGATAGCTAACACCGCTGCACAGATAAGCTAACACTACTGCATAGAAAAACTAACACAACTGCATGGATAATCTAACAACTGCATTGATATGCTAACAAAACTGCATGGATAGCTAGCAGCTGCATAGATAAACTAACAAAGCTGCATAGATAAGCTAACACTGCTGCATGGATAACCGAACACAGCTGACCAGATAACACAGCTGCATGGATAAGCAAACACAGCAGCATAGATAAGTTAACACTGCTGCACAGATAAGCTAACACAGCTGAATAGATAAGCAAACACTGTTGCATAGATAAGCTAACACAACTGCATTGATAGCAAAGACAACAGGTGCATAGATAAGCTACCAGAGCTGCATGGATAAGTAAAACAGCTGCATGGATAAACTAACACAACTGCATGGTTTAGTTAACACAACTGCATTGATAAGCTAACACAGCTTTTTGGATAAGCAAACACAGCAGCACAGATAAGTTAACACTGCTGCACAGATAAGCTAACACAGCTGCATAGATAAGCTAACACAGTTGCATAGATACGCTAACACAACTGCACTGATAAGCTAAAACAGCTGCACAGATAAGCTAACACAGCTGCAGATAAGGTAAGAGAACTGCATGTATACGGTAACACCTGCATAGATAAACTAACACAACTCAATGGGTAGCTAACACAGCTGCATAGATAAGCTGACACAGCTGCATAGATAGCTATCACAGCTGATAGATAGGTCAACACAGCTGCATGAATAAGCAAACACAATGGCTCAGAAAAAATAACACAGATGCATAGCTAAGCTAACGCAACTGATGAATAGGCTAACACCTGAATAGATTAGCAAACACAATTGTATTGTTTGCTAAGACTGCTGCATAGATAAGCTAATACAACTCCATGGAAAAGCTAACAGCTGCATAGATATTCTAACAAAACTGCATGGATAGCTAGCAGCTGCATAGATAAGATAACACAGCTGCATAGGTAAATTAACACTGCTGCATGAATAAGCTAACACAGCTGCACAGATAACACAGCTGCATGGATAAGCAAACACAGCAGCATAATTCATTTAACACTGCTGCACAGATAAGCTAAGACAGCTGTATAGATAAGCTAACACAGTTGCATAGATAAGCTAACACAACTGCATTGATAGCAAAGACAGCAGCTGCATAAATAAGCTAACACAGCTGCATAGTTAAGTTAATAGAACTGCCTGTATACCATATCACCTGCATAGATAAGCTAACACAAACAAATGGGTAAGCTAACTCAGCTGCACAAATAAGCTAACACAGTTGCATAGATAAGCTAACACAGCTGCATGAGAAAGCTAACAGCAGCACTGATAAGCTAAAACAGCTGCACAGATAAGCTAACACAGGTGCATAGATAAGCTAACACAGCTGCAGAGATAAGGTAAGAGAACTGCATGTATACGATAAAACCTGCATAGATAAGCTAACACAACTGAATGGGTAGCTAACACAGCTGAATAGATAAGCTAACATAACTGCATATATAGCTATCACAGCTGATAGATAAGCTAACACAGCTGCATGGATAAGCAAACACAGTGGCATAGATAGCTAACCCAGATGCATAGATAAGCAAATACAAGTGTATTGATTGCTAACACAGCTGCACAGATAAGCAAACACAAGTGCATGGATAGCTAACACCGCTGCACAGATAAGCTAACACTACTGCATAGAAAACCTAACACAACTGCATGGATAATCTAACAGCTGCATTGATATGCTAAAACAACTGCATGGATAGCCAGCAGCTGCATAGATAAACTAACAAAGCTGCATAGATAAGCTAACATTGCTGCATGGATAACCTAACACAGCTGACCAGATAACACAGCTGCATGGATAAGCAAACACAGCAGCATAGATAAGTTAACACTGCTGCACAGATAAGCTAGCACAGCTGAATAGATAAGCAAACACAGTTGCATAGATAAGCTAACACAACTGCATTGATAGCAAAGACAACAGGTGCATAGATAAGCTAACATAGCTGCATGGATAAGTAAAACAGCTGCATGGATAAACTAACACAACTGCATGGTTTAGTTAACACAACTGCATTGATAAGCTAACACAGCTTTTTGGATAAGCAAACACAGCAGCACAGATAAGTTAACACTGCTGCACAGATAAGCTAACACAGCTGCATAGATAAGCTAACACAGTTGCATAGATACGCTAACACAACTGCACTGAGAAGCTAAAAAAGCTGCACAGATAAGCTAACACAGCTGCACAGATAAGGTAAGAGAACTGCATGTATACGATAACACCTACATAGATAAACCAACACAACTCAATGGGTAGCTAACACAGCTGCACAGATAAGCTGACACAGCTGCATAGATAGCTATCACAGCTGATAGATAACTTAACACAGCTGCATGGATAAGCAAACACAGTGGCACAGAACAAATAACACACCTGCATAGCTAAGCTAACACAACTGCAGTGATAGCTAACACAGCTGCATAGATAAGCAAACAGAACTGTATTGTTTGCAAATACAGCTGCATAGATAAGCTAACACAACTGCATTGATAGCAAAGACAGCAGCTGCATAGATAAGCTAACACAACTGATTATTAAGCTATCACCTGCATAGCTAAGCTAAAACAACTGCAGTGATAGCTAACACAGCTACATAGATGAGCAAATACAACTGTATTGATTGCTAACACACATGCATAGATAAGCAAACACTACTGCATGGATAGCTAACACAGCTGCACTGATAAGCTAACACTGCTACATAGATAAGCTAACATAACTGCATGAATAAGCTAACAGTTGCATAGATAGGCTAACAAAACTGCATGGATAGCTAGGGGCTGCATAGATGACCTAACAAAGCTGCATAGATAAGATAACACTGCTGCATTGATAAGCTAACACAGCTGCACTGATCACAGAGCTGTGCAGGTAAGGAAACACAGCAGTATAGATAAGTTGACACTGCTGCAGAGATAAGCTTATACAGCTGCATAGATAAGCTAGCACACTTGCATAGATAAGCTAACACAACAGCATGGATAGCTAAGACAGCAGCTGCATCTATATAAATTAACACAGCTGCATAGATAAGCTAACAGAACTGCATATATACGCTGACATCTGCATAGATAAGCTAACGCAACTGAATGGGTAGCCAACACACCTGCATAGATAAGCTAACACAGCTGCATGGATAAGCTAACACAGCAGCATAGATAAGCTAACACAGCACCACAGATAAGCAAAAACTGCTGCATAGTTAGGCTAAAACAGCTGCATGGCTAAGATAACACAACTGCATGGATATGTAACACAGCTGCTGCATAGATAAGCTAACACAGCTGCAGGGATAAACAAACACAGCAGCATAGATACGCTAACTGCTGCATGGATGAGATAACACAACTGCATGGATGAGCTACCACAGCTGCATAGATAAACTAACACAACTGCATGGTTTAGTTAACACAACTGCATTGATAAGCTAACACCGCTGCTTTGATAAGCTAACACAATTGCATAGATATGTTAACAATGCTGCAGAGATAAGCTAACAAACTGCATAGATAAGCTAACAGAACTGCATATATACGCTGACATCTGCATAGATAAGCTAACACAACTGAATGGGTAGCTAACACAGCTGCAAAAATAAGGTCACACAACTGTATATATAGCTATCACAGCAGCATAGATTAGCTAACACTGCTGCCCAGATAAGCTAACACAGCTGCATAGATAACCCAACACAGTTGCATAGATAACCCAACACAGTTGCATAGATAAGCTAACACAACTGCATGGATAGCTAAGACAGCAGCTGCATAGATAAGCTAACACAGCTGCATAAATAACAGGTGAATAGACAAGCTAATAGCTACATGCATAAGATAACACAACTGCATGTATACACTAACATCTGCATAGATAAGCTAACACAACTGAATGGGTAGCCCCTCACAGCTGCATAGATAAGGTAACACAACTGCATAGATAGCTATCACAGCAGCATAGATAAGCTAACACTGCTGCACAGATAACCTAACACAGCTGCATAGATAACCCAACACAGTTGTATAGATAAGCTAACACAACTGCATGGATAGCTAAGACAGCAGCTGCATAGATACGCTAACACAGTTGCATAAATAACAGGTGAATAGATAAAATAACAGCTGCATGGATAAGATAACACAACTGCATGGATAAGTAAAACAGCTGCATAGATGAACTAACACAACTGCATGGTTTAGTTAACACAACTGCATTGATAAACTAACACAGCTGCTTGGATAAGCAAACACAGCAGCACAGATAAGCTAACACTGCTGCACAGATACGCTAACACAGTTCCATAGATAAGGTAACACAGTTGCATAGATAAGCTAACACAACTGCATTGATAAGCTAACACAGCTGCACAGATAAGGTGAGACAACTGCATGTATATGCTAACACCTGCATAGATAAGGTAACACAACTCAATGGGTAGCTAACACAGCTGTACAGATAATCTAACACATCTCCATAGATAGCTATCACAGCTGATAGATAAGTCAACACAGCTGCATGGATAAGCAAACACATTGGCACAGAAAAAATAACACAGATGCATAGCTAAGCTAACACAACTGATGAATAGGCTAACACCTGCATAGATGAGCAAACACAACTGTATCGTTTGCTAAGACTGCTGCATAGATAAGCTAATACAACTCCATGGATAAGCTAACAGATGCATAGATATTCTAACAAAACTGCATGGATAGCTAGCAGCTGCATAGATAAGCTAACATAGCTGCATAGGTAAATTAACACTGCTGCATTAATAAGCTAACACAGCTGCACAGATAACACAGCTGCATGGATAAGCAAACACAGCAGCATAAGTAATTTAACACTGCTGCACAGATAAGCTAAGACTGCTGTATAGATAAGCTAACACAGCTGCATAGTTAAGTTAACAGAACTGCCTGTATACCATATCCCCTGCATAGATAAGCTAACACAAACGAATGGGTAAGCTAACTCAGCTGCATAAAATAAGCTAACACAGTTGCATAGATAAGCTAACACAACTGCGTGGATAGCTAAGACAGCAGCTGCATAAATAAGCCAACACAGCTGCATTGATAAGCTAACGCAGCTGCATAAATAAGCTAATACAGTTGCATAGATAAGCTAACACAGCTGCATGAGAAAGCTAACAGCAGCACTGATAAGCTAAAACAGCTGCACAGATAAGCTAAAACAGCTGCATAGATAAGCTAACACAGCTGCAGAGATAAGGTAAGAGGACTGCATGTATACGATAAAACCTGCATAGAAAACTAACACAACTGAATGGGTAGCTAACACAGCTGAATAGATAAGCTAACATAACTGCATATATAGCTATCACAGCTGATAGATAAGCTAACACAGCTGCATGGATAAGCAAACACAGTGGCATAGATAGCTAAACCAGCTGCATAGATAAGCAAATACAACTGTATTGATTGGTAACACAGCTGCATAGATAAGCAAACACGAGTGCATGGATAGCTAACACCGCTGCACAGATAAGCTAACACTACTGCATAGAAAACCTAACACAACTGCATGGATAATCTAACAGCTGCATTGATATGCTAAAACAACTGCATGGATAGCCAGCAGGTGCATAGATAAGCTAACATAGCTGCATGGATAAGTAAAACAGCTGCATGGATAAACTAACACAACTGCATGGTTTAGTTAACACAACTGCATTGATAAGCTAACACAGCTTTTTGGATAAGCAAACACAGCAGCACAGATAAGTTAACACCGCTGCACAGATAAGCTAACACAGCTGCATAGATAAGCTAACACAGTTGCATAGATACGCTAACACAACTGCACTGAGAAGCTAAAAAAGCTGCACAGATAAGCTAACACAGCTGCACAGATAAGGTAAGAGAACTGCATGTATACGATAACACCTACATAGATAAACCAACACAACTCAATGGGTAGCTAACACAGCTGCATAGATAAGCTGACACAGCTGCATAGATAGCTATCACAGCTGATAGATAACTTAACACAGCTGCATGGATAAGCAAACACAGTGGCACAGAACAAATAACACACCTGCATAGCTAAGCTAACACAACTGCAGTGATAGCTAACACAGCTGCATAGATAAGCAAACAGAACAGTATTGTTTGCAAATACAGCTGCATAGATAAGCTAACACAACTGCATTGATAGCAAAGACAGCAGCTGCATAGATAAGCTAACACAACTGATTATTAAGCTATCACCTGCATAGCTAAGCTAAAACAACTGCAGTGATAGCTAACACAGCTACATAGATGAGCAAATACAACTGTATTGATTGCTAACACACTTGCATAGATAAGCAAACACTACTGCATGGATAGCTAACACAGCTGCACTGATAAGCTAACACTGCTACATAGATAAGCTAACATAACTGCATGAATAAGCTAACAGTTGCATAGATAGGCTAACAAAACTGCATGGATAGCTAGGGGCTGCATAGATGACCTAACAAAGCTGCATAGATAAGATAACACTGCTGCATTGATAAGCTAACACAGCTGCACTGATCACAGAGCTGTGCAGGTAAGGAAACACAGCAGTATAGATAAGTTGACACTGCTGCAGAGATAAGCTTATACAGCTGCATAGATAAGCTAGCACACTTGCATAGATAAGCTAACACAACAGCATGGATAGCTAAGACAGCAGCTGCATCTATATAAATTAACACAGCTGCATAGATAAGCTAACAGAACTGCATATATACGCTGACATCTGCATAGATAAGCTAACGCAACTGAATGGGTAGCCAACACACCTGCATAGATAAGCTAACACAGCTGCATGGATAAGCTAACACAGCAGCATAGATAAGCTAACACAGCACCACAGATAAGCAAAAACTGCTGCATAGTTAGGCTAAAACAGCTGCATGGCTAAGATAACACAACTGCATGGATATGTAACACAGCTGCTGCATAGATAAGCTAACACAGCTGCAGGGATAAACAAACACAGCAGCATAGATACGCTAACTGCTGCATGGATGAGATAACACAACTGCATGGATGAGCTACCACAGCTGCATAGATAAACTAACACAACTGCATGGTTTAGTTAACACAACTGCATTGATAAGCTAACACCGCTGCTTTGATAAGCTAACACAATTGCATAGATACGTTAACAATGCTGCAGAGATAAGCTAACAAACTGCATAGATAAGCTAACAGAACTGCATATATACGCTGACATCTGCATAGATAAGCTAACACAACTGAATGGGTAGCTAACACAGCTGCAAAAATAAGGTCACACAACTGTATATATAGCTATCACAGCAGCATAGATTAGCTAACACTGCTGCCCAGATAAGCTAACACAGCTGCATAGATAACCCAACACAGTTGCATAGATAAGCTAACACAACTGCATTGATAGCTAAGACAGCAGCTGCATAGATAAGCTAACACAGCTGCATAAATAACAGGTGAATAGACAAGCTAATAGCTACATGCATAAGATAACACAACTGCATGTATACACTAACATCTGCATAGATAAGCTAACACAACTGAATGGGTAGCCCATCACAGCTGCATAGATAAGGTAACACAACTGCATAGATAGCTATCACAGCAGCATAGATAAGCTAACACTGCTGCACAGATAAACTAACACAGCTGCATAGATAACCCAACACAGTTGTATAGATAAGCTAACACAACTGCATGGATAGCTAAGACAGCAGCTGCATAGATACGCTAACACAGTTGCATAAATAACAGGTGAATAGATAAACTAACAGCTGCATGGATAAGATAACACAACTGCATGGATAAGTAAAACAGCTGCATAGATGAACTAACACAACTGCATGGTTTAGTTAACACAACTGCATTGATAAGCTAACACAGCTGCTTGGATAAGCAAACACAGCAGCACAGATAAGCTAACACTGCTGCACAGATACGCTAACACAGCTCCATAGATAAGGTAACACAGTTGCATAGATAAGCTAACACAACTGCATTGATAAGCTAACACAGCTGCACAGATAAGGTGAGACAACTGCATGTATACGCTAACACCTGCATAGATAAGCTAACACAACTCAATGGGTAGCTAACACAGCTGTACAGATAATCTAACACATCTCCATAGATAGCTATCACAGCTGATAGATAAGTCAACACAGCTGCATGGATAAGCAAACACATTGGCACAGAAAAAATAACACAGATGCATAGCTAAGCTAACACAACTGATGAATAGGCTAACACCTGCATAGATGAGCAAACACAACTGTATCGTTTGCTAAGACTGCTGCATAGATAAGCTAATACAACTCCATGGATAAGCTAACAGATGCATAGATATTCTAACAAAACTGCATGGATAGCTAGCAGCTGCATAGATAAGCTAACACAGCTGCATAGGTAAATTAACACTGCTGCATTAATAAGCTAACACAGCTGCACAGATAACACAGCTGCATGGATAAGCAAACACAGCAGCATAAGTAATTTAACACTGCTGCACAGATAAGCTAAGACTGCTGTATAGATAAGCTAACACAGCTGCATAGTTAAGTTAACAGAACTGCCTGTATACCATATCACCTGCATAGATAAGCTAACACAAACGAATGGGTAAGCTAACTCAGCTGCATAAAATAAGTTAACACAGTTGCATAGATAAGCTAACACAACTGCGTGGATAGCTAAGACAGCAGCTGCATAAATAAGCCAACACAGCTGCATTGATAAGCTAACGCAGCTGCATAAATAAGCTAATACAGTTGCATAGATAAGCTAACACAGCTGCATGAGAAAGCTAACAGCAGCACTGATAAGCTAAAACAGCTGCACAGATAAGCTAAAACAGCTGCATAGATAAGCTAACACAGCTGCAGAGATAAGGTAAGAGGACTGCATTTATACGATAAAACCTGCATAGATAAACTAACACAACTGAATGGGTAGCTAACACAGCTGAATAGATAAGCTAACATAACTGCATATATAGCTATCACAGCTGATAGATAAGCTAACACAGCTGCATGGATAAGCAAACACAGTGGCATAGATAGCTAAACCAGCTGCATAGATAAGCAAATACAACTGTATTGATTGGTAACACAGCTGCATAGATAAGCAAACACGAGTGCATGGATAGCTAACACCGCTGCACAGATAAGCTAACACTACTGCATAGAAAAACTAACACAACTGCATGGATAATCTAACAACTGCATTGATATGCTAACAAAACTGCATGGATAGCTAGCAGCTGCATAGATAAACTAACAAAGCTGCATAGATAAGCTAACACTGCTGCATGGATAACCGAACACAGCTGACCAGATAACACAGCTGCATGGATAAGCAAACACAGCAGCATAGATAAGTTAACACTGCTGCACAGATAAGCTAACACAGCTGAATAGATAAGCAAACACTGTTGCATAGATAAGCTAACACAACTGCATTGATAGCAAAGACAACAGGTGCATAGATAAGCTACCAGAGCTGCATGGATAAGTAAAACAGCTGCATGGATAAACTAACACAACTGCATGGTTTAGTTAACACAACTGCATTGATAAGCTAACACAGCTTTTTGGATAAGCAAACACAGCAGCACAGATAAGTTAACACTGCTGCACAGATAAGCTAACACAGCTGCATAGATAAGCTAACACAGTTGCATAGATACGCTAACACAACTGCACTGATAAGCTAAAACAGCTGCACAGATAAGCTAACACAGCTGCAGATAAGGTAAGAGAACTGCATGTATACGGTAACACCTGCATAGATAAACTAACACAACTCAATGGGTAGCTAACACAGCTGCATAGATAAGCTGACACAGCTGCATAGATAGCTATCACAGCTGATAGATAAGTTAACACAGCTGCATGGATAAGCAAACACAGTGGCACAGAACAAATAACACACCTGCATAGGTAAGCTAACACAACTGCAGTGAGAGCTAACACAGCTGCATAGATAAGCAAACACAACTGTATTGTTTGCTAACACAGCTGCATAGATAAGCTAACACAACTGCATGGATAAGCTAACAGCTGCATAGATATGCTAACAAAACTGCAGCTGCATAGATAAGCTAACAGTTCCATAGATAAGTTAACACTGCTGCATGGATAAGCTAACACAGCTGCACAGATAACACAGGTGCATGGATAAGCAAACACAGCAGCATAGATAAGCTAACACTGCTGCACAGATAAGCTAACACAGCTGCATAGATAACCCAACACAGTTGCATAGATAAGCTAACACAACTGCATGGATAGCTAAGACAGCAGCTGCATCGATAGCTAACACAGCTGCATAAATAACACCTGAATAGATAAGCTAACAGCTGCATCGATAAGATAACACAACTGCATGTATACGCTAACATCTGCATAGATAAGCTAACACAAATGAATGGGTAAACTACACAGCTGCATAGATAAGGTAACACAACTGCATATATAGCTACCACAGCAGCATAGATAAGCTAACACTGCTGCACAGATAAGCTAACAGCTGCGTAGATAACCCAACACAGTTGTATAGGTAACCTAACACAACTGCTTGGATAGCTAAGACAGCAGCTGCATAGATAAACTAACACAGCTGCATAAATAACAGGTGAAAAGATAAGCTAACAGCTGCGTGGATAAGATAACACAACTGCATGGATAAGTAAAACAGCTGCATAGATAAACTAACACAACAGCATGGTTTAGTTAACACAACTGCATTGATAAGCTAACACAGCTGCTTGGATAAGCAAACACAACAGCACAGATAGGCTAACACTGCTGCACAGATAAGCTAACACAGCTGCATAGATAAGCTAACACAGTTGCATAGATAAGCTAACACAACTGTATTGATAAGCTAAAACAGCTGCACAGATAAACTAACACAGCTGCACAGATGAGGTGGGAGAACTGCATGTATACGCTAACACCTGCATAGATAAGCTAACACAACTCAATGTGTAGCTAACACAGCTGCATAGATAGCTATCACGGCTGATAGATAAGTCAACACAGCTGCATGGATAAGCAAACACATTGTCACAGAAAAAATAACACAGCTGCTTAGCTAAGCTAACACAACTGATGAATAAGCTAACACCTGCATAGATAAGCAAACATAACTGTATTGTTTGCTAAAACTGCTCCATAGATAAGCTAATACAACTCCACGGATAAGCTAACAGCTGCATGGATATTCTAACAAAACTGCATGGATCGCTAGCAGCTGCACAGATAAGCTAACACAGCTGTATAGATAAGTTAACACAGTTGCATAGATAAGCTAACACAGCTGCATTGATAGCAAAGACAGCAGCTGCATAGATAAGCTAACACAACTGATTATTAAGCTAACACCTGCATAGCTAAGCTAAAACAACTGCAGTGATAGCTAACACAGCTGCATAGATGAGCAAATACAACTCTATTGATTGCTAACAAAGCTGCATAGATAAGCTAACACTGCTGCATGGATAACCGAACACAGCTGACCAGATAACACAGCTGCATGGATACGCAAACACAGCAGCATAGATAAGTTAACACTGCTGCACAGATAAGCTATCACAGCTGAATAGATAAGCAAACACAGTTGCATAGATAAGCTAACACAACTGCATTGATAGCAAAGACAACAGGTGCATAGATAAGGTACCAGAGCTGCATGGATAAGTAAAACAGCTGCATGGATAACCTAACACAACTGCATGGTTTAGTTAACACAACTGCATTGATATGCTAACACAGCTTTTTGGATAAGCAAACACAGCAGCACAGGTAAGTTAACACTGCTGCACAGATAAGCTAACACAGCTGCATAGATAAGCTAACACAGTTGCATATATACGCTAACACAACTGCACTGATAGCTAAAACAGCTGCACAGAAAAGCTAACACAGCTGCAGATAAGGTAAGAGAACAGCATGTATACGATAACACCTACATAGATAAACTAACACAACTCAATGGGTAGCTAACACAGCTGCATAGATAAGCTGACACAGCTGCATAGATAGCTATCACAGCTGATAGAGAAGTTAACACAGCTGCATGGATAAGCAAACACAGTGGCACAGACCAAATAACACACCTGCATAGGTAAGCTAACACAACTGCAGTGATAGCTAACACAGTTGCATAGATAAGCAAACACTACTGCATGGATAGCTAACACAGCTGCACCGATAAGCTAACACAACTGCATGGATAAGCTAACAGTTGCATGGATAGGATAACAAAACTGCATGGATAGCTAGAGGCTGCATATATGACCTAACAAAGCTGCATAGATAACACTGATGCATTGATGAGCTAACACAGATCACAGAGCTGTGCAGATAAGCAAACACAGCAGCATAGATAAGTTAACACTGCTGCAGAGATAAGCTTACACAGCTGCATAGATAAGTTAGCACAGATGCATAGATAAGCTAACACAACAGCATGGATAGCTAAGACAGCAGCTGCATCTATATAAGTTAACACAGCTGCATAGATAAGCTAATAGAACTGCATGTATACCATAACACCTGCAAAGTAAAGCTAACACAACTGAATGGGTAGCCAACACAGCTGCATAGATAAGCAAACACAACTGCATGGATAAGCTAACACAGCATCATAGATAAGCTAACACAGCAGCACAGATAAGCAAACACTGCTGCATAGTTAGGCGAAAACAGCTGCATGGATATGTAACACAGCTGCTCCACAGATAAGCTAACACAGCTGCATGGATAAGCAAACACAGCAGCAAAGATACGCTAACTGCTGCATAGATAAGATAACACGACTGCATGGATAAGCTACCACTGCTGCATAGATAAACTAACACAACTGCAAGGCTTAGTTAACACAACTGCATTGATAAGCTAACACCGCTGCTTTGATAAGCTAACACAACTGCATAGATACGTTAACAAATATGCAGAGATAAGCTAACAAACTGCATAGATAAGCTAACAGAACTGCATATATACCCTAACATCTGCATAGATAAGCTAACACAACTGAATGGGTAGCTAAAACAGCTTCAAAAATAAGGTCACACAACTGCATAGATAGCTATCACAGCAGCCTAGATAAGCTAACACTGCTGCACAGATAAGCTAACACAGCTGCATAGATAACCCAACACAGTTGCATAGATAAGCTAACACAACTGCATGGATAGCTAAGACAGCAGCTGCATAGATAGCTAACACAGCTGCATAAATAACAGGTGAATAGATAAGCTAACAGCTGCATAGATAGGATAACACAACTGCATGTATACACTAACATCTGCATAGATAAGCTAACACAACTGAATGGGTAATTTACACAGCTGCATAGATAAGGTAACAAAACTGCATAGATAGCTACCACAGCAGCATAGGTAAGCTAACACAGCTGCACAGATAAGCTAAAACAGCTGCATAGATAACTCAACATAGTTGCATAGATAAGCTAACACAACTGCATGGATAGCTAAGACAGCAGCTGCATAGATGAGCTAACACAGCTGCATAAATAACAGGTGAATAGATAAGCTACCCGCTGCATGGATAAGATAACACAACTTCATGTATATGCTAACATATGCATAGATAAGCTAACACAACTGAATGGGTAGATCACACAACTGCATACATAAGGTAACACAATTGCATAGATAGCTATCACAGCAGCATAGATAAGCTAACACTGCTGCACAGATAAGCTAACACAGCTGCATAGATAACCCAACACAGTTGCATAGAAAAGCTAACACAGCTGCATAAACAACAGGTGAATAGATAAGCTAACAGCTGCATGGATAAGATAATACAACTGCATGGATAAGTAAAACAGCTGCATAGATAAACTAACACAACTGCATGGTTTAGTTAACACAACTGCATTTTTAAGCTAACACAGCTGCTTGGATAAGCAAACACAGCAGCACAGATAAGCTAACACTGCTGCACAGATAAGCTAACGCAGCTGCATAGATAAGCTAACAAAGTTGCGTAGATAAGCTAACACAACTGCATTGATAAGCTAAAACAGCTGTACAGATAAGCTAACAAAGCTTCAGAGATAAGGTAAGAGAACTGCATGTAAACGCTAACTCCTGCATAGATAAGCTAACACAACCCAATGGGTAGCTAACACAGCTGCAGAGATAAGCTAACACATCTGCATAGATAGCTATCACAGCTGATAGATAAGTCAACACAGCTCCATGGTTAAGCAAACACAGTGGCAGAGAAAAAATAACACAGCTGCATAGCAAAGCTAACACAACTGATGAATAAGCTAACACCTGCATAGGTAAGCTAACACAACTGCAGTGATAGCTAACACAGCTGCATGGATAAGCAAACACATTGGCACAGAAAATATAACACAGATGCATAGCTAAGCTAACACAACTGATGAATAGGCTAACACGTGCATAGATAAGCAAACACAACTGTATCGTTTGCTAAGACTGCTGCATAGATAAGCTAATACAACTCCATGGATAAGCTAACAGCTGCATAGATATTCTAACAAAACTGCATAGATAGCTAGCAGCTGCATAGATAAGCTAACACAGCTGCATTGGTAAATTAACACTGCTGCATGAATAAGCTAACACAGCTGCACAGATAACACAGCTGCATGGATAAGCAAAGACAGCAGCATAAGTAATTTAACACTGCTGCACAGATAAGCTAAGACAGCTGTATAGATAAGCTAACACAGTTGCATAGATAAGCTAACACAACTGCATTGATAGCAAAGACAGCAGCTGCATAAATAAGATAACACAGCTGCATAGTTAAGTTAACAGAACTGCCTGTATACCATATCACCTGCATAGATAAGCTAACACAAACGAATGGGTAAGCTAACTCAGCTGCACAAATAAGCTAACACAGTTGCATAGATAAGCTAACACAACTGCGTGGATAGCTAAGACAGCAGCTGCAAGCATAAGCCAACACAGCTGCATCGCTAAGCTAACGCAGCTGCATAAATAAGCTAATACAGTTGCATAGATAAGCTAACACAGCTGCATGAGAAAGCTAACAGCAGCACTGATAAGCTAAAACAGCTACACAGATAAGCTAACACAGCTGCATAGATAAGCTAACACAGCTGCAGAGATAAGCTAACACAGCTGCAGAGATAAAGTAAGAGAACTGCATGTATACGATAAAACCTGCATAGATAAGCTAACACAACTGAATGGGTAGCTAACACAGCTGAATAGATAAGCTAACATAACTGCATATATAGCTATCACAGCTGATAGATAAGCTAACACAGCTGCATGGATAAGCAAACACAGTGGCATAGATAGCTAACCCAGCTGCATAGATAAGCAAATACAAGTGTATTAATTGCTAACACAGCTGCATAGATAAGCAAACACAAGTGCATGGCTAGCTAACACCGCTGCACAGATAAGCTAACACTACTGCATAGAAAAACTAACACAACTGCATGGATAATCTAACAGCTGCATTGATATGCTAACAAAACTGCATGGATAGCCAGCAGCTGCATAGATAAACTTACAAAGCTGCATAGATAAGCTAACACTGCTGCATGGATAACCTAACACAGCTGACCAGATAACACAGCTGCATGGATAAGCAAACACAGCAGCATAGATAAGTTAACACTGCTGCACAGATAAGCTAACACAGCTGAATAGATAAGCAAACACAGTTGCATAGATAAGCTAACACAACTGCATTGATAGCAAAGACAACAGGTGCATAGATAAGCTAACACAGCTGCATAGATAAACTAACACAACTGCATGGTTCATTTAACACAACTGCATTGATAAGCTAACACAGCTTTTTGGATAAGCAAACACAGCAGCACAGATAAGTTAACACTGCTGCACAGATAAGCTAACACAGCTGCATAGATAAGCTAACACAGTTGCATAGATACACTAACACAACTGCACTGATAAGCTAAAAGAGCTGCACAGATAAGCTAACACAGCTGCACAGATAAGGTAAGAGAACTGCATGTATACGATAACACCTGCATAGATAAACTAATACAACTCAATGGGTAGCTAACACAGCTCCATAGATAAGCTGACACAGCTGCATAGATAGCTATCACAGCTGATAGATAACTTAACACAGCTGCATGGATAAGCAAACACAGTGGCAGAGAACAAATAACACACATGCATAGGTAAGCTAACACAACTGCAGTGATAGCTAACACAGCTGCATAGATAAGCAAACACAACTGTATTGTTTGCTAACACAGTTGCATAGATAAGCTAACACAACTGCATTGATAAGCTAACACAGCTGCACAGATAAGGTAAGAGAACTGCATGTATAGGCTAACACCTGCATAGATAAACTAACACAACTCAATGGGTAGCTAACACAGCTGCACAGATAATCCAACACACCTGCATTGATAGCTATCACAGATGATAGATAAGTCAACACAGCTGCATGGATAAGCAAACACATAGGCACAGAAAAAATAACACAGATGCATAGCTAAGCTAACACAACTGATGAATAAGCTAACACCTGCATAAATAAGCAAACATAACCGTATTGTTTGCTAAGACTACTGCATAGATAAGCTAATACAACTCCACGGATAAGCTAACAGCTGCATGGGTATTCTAACAAAACTGCATGGATCGCTAGCAGCTGCACAGATAAGCTAACACAGCTGCATTGGTAAATTAACACTGCTGCATGAATAAGCTAACACAGCTGCACAGATAACACAGCTGCATGGATAAGCAAAGACAGCAGCATAAGTAATTTAACACTGCTGCACAGATAAGCTAAGACAGCTGTATAGATAAGCTAACACAGTTGCATAGATAAGCTAACACAACTGCATTGATAGCAAAGACAGCAGCTGCATAAATAAGATAACACAGCTGCATAGTTAAGTTAACAGAACTGCCTGTATACCATATCACCTGCATAGATAAGCTAACACAAACGAATGGGTAAGCTAACTCAGCTGCACAAATAAGCTAACACAGTTGCATAGATAAGCTAACACAACTGCGTGGATAGCTAAGACAGCAGCTGCAAGCATAAGCCAACACAGCTGCATCGCTAAGCTAACGCAGCTGCATAAATAAGCTAATACAGTTGCATAGATAAGCTAACACAGCTGCATGAGAAAGCTAACAGCAGCACTGATAAGCTAAAACAGCTACACAGATAAGCTAACACAGCTGCATAGATAAGCTAACACAGCTGCAGAGATAAGCTAACACAGCTGCAGAGATAAAGTAAGAGAACTGCATGTATACGATAAAACCTGCATAGATAAGCTAACACAACTGAATGGGTAGCTAACACAGCTGAATAGATAAGCTAACATAACTGCATATATAGCTATCACAGCTGATAGATAAGCTAACACAGCTGCATGGATAAGCAAACACAGTGGCATAGATAGCTAACCCAGCTGCATAGATAAGCAAATACAAGTGTATTGATTGCTAACACAGCTGCATAGATAAGCAAACACAAGTGCATGGATAGCTAACACCGCTGCACAGATAAGCTAACACTACTGCATAGAAAACCTAACACAACTGCATGGATAATCTAACAGCTGCATTGATATGCTAAAACAACTGCATGGATAGCCAGCAGCTGCATAGATAAACTAACAAAGCTGCATAGATAAGCTAACATTGCTGCATGGATAACCTAACACAGCTGACCAGATAACACAGCTGCATGGATAAACAAACACAGCAGCATAGATAAGTTAACACTGCTGCACAGATAAGCTAGCACAGCTGAATAGATAAGCAAACACAGTTGCATAGATAAGCTAACACAACTGCATTGATAGCAAAGACAACAGGTGCATAGATAAGCTAACATAGCTGCATGGATAAGTAAAACAGCTGCATGGATAAACTAACACAACTGCATGGTTTAGTTAACACAACTGCATTGATAAGCTAACACAGCTTTTTGGATAAGCAAACACAGCAGCACAGATAAGTTAACACTGCTGCACAGATAAGCTAACACAGCTGCATAGATAAGCTAACACAGTTGCATAGATACGCTAACACAACTGCACTGATAAGCTAAAAAAGCTGCACAGATAAGCTAACACAGCTGCACAGATCAGGTAAGAGAACTGCATGTATACGATAACACCTACATAGATAAACCAACACAACTCAATGGGTAGCTAACACAGCTCCATAGATAAGCTGACACAGCTGCATAGATAGCTATCACAGCTGATAGATAACTTAACACAGCTGCATGGATAAGCAAACACAGTGGCACAGAACAAATAACACACCTGCATAGCTAAGATAACACAACTGCAGTGATAGCTAACACAGCTGCATAGATAAGCAAACAGAACTGTATTGTTTGCAAATACAGCTGCATAGATAAGCTAACACAACTGCATTGATAGCAAAGACAGCAGCTGCATAGATAAGCTAACACAACTGATTATTAAGCTATCACCTGCATAGCTAAGCTAAAACAACTGCAGTGATAGCTAACACAGCTACATAGATGAGCAAATACAACTGTATTGATTGCTAACACACTTGCATAGATAAGCAAACACTACTGCATGGATAGCTAACACAGCTGCACTGATAAGCTAACACTGCTACATAGATAAGCTAACACAACTGCATGAATAAGCTAACAGTTGCATAGATAGATTAACAAAACTGCATGGATAGCTAGGGGCTGCATAGATGACCTAACAAAGCTGCATAGATAAGCTAACACAGCTGCACTGATCACAGAGCTGTGCAGGTAAGGAAACACAGCAGTATAGATAAGTTGACACTGCTGCAGAGATAAGCTTATACAGCTGCATAGATAAGCTAGCACAGTTGCATAGATAAGCTAACACAACAGCATGGATAGCTAGGACAGCAGCTGCATCTATATAAATTAACACAGCTGCATAGATAAGCTAACAGAACTGCATATATACGCTGACATCTGCATAGATAAGCTAACGCAACTGAATGGGTAGCCAACACACCTGCATAGATAAGCTAACACAGCTGCATGGATAAGCTAACACAGCAGCATAGATAAGCTAACACAGCACCACAGATAAGCAAAAACCGCTGCATAGTTAGGCTAAAACAGCTGCATGGCTAAGATAACACAACTGCATGGATATGTAACACAGCTGCTGCATAGATAAGCTAACACAACTGCAGGGATAAACAAACACAGCAGCATAGATACGCTAACTGCTGCATGGATGAGATAACACAACTGCATGGATGAGCTACCACAGCTGCATAGATAAACTAACACAACTGCATGGTTTAGTTAACACAACTGCATTGATAAGCTAACACCGCTGCTTTGATAAGCTAACACAATTGCATAGATACGTTAACAATGCTGCAGAGATAAGCTAACAAACTGCATAGATAAGCTAACAGAACTGCATATATACGCTGACATCTGCATAGATAAGCTAACACAACTGGATGGGTAGCTAACACAGCTGCAAAAATAATGTCACACAACTGTATAGATAGCTATCACAGCAGCATAGATTAGCTAACACTGCTGCCCAGATAAGCTAACACAGCTGCATAGATTACCCAACACAGTTGCATAGATAAGCTAACACAACTGCATGGATAGCTAAGACAGCAGCTGCATAGATAAGCTAACACAGCTGCATAAATAACAGGTGAATAGACAAGCTAATAGCTACATGCATAAGATAACACAACTGCATGTATACACTAACATCTGCATAGATAAGCTAACACAACTGAATGGGTAGCCCCTCACAGCTGCATAGATAAGGTAACACAACTGCATAGATAGCTATCACAGCAGCATAGATAAGCTAACACTGCTGCACAGATAAGCTAACACAGCTGCATAGATAACCCAACACAGTTGTATAGATAAGCTAACACAACTGCATGGATAGCTAAGACAGCAGCTGCATAGATACGCTAACACAGTTGCATAAATAACAGGTGAATAGATAAACTAACATCTGCATGGATAAGATAACACAACTGCATGGATAAGTAAAACAGCTGCATAGATGAACTAACACAACTGCATGGTTTAGTTAACACAACTGCATTGATAAGCTAACACAGCTGCTTGGATAAGCAAACACAGCAGCACAGATAAGCTAACACTGCTGCACAGATACGCTAACACAGCTCCACAGATAAGGTAACACAGTTGCATAGATAAGCTAACACAACTGCATTGATAAGCTAACACAGCTGCACAGATAAGGTGAGACAACTGCATGTATACGCTAACACCTGCATAGATAAGCTAACATAACTCAATGGGTAGCTAACACAGCTGTACAGATAATCTAACACATCTCCATAGATAGCTATCACAGCTGATAGATAAGTCAACACAGCTGCATGGATAAGCAAACACATTGGCACAGAAAAAATAACACAGATGCATAGCTAAGCTAACACAACTGATGAATAGGCTAACACCTGCATAGATGAGCAAACACAACTGTATCGTTTGCTAAGACTGCTGCATAGATAAGCTAATACAACTCCATGGATAAGCTAACAGATGCATAGATATTCTAACAAAACTGCATGGATAGCTAGCAGCTGCATAGATAAGCTAACACAGCTGCATAGGTAAATTAACACTGCTGCATTAATAAGCTAACACAGCTGCACAGATAACACAGCTGCATGGATAAGCAAACACAGCAGCATAAGTAATTTAACACTGCTGCACAGATAAGCTAAGACTGCTGTATAGATAAGCTAACACAGCTGCATAGTTAAGTTAACCGAACTGCCTGTATACCATATCACCTGCATAGATAAGCTAACACAAACGAATGGGTAAGCTAACTCAGCTGCATAAAATAAGCTAACACAGTTGCATAGATAAGCTAACACAACTGCGTGGATAGCTAAGACAGCAGCTGCATAAATAAGCCAACACAGCTGCATTGATAAGCTAACGCAGCTGCATAAATAAGCTAATACAGTTGCATAGATAAGCTAACACAGCTGCATGAGAAACCTAACAGCAGCACTGATAAGCTAAAACAGCTGCACAGATAAGCTAAAACAGCTGCATAGATAAGCTAACACAACTGCAGAGATAAGGTAAGAGGACTGCATGTATACGATAAAACCTGCATAGATAAACTAACACAACTGAATGGGTAGCTAACACAGCTGAATAGATAAGCTAACATAACTGCATATATAGCTATCACAGCTGATAGATAAGCTAACACAGCTGCATGGATAAGCAAACACAGTGGCATAGATAGCTAAACCTGCTGCATAGATAAGCAAATACAACTGTATTGATTGCTAACACAGCTGCATAGATAAGCAAACACGAGTGCATGGATAGCTAACACCGCTGCACAGATAAGCTAACACTACTGCATAGAAAAACTAGCACAACTGCATGGATAATCTAACAACTGCATTGATATGCTAACAAAACTGCATGGATAGCTAGCAGCTGCATAGATAAACTAACAAAGCTGCATAGATAAGCTAGCACTGCTGCATGGATAACCGAACACAGCTGACCAGATAACACAGCTGCATGGATAAGCAAACACAGCAGCATAGATAAGTTAACACTGCTGCACAGATAAGCTAACACAGCTGAATAGATAAGCAAACACTGTTGCATAGATAAGCTAACACAACTGCATTGATAGCAAAGACAACAGGTGCATAGATAAGCTACCAGAGCTGCATGGATAAGTAAAACAGCTGCATGGATAAACTAACACAACTGCATGGTTTAGTTAACACAACTGCATTGATAAGCTAACACAGCTTTTTGGATAAGCAAACACAGCAGCACAGATAAGTTAACACTGCTGCACAGATAAGCTAACACAGCTGCATAGATAAGCTAACACAGTTGCATAGATACGCTAACACAACTGCACTGATAAGCTAAAACAGCTGCACAGATAAGCTAACACAGCTGCAGATAAGGTAAGAGAACTGCATGTACACGGTAACACCTGCATAGATAAACTAACACAACTCAATGGGTAGCTAACACAGCTGCATAGATAAGCTGACACAGCTGCATAGATAGCTATCACAGCTGATAGATAAGTTAACACAGCTGCATGGATAAGCAAACACAGTGGCACAGAACAAATAACACACCTGCATAGGTAAGCTAACACAACTGCAGTGAGAGCTAACACAGCTGCATAGATAAGCAAACACAACTGTATTGTTTGCTAACACAGCTGCATAGATAAGCTAACACAACTGCATGGATAAGTTAACAGCTGCTTAGATATGCTAACAAAACTGCAGCTGCATAGATAAGCTAACAGTTCCATAGATAAGTTAACACTGCTGCATGGATAAGCTAACACAGCTGCACAGATAACACAGGTGCATGGATAAGCAAACACAGCAGCATAGATAAGCTAACACTGCTGCACAGATAAGCTAACACAGCTGCATAGATAACCCAACACAGTTGCATAGATAAGCTAACACAACTGCATGGATAGCTAAGACAGCAGCTGCATCGATAGCTAACACAGCTGCATAAATAACACCTGAATAGATAAGCTAACAGCTGCATCGATAAGATAACACAACTGCATGTATACGCTAACATCTGCATAGATAAGCTAACACAAATGAATGGGTAAACTACACAGCTGCATAGATAAGGTAACACAACTGCATATATAGCTACCACAGCAGCATAGATAAGCTAACACTGCTGCACAGATAAGCTAACAGCTGCGTAGATAACCCAACACAGTTGTATAGATAAGCTAACACAACTGCTTGGATAGCTAAGACAGCAGCTGCATAGATAAACTAACACAGCTGCATAAATAACAGGTGAAAAGATAAGCTAACAGCTGCGTGGATAAGATAACACAACTGCATGGATAAGTAAAACAGCTGCATAGATAAACTAACACAACAGCATGGTTTAGTTAACACAACTGCATTGATAAGCTAACACAGCTGCTTGGATAAGCAAACACAACAGCACAGATAAGCTAACACTGCTGCACAGATAAGCTAACACAGCTGCATAGATAAGCTAACACAGTTGCATAGATAAGCTAACACAACTGTATTGATAAGCTAAAACAGCTGCACAGATAAACTAACACAGCTGCACAGATGAGGTAGGAGAACTGCATGTATACGCTAACACCTGCATAGATTAGCTAACACAACTCAATGTGTAGCTAACACAGCTGCATAGATAGCTATCACGGCTGATAGATAAGTCAACACAGCTGCATGGATAAGCAAACACATTGTCACAGAAAAAATAACACAGCTGCTTAGCTAAGCTAACACAACTGATGAATAAGCTAACACCTGCATAGATAAGCAAACATAACTGTATTGTTTGCTAAAACTGCTCCATAGATAAGCTAATACAACTCCACGGATAAGCTAACAGCTGCATGGATATTCTAACAAAACTGCATGGACCGCTAGCAGCTGCACAGATAAGCTAACACAGCTGTATAGATAAGTTAACACAGTTGCATAGATAAGCTAACACAGCTGCATTGATAGCAAAGACAGCAGCTGCATAGATAAGCTAACACAACTGATTATTAAGCTAACACCTGCATAGCTAAGCTAAAACAACTGCAGTGATAGCTAACACAGCTGCATAGATGAGCAAATACAACTCTATTGATTGCTAACAAAGCTGCATAGATAAGCTAACACTGCTGCATGGATAACCGAACACAGCTGACCAGATAACACAGCTGCATGGATACGCAAACACAGCAGCATAGATAAGTTAACACTGCTGCACAGATAAGCTATCACAGCTGAATAGATAAGCAAACACAGTTGCATAGATAAGCTAACACAACTGCATTGATAGCAAAGACAACAGGTGCATAGATAAGGTACCAGAGCTGCATGGATAAGTAAAACAGCTGCATGGATAAACTAACACAACTGCATGGTTTAGTTAACACAACTGCATTGATATGCTAACACAGCTTTTTGGATAAGCAAACACAGCAGCACAGGTAAATTAACACTGCTGCACAGATAAGCTAACACAGCTGCATAGATAAGCTAACACAGTTGCATATATACGCTAACACAACTGCACTGATAGCTAAAACAGCTGCACAGAAAAGCTAACACAGCTGCAGATAAGGTAAGAGAACTGCATGTATACGATAACACCTGCATAGATAAACTAACACAACTCAATGGGTAGCTAACACAGCTGCATAGATAAGCTGACACAGCTGCATAGATAGCTATCACAGCTGATATATAAGTTAACACAGCTGCATGGATAAGCAAACACAGTGGCACAGACCAAATAACACACCTGCATAGGTAAGCTAACACAACTGCAGTGATAGCTAACACAGTTGCATAGATAAGCTAACACAACTGCATGGATAAGCTAACAGTTGCATGGATAGGATAACAAAACTGCATGGATAGCTAGAGGCTGCATATATGACCTAACAAAGCTGCATAGATAACACTGATGCATTGATGAGCTAACACAGATCACAGAGCTGTGCAGATAAGCAAACACAGCAGCATAGATAAGTTAACACTGCTGCAGAGATAAGCTTACACAGCTGCATAGATAAGTTAGCACAGATGCATAGATAAGCTAACACAACAGCATGGATAGCTAAGACAGCAGCTGCATCTATATAAGTTAACACAGCTGCATAGATAAGCTAATAGAACTGCATGTATACCATAACACCTGCAAAGTAAAGCTAACACAACTGAATGGGTAGCCAACACAGCTGCATAGATAAGCAAACACAACTGCATGGATAAGCTAACACAGCAGCATAGATAAGCTAACACAGCAGCACAGATAAGCAAACACTGCTGCATAGTTAGGCGAAAACAGCTGCATGGATATGTAACACAGCTGCTCCACAGATAAGCTAACACAGCTGCATGGATAAGCAAACACAGCAGCATAGATACGCTAACTGCTGCAATGATAAGATAACACGACTGCATGGATAAGCTACCACTGCTGCATAGATAAACTAACACAACTGCAAGGCTTAGTTAACACAACTGCATTGATAAGCTAACACCGCTGCTTTGATAAGCTAACACAACTGCATAGATACGTTAACAAATATGCAGAGATAAGCTAACAAACTGCATAGATAAGCTAACAGAACTGCATATATACCCTAACATCTGCATAGATAAGCTAACACAACTGAATTGGTAGCTAAAACAGCTGCAAAAATAAGGTCACACAACTGCATAGATAGCTATCACAGCAGCCTAGATAAGCTAACACTGCTGCACAGATAAGCTAACACAGCTGCATAGATAACCCAACACAGTTGCATAGATAAGCTAACACAACTGCATGGATAGCTAAGACAGCAGCTGCATAGATAGCTAACACAGCTGCATAAATAACAGGTGAATAGATAAGCTAACAGCTGCATGGATAGGATAACACAACTGCATGTATACGCTAACATCTGCATAGATAAGCTAACACAACTGAATGGGTAATTTACACAGCTGCATAGATAAGGTAACAAAACTGCATAGATAGCTACCACAGCAGCATAGGTAAGCTAACACAGCTGCACAGATAAGCTAAAACAGCTGCATAGATAACTCAACATAGTTGCATAGATAAGCTAACACAACTGCATGGATAGCTAAGACAGCAGCTGCATAGATGAGCTAACACAGCTGCATAAATAACAGGTGAATAGATAAGCTACCCGCTGCATGGATAAGATAACACAACTTCATGTATATGCAAACATATGCATAGATAAGCTAACACAACTGAATGGGTAGATCACACAACTGCATAGATAAGGTAACACAACTGCATAGATAGCTATCACAGCAGCATAGATAAGCTAACACTGCTGCACAGATAAGCTAACACAGCTGCATAGATAACCCAACACAGTTGCATAGAAAAGCTAACACAGCTGCATAAACAACAGGTGAATAGATAAGCTAACAGCTGCATGGATAAGATAATACAACTGCATGGATAAGTAAAACAGCTGCATAGATAAACTAACACAACTGCATGGTTTAGTTAACACAACTGCATTTTTAAGCTAACACAGCTGCTTGGATAAGCAAACACAGCAGCACAGATAAGCTAACAGTGCTGCACAGATAAGCTAACGCAGCTGCATAGATAAGCTAACACAGTTGCGTAGATAAGCTAACACAACTGCATTGATAAGCTAAAACAGCTGTACAGATAAGCTAACAAAGCTTCAGAGATAAGGTAAGAGAACTGCATGTAAACGCTAACTCCTGCATAGATAAGCTAACACAACCCAATGGGTAGCTAACACAGCTGCAGGGATAAGCTAACACATCTGCATAGATAGCTATCACAGCTGATAGATAAGTCAACACAGCTCCATGGTTAAGCAAACACAGTGGCAGAGACAAAATAACACAGCTGCATAGCAAAGCTAACACAACTGATGAATAAGCTAACACCTGCATAGGTAAGCTAACACAACTGGAGTGATAGCTAACACAGCTGCATGGATAAGCAAACACATTGGCACAGAAAATATAACACAGATGCATAGCTAAGCTAACACAACTGATGAATAGGCTAACACGTGCATAGATAAGCAAACACAACTGTATCGTTTGCTAAGACTGCTGCATAGATAAGCTAATACAACTCCATGGATAAGCTAACAGCTGCATAGATATTCTAACAAAACTGCATAGATAGCTAGCAGCTGCATAGATAAGCTAACACAGCTGCATTGGTAAATTAACACTGCTGCGTGAATAAGCAAACACAGCTGCACAGATAACACAGCTGCATGGATAAGCAAAGACAGCAGCATAAGTAATTTAACACTGCCGCCCAGATAAGCTAAGACAGCTGTATAGATAAGCTAACACAGTTGCATAGATAAGCTAACACAACTGCATTGATAGCAAAGACAGCAGCTGCATAAATAAGATAACACAGCTGCATAGTTAAGTTATCAGAACTGCCTGTATACCATATCACCTGCATAGATAAGCTAACACAAACGAATGGGTAAGCTAACTCAGCTGCACAAATAAGCTAACACAGTTGCATAGATAAGCTAACACAACTGCGTGGATAGCTAAGAGTGCAGCTGCAAGCATAAGCCAACACAGCTGCATCGCTAAGCTAACGCAGCTGCATAAATAAGCTAATACAGTTGCATAGATAAGCTAACACAGCTGCATGAGAAAGCTAACAGCAGCACTGATAAGCTAAAACAGCTACACAGATAAGCTAACACAGCTGCATAGATAAGCTAACACAGCTGCAGAGATAAGCTAACACAGCTGCAGAGATAAAGTAAGAGAACTGCATGTATACGATAAAACCTGCATAGATAAGCTAACACAACTGAATGGGTAGCTAACACAGCTGAATAGATAAGCTAACATAACTGCATATATAGCTATCACAGCTGATAGATAAGCTAACACAGCTGCATGGATAAGCAAACACAGTGGCATAGATAGCTAACCCAGCTGCATAGATAAGCAAATACAAGTGTATTGATTGCTAACACAGCTGCATAGATAAGCAAACACAAGTGCATGGCTAGCTAACACCGCTGCACAGATAAGCTAACACTACTGCATAGAAAAACTAACACAACTGCATGGATAATCTAACAGCTGCATTGATATGCTAACAAAACTGCATGGATAGCCAGCAGCTGCATAGATAAACTAACAAAGCTGCATAGATAAGCTAACACTGCTGCATGGATAACCTAACACAGCTGACCAGATAACACAGCTGCATGGATAAGCAAACACAGCAGCATAGATAAGTTAACACTGCTGCACAGATAAGCTAACACAGCTGAATAGATAAGCAAACACAGTTGCATAGATAAGCTAACACAACTGCATTGATAGCAAAGACAACAGGTGCATAGATAAGCTAACACAGCTGCATAGATAAACTAACACAACTGCATGGTTCATTTAACACAACTGCATTGATAAGCTAACACAGCTTTTTGGATAAGCAAACACAGCAGCACAGATAAGTTAACACTGCTGCACAGATAAGCTAACACAGCTGCATAGATAAGCTAACACAGTTGCATAGATACACTAACACAACTGCACTGATAAGCTAAAAGAGCTGCACAGATAAGCTAACACAGCTGCACAGATAAGGTAAGAGAACTGCATGTATACGATAACACCTGCATAGATAAACTAACACAACTCAATGGGTAGCTAACACAGCTCCATAGATAAGCTGACACAGCTGCATAGATAGCTATCACAGCTGATAGATAACTTAACACAGCTGCATGGATAAGCAAACACAGTGGCACAGAACAAATAACACACATGCATAGGTAAGCTAACACAACTGCAGTGATAGCTAACACAGCTGCATAGATAAGCAAACACAACTGTATTGTTTGCTAACACAGTTGCATAGATAAGCTAACACAACTGCATTGATAAGCTAACACAGCTGCACAGATAAGGTAAGAGAACTGCATGTATAGGCTAACACCTGCATAGATAAGCTAACACAACTCAATGGGTAGCTAACACAGCTGCACAGATAATCCAACACATCTGCATTGATAGCTATCACAGATGATAGATAAGTCAACACAGCTGCATGGATAAGCAAACACATTGGCACAGAAAAAATAACACAGATGCATAGCTAAGCTAACACAACTGATGAATAAGCTAACACCTGCATAAATAAGCAAACATAACCGTATTGTTTGCTAAGACTGCTGCATAGATAAGCTAATACAACTCCACGGATAAGCTAACAGCTGCATGGGTATTCTAACAAAACTGCATGGATCGCTAGCAGCTGCATAGATAAGATAACACAGCTGCATAGGTAAATTAACACTGCTGCATGAAAAAGCTAACACAGCTGCACAGATAACACAGCTGCATGGATAAGCAAACACAGCAGCATAATTCATTTAACACTGCTGCACAGATAAGCTAAGACAGCTGTATCGATAAGCTAACACAGTTGCATAGATAAGCTAACACAACTGCATTGATAGCAAAGACAGCAGCTGCATAAATAAGCTAACACAGCTGCACAGATAAGCTAACACAGCTCCATAGATAAGGTAACACAGTTGCATAGATAAGCTAACACAGCTGCACAGATAAGGTGAGAGAACTGCATGTATACGCTAACACCTGCATAGATAAGCTAACACAACTCAATGGGTAGCTAACACAGCTGCACAGATAATCTAACACATCTGCATAGATAGCTATCACAGCTGATAGATAGGTCAACACAGCTGCATGGATAAGCAAACACATTGTCTCAGAAAAAATAACACAGATGCATAGCTAAGCTAACACAACTGATGAATAGGCTAACACCTGCATAGATTAGCAAACACAATTGTATTGTTTGCTAAGACTGCTGCATAGATAAGCTAATACAACTCCATGGAAAAGCTAACAGCTGCATAGATATTCTAACAAAACTGCATGGATAGCTAGCAGCTGCATAGATAAGATAACACAGCTGCATAGGTAAATTAACACTGCTGCATGAATAAGCTAACACAGCTGCACAGATAACACAGCTGCATGGATAAGCAAACACAGCAGCATAATTCATTTAACACTGCTGCACAGATAAGCTAAGACAGCTGTATAGATAAGCTAACACAGTTGCATAGATAAGCTAACACAACTGCATTGATAGCAAAGACAGCAGCTGCATAAATAAGCTAACACAGCTGCATAGTTAAGTTAACAGAACTGCCTGTATACCATATCACCTGCATAGATAAGCTAACACAAACAAATGGGTAAGCTAACTCAGCTGCACAAATAAGCTAACACAGTTGCATAGATAAGCTAACACAGCTGCATGAGAAAGCTAACAGCAGCACTGATAAGCTAAAACAGCTGCACAGATAAGCTAACACAGCTGCATAGATAAGCTATCACAGCTGCAGAGATAAGGTAAGAGAACTGCATGTATACGATAAAACCTGCATAGATAAGCTAACACAACTGAATGGGTAGCTAACACAGCTGAATAGATAAGCTAACATAACTGCATATATAGCTATCACAGCTGATAGATAAGCTAACACAGCTGCATGGATAAGCAAACACAGTGGCATAGATAGCTAACCCAGCTGCATAGATAAGCAAATACAAGTGTATTGATTGCTAACACAGCTGCATAGATAAGCAAACACAAGTGCATGGATAGCTAACACCGCTGCACAGATAAGCTAACACTACTGCATAGAAAACCTAACACAACTGCATGGATAATCTAACAGCTGCATTGATATGCTAAAACAACTGCATGGATAGCCAGCAGCTGCATAGATAAACTAACAAAGCTGCATAGATAAGCTAACATTGCTGCATGGATAACCTAACACAGTTGACCAGATAACACAGCTGCATGGATAAGCAAACACAGCAGCATAGATAAGTTAACACTGCTGCACAGATAAGCTAGCACAGCTGAATAGATAAGCTAACACAGTTGCATAGATAAGCTAACACAACTGCATTGATAGCAAAGACAACAGGTGCATGGATAAGCTAACATAGCTGCATGGATAAGTAAAACAGCTGCATGGATAAACTAACACAACTGCATGGTTTAGTTAACACAACTGCATTGATAAGCTAACACAGCTTTTTGGATAAGCAAACACAGCAGCACAGATAAGTTAACACTGCTGCACAGATAAGCTAACACAGCTGCATAGATAAGCTAACACAGTTGCATAGATACGCTAACACAACTGCACTGATAAGCTAAAAAAGCTGCACAGATAAGCTAACACAGCTGCACAGATAAGGTAAGAGAACTGCATGTATACGATAACACCTACATAGATAAACCAACACAACTCAATGGGTAGCTAACACAGCTGCATAGATAAGCTGACACAGCTGCATAGATAGCTATCACAGCTGACAGATAACTTAACACAGCTGCATGGATAAGCAAACACAGTGGCACAGATAAGCTAACACTGCTGCACAGATAAGCTAACGCAGCTGCATAGATAAGCTAACACAGTTGCGTAGATAAGCTAACACAACTGCATTGATAAGCTAAAACAGCTGTACAGATAAGCTAACAAAGCTTCAGAGATAAGGTAAGAGAACTGCATGTAAACGCTAACTCCTGCATAGATAAGCTAACACAACCCAATGGGTAGCTAACACAGCTGCAGAGATAAGCTAACACATCTGCATAGATAGCTATCACAGCTGATAGATAAGTCAACACAGCTCCATGGTTAAGCAAACACAGTGGCAGAGAAAAAATAACACAGCTGCATAGCAAAGCTAACACAACTGATGAACAAGCTAACACCTGCATAGGTAAGCTAACACAACTGCAGTGATAGCTAACACAGCTGCATGGATAAGCAAACACATTGGCACAGAAAATATAACACAGATGCATAGCTAAGCTAACACAACTGATGAATAGGCTAACACATGCATAGATAAGCAAACACAACTGTATCGTTTGCTAAGACTGCTGCATAGATAAGCTAATACAACTCCATGGATAAGCTAACAGCTGCATAGATATTCTAACAAAACTGCATAGATAGCTAGCAGCTGCATAGATAAGCTAACACAGCTGCATTGGTAAATTAACACTGCTGCATGAATAAGCTAACACAGCTGCACAGATAACACAGCTGCATGGAAAAGCAAAGACAGCAGTATAAGTAATTTAACACTGCTGCACAGATAAGCTAAGACAGCTGTATAGATAAGCTAACACAGTTGCATAGATAAGCTAACACAACTGCATTGATAATAAAGACAGCAGCTGCATAAATAAGATAACACAGCTGCATAGTTAAGTTAACAGAACTGCCTGTATACCATATCACCTGCATAGATAAGCTAACACAAACGAATGGGTAAGCTAACTCAGCTGCACAAATAAGCTAACACAGTTGCATAGATAAGCTACCACAACTGCGTGGATAGCTAAGACAGCAGCTGCAAGCATAAGCCAACACAGCTGCATCGCTAAGCTAACGCAGCTGCATAAATAAGCTAATACAGTTGCATAGATAAGCTAACACAGCTGCATGAGAAAGCTAACAGCAGCACTGATAAGCTAAAACAGCTACACAGATAAGCTAACACAGCTGCATAGATAAGCTAACACAGCTGCAGAGATAAGCTAACACAGCTGCAGAGATAAAGTAAGAGAACTGCATGTATACGATAAAACCTGCATAGATAAGATAACACAACTGAATGGGTAGCTAACACAGCTGAATAGATAAGCTAACATAACTGCATATATAGCTATCACAGCTGATAGATAAGCTAACACAGCTGCATGGATAAGCAAACACAGTGGCATAGATAGCTAACCCAGCTGCATAGATAAGCAAATACAAGTGTATTGATTGCTAACACAGCTGCATAGATAAGCAAACACAAGTGCATGGATAGCTAACACCGCTGCACAGATAAGCTAACACTACTGCATAGAAAAACTAACACAACTGCATGGATAATCTAACAGCTGCATTGATATGCTAACAAAACTGCATGGATAGCCAGCAGCTGCATAGATAAACTAACACAGCTGCATAGATAAGCTAACACTGCTGCATGGATAACCTAACACAGCTGACCAGATAACACAGCTGCATGGATAAGCAAACACAGCAGCATAGATAAGTTAACACTGCTGCACAGATAAGCTAACACAGCTGAATAGATAAGCAAACACAGTTGCATAGATAAGCTAACACAACTGCATTGATAGCAAAGACAACAGGTGCATAGATAAGCTAACACAGCTGCATAGATAAACTAACACAACTGCATGGTTCATTTAACACAACTGCATTGATAAGCTAACACAGCTTTTTGGATAAGCAAACACAGCAGCACTGATAAGCTAAAACAGCTACACAGATAAGCTAACACAGCTGCATAGATAAGCTAACACAGCTGCAGAGATAAAGTAAGAGAACTGCATGTATACGATAAAACCTGCATAGATAAGCTAACACAACTGAATGGGTAGCTAACACAGCTGAATAGATAAGCTAACATAACTGCATATATAGCTATCACAGCTGATAGATAAGCTAACACAGCTGCATGGATAAGCAAACACAGTGGCATAGATAGCTAACCCAGCTGCATAGATAAGCAAATACAAGTGTATTGATTGCTAACACAGCTGCATAGATAAGCAAACACAAGTGCATGGATAGCTAACACCGCTGCACAGATAAGCTAACACTACTGCATAGAAAAACTAACACAACTGCATGGATAATCTAACAGCTGCGTTGATATGCTAACAAAACTGCATGGATAGCCAGCAGCTGCATAGATAAACTAACACAGCTGCATAGATAAGCTAACACTGCTGCATGGATAACCTAACACAGCTGACCAGATAACACAGCTGCATGGATAAGCAAACACAGCAGCATAGATAAGTTAACACTGCTGCACAGATAAGCTAACACAGCTGAATAGATAAGCAAACACAGTTGCATAGATAAGCTAACACAACTGCATTGATAGCAAAGACAACAGGTGCATAGATAAGCTAACACAGCTGCATAGATAAACTAACACAACTGCATGGTTCATTTAACACAACTGCATTGATAAGCTAACACAGCTTTTTGGATAAGCAAACACAGCAGCACAGATAAGTTAACACTGCTGCACAGATAAGCTAACACAGCTGCATAGATAAGCTAACACAGTTGCATAGATACACTAACACAACTGCACTGATAAGCTAGAAGAGCTGCACAGATAAGCTAACACAGCTGCACAGATAAGGTAAGAGAACTGCATGTATACGATAACACCTGCATAGATAAACTAACACAACTCAATGGGTAGCTAACACAGCTCCATAGATAAGCTGACACAGCTGCATAGATAGCTATCACAGCTGATAGATAACTTAACACAGCTGCATGGATAAGCAAACACAGTGGCAGAGAACAAATAACACACATGCATAGGTAAGCTAACACAACTGCAGTGATAGCTAACACAGCTGCATAGATAAGCAAACACAACTGTATTGTTTGCTAACACAGTTGCATAGATAAGCTAACACAACTGCATTGATAAGCTAACACAGCTGCACAGATAAGGTAAGAGAACTGCATGTATAGGCTAACACCTGCATAGATAAGCTAACACAACTCAATGGGTAGCTAACACAGCTGCACAGATAATCCAACACATCTGCATTGATAGCTATCACAGATGATAGATAAGTCAACACAGCTGCATGGATAAGCAAACACATTGGCACAGAAAAAATAACACAGATGCATAGCTAAGCTAACACAACTGATGAATAAGCTAACACTTGCATAAATAAGCAAACATAACCGTATTGTTTGCTAAGACTGCTGCATAGATAAGCTAATACAACTCCACGGATAAGCTAACAGCTGCATGGGTATTCTAACAAAACTGCATGGATCGCTAGCAGCTGCATAGATAAGATAACACAGCTGCATAGGTAAATTAACACTGCTGCATGAATAAGCTAACACAGCTGCACAGATAACACAGCTGCATGGATAAGCAAACACAGCAGCATAATTCATTTAACACTGCTGCACAGATAAGCTAAGACAGCTGTATAGATAAGCTAACACAGTTGCATAGATAAGCTAACACAACTGCATTGATAGCAAAGACAGCAGCTGCATAAATAAGTTAACTCAGCTGCACAGATAAGCTAACACAGCTCCATAGATAAGGTAACACAGTTGCATAGATAAGCTAACACAGCTGCACAGATAAGGTGAGAGAACTGCATGTATATGCTAACACCTGCATAGATAAGCTAACACAACTCAATGGGTAGCTAACACAGCTGCACAGATAATCTAACACATCTGCATAGATAGCTATCACAGCTGATAGATAGGTCAACACAGCTGCATGGATAAGCAAACACATTGGCTCAGAAAAAATAACACAGATGCATAGCTAAGCTAACACAACTGATGAATAGGCTAACACCTGCATAGATTAGCAAACACAATTGTATTGTTTGCTAAGACTGCTGCATAGATAAGCTAATACAACTCCATGGAAAAGCTAACAGCTGCATAGATATTCTAACAAAACTGCATGGATAGCTAGCAGCTGCATAGATAAGATAACACAGCTGCATAGGTAAATTAACACTGCTGCATGAATAAGCTAACACAGCTGCACAGATAACACAGCTGCATGGATAAGCAAACACAGCAGCATAATTCATTTAACACTGCTGCACAGATAAGCTAAGACAGCTGTATAGATAAGCTAACACAGTTGCATAGATAAGCTAACACAACTGCATTGATAGCAAAGACAGCAGCTGCATAAATAAGCTAACACAGCTGCATAGTTAAGTTAACAGAACTGCCTGTATACCATATCACCTGCATAGATAAGCTAACACAAACAAATGGGTAAGCTAACTCAGCTGCACAAATAAGCTAACACAGTTGCATAGATAAGCTAACACAGCTGCATGAGAAAGCTAACAGCAGCACTGATAAGCTAAAAAAGCTGCACAGATAAGCTAACACAGCTGCATAGATAAGCTAACACAGCTGCAGAGATAAGGTAAGAGAACTGCATGTATACGATAAAACCTGCATAGATAAGCTAACACAACTGAATGGGTAGCTAACACAGCTGAATAGATAAGCTAACATAACTGCATATATAGCTATCACAGCTGATAGATAAGCTAACACAGCTGCATGGATAAGCAAACACAGTGGCATAGATAGCTAACCCAGCTGCATAGATAAGCAAATACAAGTGTATTGATTGCTAACACAGCTGCATAGATAAGCAAACACAAGTGCATGGATAGCTAACACCGCTGCACAGATAAGCTAACACTACTGCATAGAAAACCTAACACAACTGCATGGATAATCTAACAGCTGCATTGATATGCTAAAACAACTGCATGGATAGCCAGCAGCTGCATAGATAAACTAACAAAGCTGCATAGATAAGCTAACATTGCTGCATGGATAACCTAACACAGCTGACCAGATAACACAGCTGCATGGATAAGCAAACACAGCAGCATAGATAAGTTAACACTGCTGCACAGATAAGCTATCACAGCTGAATAGATAAGCAAACACAGTTGCATAGATAAGCTAACACAACTGCATTGATAGCAAAGACAACAGGTGCATAGATAAGGTACCAGAGCTGCATGGATAAGTAAAACAGCTGCATGGATAAACTAACACAACTGCATGGTTTAGTTAACACAACTGCATTGATATGCTAACACAGCTTTTTGGATAAGCAAACACAGCAGCACAGGTAAATTAACACTGCTGCACAGATAAGCTAACACAGCTGCATAGATAAGCTAACACAGTTGCATATATACGCTAACACAACTGCACTGATAGCTAAAACAGCTGCACAGAAAAGCTAACACAGCTGCAGATAAGGTAAGAGAACTGCATGTATACGATAACACCTGCATAGATAAACTAACACAACTCAATGGGTAGCTAACACAGCTGCATAGATAAGCTGACACAGCTGCATAGATAGCTATCACAGCTGATATATAAGTTAACACAGCTGCATGGATAAGCAAACACAGTGGCACAGACCAAATAACACACCTGCATAGGTAAGCTAACACAACTGCAGTGATAGCTAACACAGTTGCATAGATAAGCTAACACAACTGCATGGATAAGCTAACAGTTGCATGGATAGGATAACAAAACTGCATGGATAGCTAGAGGCTGCATATATGACCTAACAAAGCTGCATAGATAACACTGATGCATTGATGAGCTAACACAGATCACAGAGCTGTGCAGATAAGCAAACACAGCAGCATAGATAAGTTAACACTGCTGCAGAGATAAGCTTACACAGCTGCATAGATAAGTTAGCACAGATGCATAGATAAGCTAACACAACAGCATGGATAGCTAAGACAGCAGCTGCATCTATATAAGTTAACACAGCTGCATAGATAAGCTAATAGAACTGCATGTATACCATAACACCTGCAAAGTAAAGCTAACACAACTGAATGGGTAGCCAACACAGCTGCATAGATAAGCAAACACAACTGCATGGATAAGCTAACACAGCAGCATAGATAAGCTAACACAGCAGCACAGATAAGCAAACACTGCTGCATAGTTAGGCGAAAACAGCTGCATGGATATGTAACACAGCTGCTCCACAGATAAGCTAACACAGCTGCATGGATAAGCAAACACAGCAGCATAGATACGCTAACTGCTGCAATGATAAGATAACACGACTGCATGGATAAGCTACCACTGCTGCATAGATAAACTAACACAACTGCAAGGCTTAGTTAACACAACTGCATTGATAAGCTAACACCGCTGCTTTGATAAGCTAACACAACTGCATAGATACGTTAACAAATATGCAGAGATAAGCTAACAAACTGCATAGATAAGCTAACAGAACTGCATATATACCCTAACATCTGCATAGATAAGCTAACACAACTGAATTGGTAGCTAAAACAGCTGCAAAAATAAGGTCACACAACTGCATAGATAGCTATCACAGCAGCCTAGATAAGCTAACACTGCTGCACAGATAAGCTAACACAGCTGCATAGATAACCCAACACAGTTGCATAGATAAGCTAACACAACTGCATGGATAGCTAAGACAGCAGCTGCATAGATAGCTAACACAGCTGCATAAATAACAGGTGAATAGATAAGCTAACAGCTGCATGGATAGGATAACACAACTGCATGTATACGCTAACATCTGCATAGATAAGCTAACACAACTGAATGGGTAATTTACACAGCTGCATAGATAAGGTAACAAAACTGCATAGATAGCTACCACAGCAGCATAGGTAAGCTAACACAGCTGCACAGATAAGCTAAAACAGCTGCATAGATAACTCAACATAGTTGCATAGATAAGCTAACACAACTGCATGGATAGCTAAGACAGCAGCTGCATAGATGAGCTAACACAGCTGCATAAATAACAGGTGAATAGATAAGCTACCCGCTGCATGGATAAGATAACACAACTTCATGTATATGCAAACATATGCATAGATAAGCTAACACAACTGAATGGGTAGATCACACAACTGCATAGATAAGGTAACACAACTGCATAGATAGCTATCACAGCAGCATAGATAAGCTAACACTGCTGCACAGATAAGCTAACACAGCTGCATAGATAACCCAACACAGTTGCATAGAAAAGCTAACACAGCTGCATAAACAACAGGTGAATAGATAAGCTAACAGCTGCATGGATAAGATAATACAACTGCATGGATAAGTAAAACAGCTGCATAGATAAACTAACACAACTGCATGGTTTAGTTAACACAACTGCATTTTTAAGCTAACACAGCTGCTTGGATAAGCAAACACAGCAGCACAGATAAGCTAACAGTGCTGCACAGATAAGCTAACGCAGCTGCATAGATAAGCTAACACAGTTGCGTAGATAAGCTAACACAACTGCATTGATAAGCTAAAACAGCTGTACAGATAAGCTAACAAAGCTTCAGAGATAAGGTAAGAGAACTGCATGTAAACGCTAACTCCTGCATAGATAAGCTAACACAACCCAATGGGTAGCTAACACAGCTGCAGGGATAAGCTAACACATCTGCATAGATAGCTATCACAGCTGATAGATAAGTCAACACAGCTCCATGGTTAAGCAAACACAGTGGCAGAGACAAAATAACACAGCTGCATAGCAAAGCTAACACAACTGATGAATAAGCTAACACCTGCATAGGTAAGCTAACACAACTGGAGTGATAGCTAACACAGCTGCATGGATAAGCAAACACATTGGCACAGAAAATATAACACAGATGCATAGCTAAGCTAACACAACTGATGAATAGGCTAACACGTGCATAGATAAGCAAACACAACTGTATCGTTTGCTAAGACTGCTGCATAGATAAGCTAATACAACTCCATGGATAAGCTAACAGCTGCATAGATATTCTAACAAAACTGCATAGATAGCTAGCAGCTGCATAGATAAGCTAACACAGCTGCATTGGTAAATTAACACTGCTGCGTGAATAAGCAAACACAGCTGCACAGATAACACAGCTGCATGGATAAGCAAAGACAGCAGCATAAGTAATTTAACACTGCCGCCCAGATAAGCTAAGACAGCTGTATAGATAAGCTAACACAGTTGCATAGATAAGCTAACACAACTGCATTGATAGCAAAGACAGCAGCTGCATAAATAAGATAACACAGCTGCATAGTTAAGTTATCAGAACTGCCTGTATACCATATCACCTGCATAGATAAGCTAACACAAACGAATGGGTAAGCTAACTCAGCTGCACAAATAAGCTAACACAGTTGCATAGATAAGCTAACACAACTGCGTGGATAGCTAAGAGTGCAGCTGCAAGCATAAGCCAACACAGCTGCATCGCTAAGCTAACGCAGCTGCATAAATAAGCTAATACAGTTGCATAGATAAGCTAACACAGCTGCATGAGAAAGCTAACAGCAGCACTGATAAGCTAAAACAGCTACACAGATAAGCTAACACAGCTGCATAGATAAGCTAACACAGCTGCAGAGATAAGCTAACACAGCTGCAGAGATAAAGTAAGAGAACTGCATGTATACGATAAAACCTGCATAGATAAGCTAACACAACTGAATGGGTAGCTAACACAGCTGAATAGATAAGCTAACATAACTGCATATATAGCTATCACAGCTGATAGATAAGCTAACACAGCTGCATGGATAAGCAAACACAGTGGCATAGATAGCTAACCCAGCTGCATAGATAAGCAAATACAAGTGTATTGATTGCTAACACAGCTGCATAGATAAGCAAACACAAGTGCATGGCTAGCTAACACCGCTGCACAGATAAGCTAACACTACTGCATAGAAAAACTAACACAACTGCATGGATAATCTAACAGCTGCATTGATATGCTAACAAAACTGCATGGATAGCCAGCAGCTGCATAGATAAACTAACAAAGCTGCATAGATAAGCTAACACTGCTGCATGGATAACCTAACACAGCTGACCAGATAACACAGCTGCATGGATAAGCAAACACAGCAGCATAGATAAGTTAACACTGCTGCACAGATAAGCTAACACAGCTGAATAGATAAGCAAACACAGTTGCATAGATAAGCTAACACAACTGCATTGATAGCAAAGACAACAGGTGCATAGATAAGCTATCACAGCTGCATAGATAAACTAACACAACTGCATGGTTCATTTAACACAACTGCATTGATAAGCTAACACAGCTTTTTGGATAAGCAAACACAGCAGCACAGATAAGTTAACACTGCTGCACAGATAAGCTAACACAGCTGCATAGATAAGCTAACACAGTTGCATAGATACACTAACACAACTGCACTGATAAGCTAAAAGAGCTGCACAGATAAGCTAACACAGCTGCACAGATAAGGTAAGAGAACTGCATGTATACGATAACACCTGCATAGATAAACTAACACAACTCAATGGGTAGCTAACACAGCTCCATAGATAAGCTGACACAGCTGCATAGATAGCTATCACAGCTGATAGATAACTTAACACAGCTGCATGGATAAGCAAACACAGTGGCACAGAACAAATAACACACATGCATAGGTAAGCTAACACAACTGCAGTGATAGCTAACACAGCTGCATAGATAAGCAAACACAACTGTATTGTTTGCTAACACAGTTGCATAGATAAGCTAACACAACTGCATTGATAAGCTAACACAGCTGCACAGATAAGGTAAGAGAACTGCATGTATAGGCTAACACCTGCATAGATAAGCTAACACAACTCAATGGGTAGCTAACACAGCTGCACAGATAATCCAACACATCTGCATTGATAGCTATCACAGATGATAGATAAGTCAACACAGCTGCATGGATAAGCAAACACATTGGCACAGAAAAAATAACACAGATGCATAGCTAAGCTAACACAACTGATGAATAAGCTAACACCTGCATAAATAAGCAAACATAACCGTATTGTTTGCTAAGACTGCTGCATAGATAAGCTAATACAACTCCACGGATAAGCTAACAGCTGCATGGGTATTCTAACAAAACTGCATGGATCGCTAGCAGCTGCATAGATAAGATAACACAGCTGCATAGGTAAATTAACACTGCTGCATGAAAAAGCTAACACAGCTGCACAGATAACACAGCTGCATGGATAAGCAAACACAGCAGCATAATTCATTTAACACTGCTGCACAGATAAGCTAAGACAGCTGTATCGATAAGCTAACACAGTTGCATAGATAAGCTAACACAACTGCATTGATAGCAAAGACAGCAGCTGCATAAATAAGCTAACACAGCTGCACAGATAAGCTAACACAGCTCCATAGATAAGGTAACACAGTTGCATAGATAAGCTAACACAGCTGCACAGATAAGGTGAGAGAACTGCATGTATACGCTAACACCTGCATAGATAAGCTAACACAACTCAATGGGTAGCTAACACAGCTGCACAGATAATCTAACACATCTGCATAGATAGCTATCACAGCTGATAGATAGGTCAACACAGCTGCATGGATAAGCAAACACATTGTCTCAGAAAAAATAACACAGATGCATAGCTAAGCTAACACAACTGATGAATAGGCTAACACCTGCATAGATTAGCAAACACAATTGTATTGTTTGCTAAGACTGCTGCATAGATAAGCTAATACAACTCCATGGAAAAGCTAACAGCTGCATAGATATTCTAACAAAACTGCATGGATAGCTAGCAGCTGCATAGATAAGATAACACAGCTGCATAGGTAAATTAACACTGCTGCATGAATAAGCTAACACAGCTGCACAGATAACACAGCTGCATGGATAAGCAAACACAGCAGCATAATTCATTTAACACTGCTGCACAGATAAGCTAAGACAGCTGTATAGATAAGCTAACACAGTTGCATAGATAAGCTAACACAACTGCATTGATAGCAAAGACAGCAGCTGCATAAATAAGCTAACACAGCTGCATAGTTAAGTTAACAGAACTGCCTGTATACCATATCACCTGCATAGATAAGCTAACACAAACAAATGGGTAAGCTAACTCAGCTGCACAAATAAGCTAACACAGTTGCATAGATAAGCTAACACAGCTGCATGAGAAAGCTAACAGCAGCACTGATAAGCTAAAACAGCTGCACAGATAAGCTAACACAGCTGCATAGATAAGCTATCACAGCTGCAGAGATAAGGTAAGAGAACTGCATGTATACGATAAAACCTGCATAGATAAGCTAACACAACTGAATGGGTAGCTAACACAGCTGAATAGATAAGCTAACATAACTGCATATATAGCTATCACAGCTGATAGATAAGCTAACACAGCTGCATGGATAAGCAAACACAGTGGCATAGATAGCTAACCCAGCTGCATAGATAAGCAAATACAAGTGTATTGATTGCTAACACAGCTGCATAGATAAGCAAACACAAGTGCATGGATAGCTAACACCGCTGCACAGATAAGCTAACACTACTGCATAGAAAACCTAACACAACTGCATGGATAATCTAACAGCTGCATTGATATGCTAAAACAACTGCATGGATAGCCAGCAGCTGCATAGATAAACTAACAAAGCTGCATAGATAAGCTAACATTGCTGCATGGATAACCTAACACAGTTGACCAGATAACACAGCTGCATGGATAAGCAAACACAGCAGCATAGATAAGTTAACACTGCTGCACAGATAAGCTAGCACAGCTGAATAGATAAGCTAACACAGTTGCATAGATAAGCTAACACAACTGCATTGATAGCAAAGACAACAGGTGCATGGATAAGCTAACATAGCTGCATGGATAAGTAAAACAGCTGCATGGATAAACTAACACAACTGCATGGTTTAGTTAACACAACTGCATTGATAAGCTAACACAGCTTTTTGGATAAGCAAACACAGCAGCACAGATAAGTTAACACTGCTGCACAGATAAGCTAACACAGCTGCATAGATAAGCTAACACAGTTGCATAGATACGCTAACACAACTGCACTGATAAGCTAAAAAAGCTGCACAGATAAGCTAACACAGCTGCACAGATAAGGTAAGAGAACTGCATGTATACGATAACACCTACATAGATAAACCAACACAACTCAATGGGTAGCTAACACAGCTGCATAGATAAGCTGACACAGCTGCATAGATAGCTATCACAGCTGACAGATAACTTAACACAGCTGCATGGATAAGCAAACACAGTGGCACAGATAAGCTAACACTGCTGCACAGATAAGCTAACGCAGCTGCATAGATAAGCTAACACAGTTGCGTAGATAAGCTAACACAACTGCATTGATAAGCTAAAACAGCTGTACAGATAAGCTAACAAAGCTTCAGAGATAAGGTAAGAGAACTGCATGTAAACGCTAACTCCTGCATAGATAAGCTAACACAACCCAATGGGTAGCTAACACAGCTGCAGAGATAAGCTAACACATCTGCATAGATAGCTATCACAGCTGATAGATAAGTCAACACAGCTCCATGGTTAAGCAAACACAGTGGCAGAGAAAAAATAACACAGCTGCATAGCAAAGCTAACACAACTGATGAACAAGCTAACACCTGCATAGGTAAGCTAACACAACTGCAGTGATAGCTAACACAGCTGCATGGATAAGCAAACACATTGGCACAGAAAATATAACACAGATGCATAGCTAAGCTAACACAACTGATGAATAGGCTAACACATGCATAGATAAGCAAACACAACTGTATCGTTTGCTAAGACTGCTGCATAGATAAGCTAATACAACTCCATGGATAAGCTAACAGCTGCATAGATATTCTAACAAAACTGCATAGATAGCTAGCAGCTGCATAGATAAGCTAACACAGCTGCATTGGTAAATTAACACTGCTGCATGAATAAGCTAACACAGCTGCACAGATAACACAGCTGCATGGAAAAGCAAAGACAGCAGTATAAGTAATTTAACACTGCTGCACAGATAAGCTAAGACAGCTGTATAGATAAGCTAACACAGTTGCATAGATAAGCTAACACAACTGCATTGATAATAAAGACAGCAGCTGCATAAATAAGATAACACAGCTGCATAGTTAAGTTAACAGAACTGCCTGTATACCATATCACCTGCATAGATAAGCTAACACAAACGAATGGGTAAGCTAACTCAGCTGCACAAATAAGCTAACACAGTTGCATAGATAAGCTACCACAACTGCGTGGATAGCTAAGACAGCAGCTGCAAGCATAAGCCAACACAGCTGCATCGCTAAGCTAACGCAGCTGCATAAATAAGCTAATACAGTTGCATAGATAAGCTAACACAGCTGCATGAGAAAGCTAACAGCAGCACTGATAAGCTAAAACAGCTACACAGATAAGCTAACACAGCTGCATAGATAAGCTAACACAGCTGCAGAGATAAGCTAACACAGCTGCAGAGATAAAGTAAGAGAACTGCATGTATACGATAAAACCTGCATAGATAAGATAACACAACTGAATGGGTAGCTAACACAGCTGAATAGATAAGCTAACATAACTGCATATATAGCTATCACAGCTGATAGATAAGCTAACACAGCTGCATGGATAAGCAAACACAGTGGCATAGATAGCTAACCCAGCTGCATAGATAAGCAAATACAAGTGTATTGATTGCTAACACAGCTGCATAGATAAGCAAACACAAGTGCATGGATAGCTAACACCGCTGCACAGATAAGCTAACACTACTGCATAGAAAAACTAACACAACTGCATGGATAATCTAACAGCTGCATTGATATGCTAACAAAACTGCATGGATAGCCAGCAGCTGCATAGATAAACTAACACAGCTGCATAGATAAGCTAACACTGCTGCATGGATAACCTAACACAGCTGACCAGATAACACAGCTGCATGGATAAGCAAACACAGCAGCATAGATAAGTTAACACTGCTGCACAGATAAGCTAACACAGCTGAATAGATAAGCAAACACAGTTGCATAGATAAGCTAACACAACTGCATTGATAGCAAAGACAACAGGTGCATAGATAAGCTAACACAGCTGCATAGATAAACTAACACAACTGCATGGTTCATTTAACACAACTGCATTGATAAGCTAACACAGCTTTTTGGATAAGCAAACACAGCAGCACTGATAAGCTAAAACAGCTACACAGATAAGCTAACACAGCTGCATAGATAAGCTAACACAGCTGCAGAGATAAAGTAAGAGAACTGCATGTATACGATAAAACCTGCATAGATAAGCTAACACAACTGAATGGGTAGCTAACACAGCTGAATAGATAAGCTAACATAACTGCATATATAGCTATCACAGCTGATAGATAAGCTAACACAGCTGCATGGATAAGCAAACACAGTGGCATAGATAGCTAACCCAGCTGCATAGATAAGCAAATACAAGTGTATTGATTGCTAACACAGCTGCATAGATAAGCAAACACAAGTGCATGGATAGCTAACACCGCTGCACAGATAAGCTAACACTACTGCATAGAAAAACTAACACAACTGCATGGATAATCTAACAGCTGCGTTGATATGCTAACAAAACTGCATGGATAGCCAGCAGCTGCATAGATAAACTAACACAGCTGCATAGATAAGCTAACACTGCTGCATGGATAACCTAACACAGCTGACCAGATAACACAGCTGCATGGATAAGCAAACACAGCAGCATAGATAAGTTAACACTGCTGCACAGATAAGCTAACACAGCTGAATAGATAAGCAAACACAGTTGCATAGATAAGCTAACACAACTGCATTGATAGCAAAGACAACAGGTGCATAGATAAGCTAACACAGCTGCATAGATAAACTAACACAACTGCATGGTTCATTTAACACAACTGCATTGATAAGCTAACACAGCTTTTTGGATAAGCAAACACAGCAGCACAGATAAGTTAACACTGCTGCACAGATAAGCTAACACAGCTGCATAGATAAGCTAACACAGTTGCATAGATACACTAACACAACTGCACTGATAAGCTAGAAGAGCTGCACAGATAAGCTAACACAGCTGCACAGATAAGGTAAGAGAACTGCATGTATACGATAACACCTGCATAGATAAACTAACACAACTCAATGGGTAGCTAACACAGCTCCATAGATAAGCTGACACAGCTGCATAGATAGCTATCACAGCTGATAGATAACTTAACACAGCTGCATGGATAAGCAAACACAGTGGCAGAGAACAAATAACACACATGCATAGGTAAGCTAACACAACTGCAGTGATAGCTAACACAGCTGCATAGATAAGCAAACACAACTGTATTGTTTGCTAACACAGTTGCATAGATAAGCTAACACAACTGCATTGATAAGCTAACACAGCTGCACAGATAAGGTAAGAGAACTGCATGTATAGGCTAACACCTGCATAGATAAGCTAACACAACTCAATGGGTAGCTAACACAGCTGCACAGATAATCCAACACATCTGCATTGATAGCTATCACAGATGATAGATAAGTCAACACAGCTGCATGGATAAGCAAACACATTGGCACAGAAAAAATAACACAGATGCATAGCTAAGCTAACACAACTGATGAATAAGCTAACACTTGCATAAATAAGCAAACATAACCGTATTGTTTGCTAAGACTGCTGCATAGATAAGCTAATACAACTCCACGGATAAGCTAACAGCTGCATGGGTATTCTAACAAAACTGCATGGATCGCTAGCAGCTGCATAGATAAGATAACACAGCTGCATAGGTAAATTAACACTGCTGCATGAATAAGCTAACACAGCTGCACAGATAACACAGCTGCATGGATAAGCAAACACAGCAGCATAATTCATTTAACACTGCTGCACAGATAAGCTAAGACAGCTGTATAGATAAGCTAACACAGTTGCATAGATAAGCTAACACAACTGCATTGATAGCAAAGACAGCAGCTGCATAAATAAGTTAACTCAGCTGCACAGATAAGCTAACACAGCTCCATAGATAAGGTAACACAGTTGCATAGATAAGCTAACACAGCTGCACAGATAAGGTGAGAGAACTGCATGTATATGCTAACACCTGCATAGATAAGCTAACACAACTCAATGGGTAGCTAACACAGCTGCACAGATAATCTAACACATCTGCATAGATAGCTATCACAGCTGATAGATAGGTCAACACAGCTGCATGGATAAGCAAACACATTGGCTCAGAAAAAATAACACAGATGCATAGCTAAGCTAACACAACTGATGAATAGGCTAACACCTGCATAGATTAGCAAACACAATTGTATTGTTTGCTAAGACTGCTGCATAGATAAGCTAATACAACTCCATGGAAAAGCTAACAGCTGCATAGATATTCTAACAAAACTGCATGGATAGCTAGCAGCTGCATAGATAAGATAACACAGCTGCATAGGTAAATTAACACTGCTGCATGAATAAGCTAACACAGCTGCACAGATAACACAGCTGCATGGATAAGCAAACACAGCAGCATAATTCATTTAACACTGCTGCACAGATAAGCTAAGACAGCTGTATAGATAAGCTAACACAGTTGCATAGATAAGCTAACACAACTGCATTGATAGCAAAGACAGCAGCTGCATAAATAAGCTAACACAGCTGCATAGTTAAGTTAACAGAACTGCCTGTATACCATATCACCTGCATAGATAAGCTAACACAAACAAATGGGTAAGCTAACTCAGCTGCACAAATAAGCTAACACAGTTGCATAGATAAGCTAACACAGCTGCATGAGAAAGCTAACAGCAGCACTGATAAGCTAAAAAAGCTGCACAGATAAGCTAACACAGCTGCATAGATAAGCTAACACAGCTGCAGAGATAAGGTAAGAGAACTGCATGTATACGATAAAACCTGCATAGATAAGCTAACACAACTGAATGGGTAGCTAACACAGCTGAATAGATAAGCTAACATAACTGCATATATAGCTATCACAGCTGATAGATAAGCTAACACAGCTGCATGGATAAGCAAACACAGTGGCATAGATAGCTAACCCAGCTGCATAGATAAGCAAATACAAGTGTATTGATTGCTAACACAGCTGCATAGATAAGCAAACACAAGTGCATGGATAGCTAACACCGCTGCACAGATAAGCTAACACTACTGCATAGAAAACCTAACACAACTGCATGGATAATCTAACAGCTGCATTGATATGCTAAAACAACTGCATGGATAGCCAGCAGCTGCATAGATAAACTAACAAAGCTGCATAGATAAGCTAACATTGCTGCATGGATAACCTAACACAGCTGACCAGATAACACAGCTGCATGGATAAGCAAACACAGCAGCATAGATAAGTTAACACTGCTGCACAGATAAGCTAGCACAGCTGAATAGATAAGCAAACACAGTTGCATAGATAAGCTAACACAACTGCATTGATAGCAAAGACAACAGGTGCATAGATAAGCTAACATAGCTGCATGGATAAGTAAAACAGCTGCATGGATAAACTAACACAACTGCATGGTTTAGTTAACACAACTGCATTGATAAGCTAACACAGCTTTTTGGATAAGCAAACACAGCAGCACAGATAAGTTAACACTGCTGCACAGATAAGCTAACACAGCTGCATAGATAAGCTAACACAGTTGCATAGATACGCTAACACAACTGCACTGATAAGCTAAAAAAGCTGCACAGATAAGCTAACACAGCTGCACAGATAAGGTAAGAGAACTGCATGTATACGATAACACCTACATAGATAAACCAACACAACTCAATGGGTAGCTAACACAGCTCCATAGATAAGCTGACACAGCTGCATAGATAGCTATCACAGCTGATAGATAACTTAACACAGCTGCATGGATAAGCAAACACAGTGGCACAGAACAAATAACACACCTGCATAGCTAAGCTAACACAACTGCAGTGATAGCTAACACAGCTGCATAGATAAGCAAACAGAACTGTATTGTTTGCAAATACAGCTGCATAGATAAGCTAACACAACTGCATTGATAGCAAAGACAGCAGCTGCATAGATAAGCTAACACAACTGATTATTAAGCTATCACCTGCATAGCTAAGCTAAAACAACTGCAGTGATAGCTAACACAGCTACATAGATGAGCAAATACAACTGTATTGATTGCTAACACACTTGCATAGATAAGCAAACACTACTGCATGGATAGCTAACACAGCTGCACTGATAAGCTAACACTGCTACATAGATAAGCTAACACAACTGCATGAATAAGCTAACAGTTGCATAGATAGGCTAACAAAACTGCATGGATAGCTAGGGGCTGCATAGATGACCTAACAAAGCTGCATAGATAAGATAACACTGCTGCATTGATAAGCTAACACAGCTGCACCGATCACAGAGCTGTGCAGGTAAGGAAACACAGCAGTATAGATAAGTTAACACTGCTGCAGAGATAAGCTTACACAGCTGCATAGATAAGCTAGCACAGTTGCATAGATAAGCTAACACAACAGCATGGATAGCTAAGACAGCAGCTGCATCTATATAAATTAACACAGCTGCATAGATAAGCTAACAGAACTGCATATATACGCTGACATCTGCATAGATAAGCTAACGCAACTGAATGGGTAGCCAACACACCTGCATAGATAAGCTAACACAGCTGCATGGATAAACTAACACAGCAGCATAGATAAGCTAACACAGCACCACAGATAAGCAAAAACCGCTGCATAGTTAGGCTAAAACAGCTGCATGGCTAAGATAACACAACTGCATGGATATGTAACACAGCTGCTGCATAGATAAGCTAACACAGCTGCAGGGATAAACAAACGCAGCAGCATAGATTCGCTAACTGCTGCATGGATGAGATAACACAACTGCATGGATGAGCTACCACAGCTGCATAGATAAACTAACACAACTGCATGGTTTAGTTAACACAACTGCATTGATAAGCTAACACCGCTGCTTTGATAAGCTAACACAATTGCATAGATACGTTAACAATGCTGCAGAGACAAGCTAACAAACTGCATAGATAAGCTAACAGAACTGCATATATACGCTGACATCTGCATAGATAAGCTAACACAACTGAATGGGTAGCTAACACAGCTGCAAAAAAAAGGTCACACAACTGTATAGATAGCTATCACAGCAGCATAGATTAGCTAACACTGCTGCCCAGATAAGCTAACACAGCTGCATAGATAACCCAACACAGTTGCATAGATAAGATAACACAACTGCATGGATAGCTAAGACAGCAGCTGCATAGATAAGCTAACACAGCTGCATAAATAACAGGTGAATAGACAAGCTAATAGCTACATGCATAAGATAACACAACTGCATTTATACACTAACATCTGCATAGATAAGCTAACACAACTGAATGGGTAGCCCCTCACAGCTGCATAGATAAGGTAACACAACTGCATAGATAGCTATCACAGCAGCATAGATAAGCTAACACTGCTGCACAGATAAGCTAACACAGCTGCATAGATAACCCAACACAGTTGTATAGATAAGCTAACACAACTGCATGGATAGCTAAAACAGCAGCTGCATAGATACGCTAACACAGTTGCATAAATAACAGGTGAATAGATAAACTAACAGCTGCATGGATAAGATAACACAACTGCATGGATAAGTAAAACAGCTGCATAGATGAACTAACACAACTGCATGGTTTAGTTAACACAACTGCATTGATAAGCTAACACAGCTGCTTGGATAAGCAAACACAGCAGCACAGATAAGCTAACACTGCTGCACAGATACGCTAACACAGCTCCATAGATAAGGTAACACAGTTGCATAGATAAGCTAACACAACTGCATTGATAAGCTAACACAGCTGCACAGATAAGGTGAGACAACTGCATGTATACGCTAACACCTGCATAGATAAGCTAACACAACTCAATGGGTAGCTAACACAGCTGTACAGATAATCTAACACATCTCCATAGACAGCTATCACAGCTGATAGATAAGTCAACACAGCTGCATGGATAAGCAAACACATTGGCACAGAAAAAATAACACAGATGCATAGCTAAGCTAACACAACTGATGAATAGGCTAACATCTGCATAGATGAGCAAACACAACTGTATCGTTTGCTAAGACTGCTGCATAGATAAGCTAATACAACTCCATGGATAAGATAACAGATGCATAGATATTCTAACAAAACTGCATGGATAGCTAGCAGCTGCATAGATAAGCTAACACAGCTGCATAGGTAAATTAACACTGCTGCATTAATAAGCTAACACAGCTGCACAGATTACACAGCTGCATGGATAAGCAAACACAGCAGCATAAGTAATTTAACACTGCTGCACAGATAAGCTAAGACTGCTGTATAGATAAGCTAACACAGCTGCATAGTTAAGTTAACAGAACTGCCTGTATACCATATCACCTGCATAGATAAGCTAACACAAACGAATGGGTAAGCTAACTCAGCTGCATAAAATAAGCTAACACAGTTGCATAAATAAGCTAACACAACTGCGTGGATAGCTAAGACAGCAGCTGCATAAATAAGCCAACACAGCTGCATTGATAAGCTAACGCAGCTGCATAAATAAGCTAATACAGTTGCATAGATAAGCTAACACAGCTGCATGAGAAAGCTAACAGCAGCACTGATAAGCTAAAACAGCTGCACAGATAAGCTAAAACAGCTGCATAGATAAGCTAACACAGCTGCAGAGATAAGGTAAGAGGACTGCATGTATACGATAAAACCTGCATAGATAAACTAACACAACTGAATGGGTAGCTAACACAGCTGAATAGATAAACTAACATAATTGCATATATAGCTATCACAGCTGATAGATAAGCTAACACAGCTGCATGGATAAGCAAACACAGTGGCATAGATAGCTAAACCAGCTGCATAGATAAGCAAATACAACTGTATTGATTGCTAACACAGCTGCACAGATAAGCTAACACTACTGCATAGAAAAACTAACACAACTGCATGGACAATCTAACAACTGCATTGATATGCTAACAAAACTGCATGGATAGCTAGCAGCTGCATAGATAAACTAACAAAGCTGCATAGATAAGCTAACACTGCTGCATGGATAACCGAACACAGCTGACCAGATAACACAGCTGCATGGATAAGCAAACACAGCAGCATAGATAAGTTAACACTGCTGCACAGATAAGCTAACACAGCTGAATAGATAAGCAAACACAGTTGCATAGATAAGCTAACACAACTGCATTGATAGCAAAGACAACAGGTGCATAGATAAGCTACCAGAGCTGCATGGATAAGTAAAACAGCTGCATGGATAAACTAACACAACTGCATGGTTTAGTTAACACAACTGCATTGATAAGCTAACACAGCTTTTTGGATAAGCAAACACAGCAGCACAGATAAGTTAACACTGCTGCACAGATAAGCTAACACAGCTGCATAGATAAGCTAACACAGTTGCATATATACGCTAACACAACTGCACTGATAGCTAAAACAGCTACACAGAAAAGCTAACACAGCTGCAGATAAGGTAAGAGAACTGCATGTATACGATAACACCTGCATAGATAAACTAACACAACTCAATGGGTAGCTGTAGGAAAGTACCATCTTGCCTGGCATGTTACCCCCATTTTTCACTGTATATATGTTGTTTTAGTTGTATGTGTCACTGGGACACTGGTAACCCAGGGCCCCAGTGCTCATAAGTGTGCCTGAATGTGTTACCTGTGTAGTGACTAACTGTCTCACTGAGGCTCTGCTAATCAGAACCTCAGTGGTTATGCTCTCTCATTTCTTTCCAAATTGTCACTGACAGGCTAGTGACCATTTTTTACCAATTTACATTGGCTTACTGGAACACCCTTATAATTCCCTAGTATATGGTACTGAGGTACCCAGGGTATTGGGGTTCCAGGAGATCCCTATGGGCTGCAGCATTTCTTTTGCCACCCATAGGGAGCTCTGACAATTCTTACACAGGCCTGCCACTGCAGCCTGAGTGAAATAACGTCCACGTTATTTCACAGCCATTTTACACTGCACTTAAGCAACTTATAAGTCACCTATATGTCTAACCTTTACCTGGTAAAGGTTAGGTGCAAAGTTACTTAGTGTGAGGGCACCCTGGCACTAGCCAAGGTGCCCCCACATTGTTCAGAGCCAATTCACTGAACTTTGTGAGTGCGGGGACACCATTACACGCGTGCACTACATATAGGTCACTACCTATATGTAGCTTCACCATGGTAACCCCGAATATGGCCATGTAACATGTCTATGATCATGGAATTGCCCCCTCTATGCCATCCTGGCATTGTTGGTACAATTCCATGATCCCAGTGGTCTGTAGCACAGACCCTGGTACTGCCAGACTGCCCTTCCTGGGGTTTCACTGCAGCTGCTGCTGCTGCCAACCCCTCAGACAGGCAGCTGCCCTCCTGGGGTCCAGCCAGGCCTGGCCCAGGATGGCAGAACAAAGAACTTCCTCTGAGAGAGGGTGTGACACCCTCTCCCTTTGGAAAATGGTGTGAAGGCAGGGGAGGAGTAGCCTCCCCCAGCCTCTGGAAATGCTTTGTTGGGCCCAGAGGTGCCCAATTCTGCATAAGCCAGTCTACACCGGTTCAGGGACCCCTTAGCCCCTGCTCTGGCGCGAAACTGGACAAAGGAAAGGGGAGTGACCACTCCCCTGACCTGCACCTCCCCTGGGAGGTGTCCAGAGCTCCTCCAGTGTGCTCCAGACCTCTGCCATCTTGGAAACAGAGGTGCTGCTGGCACACTGGACTGCTCTGAGTGGCCAGTGCCACCAGGTGACGTCAGAGACTCCTGCTGATAGGCTCCTTCAGGTGTTAGTAGCCTTTCCTCTCTCCTAGGTAGCCAAACCCTCTTTTCTGGCTATTTAGGGTCTCTGGCTCTGGGGAAACTTTAGATAACGAATGCATGAGCTCAGCCGAGTTCCTCTGCATCTCCCTCTTCACCTTCTGATAAGGAATCGACCGCTGACCACGCTGGAAGCCTGCAAACCTGCAACATAGTAGCAAAGACGACTACTGCAACTCTGTAACGCTGATCCTGCCGCCTTCTCGACTGTTTTCCTGCTTGTGCATGCTGTGGGGGTAGTCTGCCTCCTCTCTGCACCAGAAGCTCCGAAGAAATCTCCCGTGGGTCGACGGAATCTTCCCCCTGCAACCACAGGCACCAAAAAGCTGCATTACCGGTCCCTTGGGTCTCCTCTCAGCACGACGAGCGAGGTCCCTCGAATCCAGCAACTCTGTCCAAGTGACCCCCACAGTCCAGTGACTCTTCAGCCCAAGTTTGGTGGAGGTAAGTCTTTGCCTCACCTCGCTGGGCTGCATTGCTGGGAACCGCGACTTTGCAGCTACTCCGGCCCCTGTGCACTTCTGGCGGAAATCCTTCGTGCACAGCCAAGCCTGGGTCCACGGCACTCTAACCTGCATTGCACGACTTTCTAAGTTGGTCTCCGGCGACGTGGGACTCCTTTGTGCAACTTCGGCGAGCACCGTTTCACGCATCCTCGTAGTGCCTGTTTCTGGCACTTCTCCGGGTGCTACCTGCTTCAGTGAGGGCTCTTTGTCTTGCTCGACGTCCCCTCTCTCTGCAGGTCCAATTTGCGACCTCCTGGTCCCTCCTGGGCCCCAGCAGCGTCCAAAAACGCCAAACGCACGATTTGCGTGTAGCAAGGCTTGTTGGCGTCCTTCCGGCGGGAAAACACTTCTGCACGACTCTTCAAGGCGAGAGGGATCCATCCACCAAAGGGGAAGTCTCTAGCCCTTTTCGTTCCTGCAGAAACCTCAGCTTCTTCTGTCCAGTCGAAGCTTCTTTGCACCCGCAGCTGGCATTTCCTGGGCATCTGCCCATCTCCGACTTGCTTGTGACTTTTGGACTTGGTCCCCTTGTTCCACAGGTACCCTAGATTGGAAATCCACAGTTGTTGCATTGCTGGTTTGTGTCTTTCCTGCATTATTCCTCTAACACGACTATTTTGTCCTTAGGGGAACTTTAGTGCACTTTGCACTCACTTTTCAGGGTCTTGGGGAGGGTTATTTTGCTAACTCTCACTATTTTCCAATAGTCCCAGCGACCCTCTACAAGGTCACATAGGTTTGGGGTCCATTCGTGTTTCGCATTCCACTTCTGGAGTATATGGTTTGTGTTGCCCCTATCCCTATGTTTCCCCATTGCATCCTATTGTAACTATACATTGTTTGCACTGTTTTCTAAGACTATACTGCATATTTTTGCTATTGTGTATATATAACTGTGAGAAACTGGGGCTGATTGCAGAGGCCCCCTAACTTTTTGCCCCCATTTTCCACTTTATGCTGGTGTTTTCCTGACTCTGATGGTGCCCTGGGTACTGCTAACCAGTCCCAGGGCCTGTGCTCTGTGTAAAATGGATATGCAAATTAGGCTAATTATAATTGGCTAAGTTAACCTACCTATAAGTCCCTAGTATATGGTAGGGCATGTAGGTTTAGGGACCACAGCATAGGTGGTGCACACCTAGGTGCATTGCTGAGGTGCCCAGTGTCATTTTAAAAGCAAGCCTGCCTTGCTGGCTGCTTTTAAATTAAAGTTATATGCAAATTCGACTTTGGAATTAAAGGTACTTCCAAAGTCTTAAACTACCTTATTTTTACATATAAGTCACCCCTAAGGTGTGCCCTATGTGCCCCTAGGGCTGGGTGCCATGTAACTATAAGCAGGGACTTTATAAAAATAGATTTATAAGCCCTGGTGAGGTAAAAACAGCCAAATTCGTTTTTCCCTCATTGAAGTAAATGGCCTTCATAGGCTAGAATGGGCAGACTTTATTTTAAATTTTAAAGTCTCCTTAAATGTTACATACCAAGAATTTGGTATCAAATTGATTGTTATAATAAATCCCACAACTTCCAGTTGTTGGATTTAATATAACTAGTGCAGGTAAAAAGTTTAGACTTTACCTAAAAAGTTGCCAATTTCAGCTCTGCATTGTTTTTGCTCCTGTGCTCTGATTGGCCAGCCTGCAGCAGCTTCTGCCAGGCTACTTTAATGAGGTGTGAAGTGGCCTGACTTCACACAAAGGAATGTGCTTGGGGGAGAGAATCTCCCCTCAGCAGATGGGGAAGCAGGAAGGGGGAGGGCTGCCAAACTGGTCTTCAAAGGCAGAGAAGGACATCTGGAGCACCCAGCAACACCCCCACATCCTGCAACCCCAGACAGCTAGGTGCCCCCTTGATTAGATTAGGAGAGGGCAGGAGAGGGGTGTGTTTATGATTTTAGCCACACCAGTGGGTGGGCTCAGCCAGATCTCTCCTCTAAAAATCAGATTCATCCATTTTGGATTTTTAGAGACTGTTGCCTTCTGGGATGGATTTTTGCCACACTTCCCAGGAAGTGGTCATCACAGGGGGACGACCTTGTCCCTGATTGGAGGACCAGGGCCCCCCTGCTTTTCACCCAGGAGCAAGGATAAAACTGGCAGACCTGCACCCACGCCTCAGATCCCCACCAAATTTCAAGAAGAAAGAACTACAAGGAGAAGAAGGACTGCCCTGCTGGACCCCTGGCCTGCACCTGGACCCTGCACTCAGAAAGACTGCACCAGCTGCACACTTGGGCTTCACCACAAGAAGGACTTTGCCTGGCTTCCACTGGTTCAAGGAGGGACTCCCTGTTTGCTACAGGTGAAAAATTGTTAACCAGAGTCCCCTGCACCAACTCCTGAAAAAGTGACCAGCTGACCACTGCCCAGTGGCCAAAAAGGAGTTTGCGCCAGGTGCACTCTGGGAGTTGAAGTCCGCACTTCCCAAGGACCATCACAGAACTTCTGGACCCTTGGGGTGAGCTGTGGACCCCAAAAGAATCTTAAAAGAACATCTGGGTGAAGCCCCAGAAGTTTGGAAAAGATTGGAGAAATTTTAGAAAAAAGCTCCATAAAGTGACCGACTCGACGCGGAAATTCTAGCCGGCTTGCCTCAACCGCGACCCGGCCTGACTTCGTGGTTCGTCCCGGTCAAGAAAAACATCCGAAAAAAAGACTAAGTCCGAACGTAAAAAGTTGACCGGGACCTTCCAGCCATCGTATCCGAGAAGGGCTCCACGGACGTCGGATCAAGATCCAGATTTACCCCGGTCGAAGGATTTTTGTCTCGAAAAAACGACTAAGTCCGAAGGTAAAAATCACCACCGAGGAAACCGACTTCGCGTATCCGGACAAGGGCTCCAGGAGGTCGGATCCAACTGGCAGGTTCGTCCCGGGGAAGAAAAACATCGAAAAAGAGACTAAGTCAGAAGGTAACTTTTTGACCGAGGCCTCCCGCGACTTGTAGCCGAGCAGGGCTCCATCGCGGTCGGCCTGAAAGTTTGACTTTGCCCCGGTCCTGGTGAAACCAGATGACCCGATTGGCGCTTTTCGTTTCTGAGCGCTAGAAAATAATAATACTTTAAAAATTCATATCTCCGGTTCCCCTGAACCGATTTTAATCGTTTTTGTGTCATTTTAAAGATAAAAATATAAGCTATTTTTATAAATTGGTTTTGGATTTTTAAACTGTTTCCTGTGTTTTATTTAATTACTGTTTTGTGATATTTGAATGCTTTACACTTTGTCTCCTAAGTTAAGCCTTGACGCTCGATGCCAAGCTACCAAGGGTAGAGCTGGGATTAATTTACTGAGACCTAACTGTACTTTTGTGGAGGTTTGTGGCTTGTTGCTAGGTGTAGGTACCTACCTGCCCTACCAATAACCCATTTTCCAACATAATTGGAAGCAGCGACGGGATCCTGTACTTGTGTTCAATATCACGTTACAGTTTTAGATAAAACAAATTAAAAATCCTTTAAATTGTCCTAGTGCAAAAATTGTTTTTAATTTGTAATTTTAATTTTTTTTAAAAAAAATTAATTTGGATTAATTTCAATTATTGAATTTTTTTAATTTTTCTAAATTCTTGTTTCCAATTTTTGCAAAAAGTTTTTGTTGACACAAAACTAGGGAACCATGGAGCTTGATCTGGCTAGCCTACCCACACTGACAGTAGTCCAGCTTAGGGGGTTGTGTATTGAGAGGGGGTTGCCTGCAACCACTAATCTCAGGAAGGAAATCCTGATTAAATCCCTGACAGCATGGGCTGAGGCCCAAGAGGTAGAGACAGAGGAAGCTCCAGAGGAGGAACCAGAAGAGGATGATGCTAACTCTAACCACTCAGGGGAGGAAAGGCATCAGACCCCAAGTGAGGAAGAAGAGGAACGGTCCTCACTGGACACAGTCACTAGGGGCAGACCCAAAGCTAGTGGTAGGAAGAGGGTCCTTTCAGGAGGAGAGAACCCATCCATCAGGGAAAGAGAGCTGGAAGCCCAGCTAGCCTACATAGCTTTGGAAGCAGAGAAGCTGGCCCTAGAGAAGAAAAAGTGGGCATACAAAGAAAAAAGAGATGGAAGCAGCGATAAAGAAGCTGAGGTGTCCATGGGTGGGGGAGTTTGCCCCAGATTACCCAAGGGGGTAGTTCCTGCTTATATAGAGGGGGATGACATAGATAAGTGGCTAGGGGCCTTTGAGAGGGCACTCCAAATGAGAAGGGTTAAGCCTCAATACTGGGGTTCCCTTTTGTGGGAGTTGGTCCCCAACTCAGGGAGGGATAGGCTTCTGACCTTAAGGGGGGAGGAGGCAGATTCATACCCTAGTATGAAGAGGTGCTTAGTCAAGAAGTTTGGTCTGACCCCAGAGCAATATAGAGTGAAGTTCAGGGACTCCCAGAAGGTCAGTACCCAGTCTTGGGTTGACTTTGTGGACACCTCACTAAAGGCACTAGAGGGCTGGATTATTGGCAACAAAGTAAATACTTATGAGGGGTTATACAATCTGATCATGAGAGAGCACATCTTGACCAATTGTATCCAAGAAAGGTTACGCCAGCATCTAGTGGACTCTAAGCTGACCAACCCTAGAGAGCTAGGGGAGGCAGCTGATGAGTGGTTGAGAACCAGGGTGGTTGTCAAGTCCCAGGGGGGAGACTCCAAGAAGGGGGGGACAGGTCCCCAAAAACCTAAGGAGGGAGGTGGTAAGCCCACCACAGAGACTCCCTCTGTACCCCAGAACCCTAAGAAGGAGGAGAGTAAATCCCACTCCCACTCTGACATGCAGAGACAGGGAGACCCAGGGTTAAAAAAGCTCTTGGACAGTAGGGCTTGCTTTGACTGTCAGCAGACAGGTCACTTCAGAGGAGATGCAGCCTGTCCAAAGAAGGTGGTTAGCACTGGGCTGTCCAGTGTAGCCATAGAGGAGGATTCCTCAGATGATGAAGTCCTCCTAGCATTGTGCTGGGAGACAGGACCAGATGGTAAGCTGGTGATCCCTGAGGGTGGGAGTAGGCACTTCCACCACATTCAAGTGAATGGGATCCCTACCACTGGCCTGAGAGACACCGGTGCCAGTCACAGTATAGTGAGTGACCGGTTAGTGACCCCAGACATGTATATCCCAGGAAAGACAAAGAAAGTCAGGATAGCCACAGGGGAGGTCACCTCCAAACCTGTAGCCATAGTGCCCCTAGAGAGGGAGGGTATCCTTGACTGGATTAGGGTGGTAGTCAGTGCTGACCTCCCCCTAGATTGTATCCTGGGCAATGACCTCCCAGAGGTGAGTCTGGTCACAGATGGGGTGGTCGCCCAGGGCGCCCCCCCAACCCAAAGTCCTGGGGAGTCAGTCCCTACAGTTAGGAGACAGGGGTCCCCAAGAAAAGGAAAGAAGAAAAGGAAGGGTAGGCCACTCTTAAAGAGAGTTCCAGGGAGCCAAGGGCCTTCCGCCCCAGTAGGGGGGGAGCCCAGAGTTGGCACTGGTGAGGCCTCACCTGACCCCAAGGAAGTCCTGAGTAGTCAGGCAGCTGTCCAGATGCAAGGTGTTGCCCCTGCACTGACAGAAGGGAGAGTGGAAGGAGGGTGTCTGCCACAGGAGGTGGTAGCCCCCCACTCTAGACAGCAAGAGGGGTACCAGGACCCCAAAGATGCCCCTAAAGCAGCTCAGCCACCTGTCAGTGGAGAGCTTAGGGTGTGGTTCTGGGTACTGACAGCTGTCAGTAGCCTCTGCTGGGTGCTAGCCTTCCTGGCAGCACTGTACTTGGCCTGGGAGGCAGACCCCAGGGCCAATAGCAAAGTAGGCCCCCTGACCCTATTGGTCATGGTGGGGTTGCTCAAGTGTTGGGTGACCTCTTTGGGTAAGCTAGGTGTTGCCCTAGCAAAGTTAGGAGTAGGGGAGGTGGGCACCTCACTACCCAAGTTGGCAGAGAGAGAGGAGGAAGACCCCCCTAGAGGGAAGTTTCAGTTTGGAATGGGTCCTTTCATTGTTGGGGTGGGTTCACTACCCAGAGGGAGAGACCCTGACAGGAGGATGTAAGGCAGAGTAGGCCCTGCAAAGGGACAGCCAGTTTTCTTCACTGTCTTCCTCGCCTAACAAGCCAGGAAGACTCTCCCAGGGTTGGGCTGAGTCTCCTGGGCGTGTGGGCTGGGGGGGGGTTGTGTGAGAAACTGGGGCTGATTGCAGAGGCCCCCTAACTTTTTGCCCCCATTTTCCACTTTATGCTGGTGTTTTCCTGACTCTGATGGTGCCCTGGGTACTGCTAACCAGTCCCAGGGCCTGTGCTCTGTGTAAAATGGATATGCAAATTAGGCTAATTATAATTGGCTAAGTTAACCTACCTATAAGTCCCTAGTATATGGTAGGGCATGTAGGTTTAGGGACCACAGCATAGGTGGTGCACACCTAGGTGCATTGCTGAGGTGCCCAGTGTCATTTTAAAAGCAAGCCTGCCTTGCTGGCTGCTTTTAAATTAAAGTTATATGCAAATTCGACTTTGGAATTAAAGGTACTTCCAAAGTCTTAAACTACCTTATTTTTACATATAAGTCACCCCTAAGGTGTGCCCTATGTGCCCCTAGGGCTGGGTGCCATGTAACTATAAGCAGGGACTTTATAAAAATAGATTTATAAGCCCTGGTGAGGTAAAAACAGCCAAATTCGTTTTTCCCTCATTGAAGTAAATGGCCTTCATAGGCTAGAATGGGCAGACTTTATTTTAAATTTTAAAGTCTCCTTAAATGTTACATACCAAGAATTTGGTATCAAATTGATTGTTATAATAAATCCCACAACTTCCAGTTGTTGGATTTAATATAACTAGTGCAGGTAAAAAGTTTAGACTTTACCTAAAAAGTTGCCAATTTCAGCTCTGCATTGTTTTTGCTCCTGTGCTCTGATTGGCCAGCCTGCAGCAGCTTCTGCCAGGCTACTTTAATGAGGTGTGAAGTGGCCTGACTTCACACAAAGGAATGTGCTTGGGGGAGAGAATCTCCCCTCAGCAGATGGGGAAGCAGGAAGGGGGAGGGCTGCCAAACTGGTCTTCAAAGGCAGAGAAGGACATCTGGAGCACCCAGCAACACCCCCACATCCTGCAACCCCAGACAGCTAGGTGCCCCCTTGATTAGATTAGGAGAGGGCAGGAGAGGGGTGTGTTTATGATTTTAGCCACACCAGTGGGTGGGCTCAGCCAGATCTCTCCTCTAAAAATCAGATTCATCCATTTTGGATTTTTAGAGACTGTTGCCTTCTGGGATGGATTTTTGCCACACTTCCCAGGAAGTGGTCATCACAGGGGGACGACCTTGTCCCTGATTGGAGGACCAGGGCCCCCCTGCTTTTCACCCAGGAGCAAGGATAAAACTGGCAGACCTGCACCCACGCCTCAGATCCCCACCAAATTTCAAGAAGAAAGAACTACAAGGAGAAGAAGGACTGCCCTGCTGGACCCCTGGCCTGCACCTGGACCCTGCACTCAGAAAGACTGCACCAGCTGCACACTTGGGCTTCACCACAAGAAGGACTTTGCCTGGCTTCCACTGGTTCAAGGAGGGACTCCCTGTTTGCTACAGGTGAAAAATTGCTAACCAGAGTCCCCTGCACCAACTCCTGAAAAAGTGACCAGCTGACCACTGCCCAGTGGCCAAAAAGGAGTTTGCGCCAGGTGCACTCTGGGAGTTGAAGTCCGCACTTCCCAAGGACCATCACAGAACTTCTGGACCCTTGGGGTGAGCTGTGGACCCCAAAAGAACCTTAAAAGAACATCTGGGTGAAGCCCCAGAAGTTTGGAAAAGATTGGAGAAATTTTAGAAAAAAGCTCCATAAAGTGACCGACTCGACGCGGAAATTCTAGCCGGCTTGCCTCAACCGCGACCCGGCCTGACTTCGTGGTTCGTCCCGGTCAAGAAAAACATCCGAAAAAAAGACTAAGTCCGAACGTAAAAAGTTGACCGGGACCTTCCAGCCATCGTATCCGAGAAGGGCTCCACGGACGTCGGATCAAGATCCAGATTTACCCCGGTCGAAGGATTTTTGTCTCGAAAAAACGACTAAGTCCGAAGGTAAAAATCACCACCGAGGAAACCGACTTCGCGTATCCGGACAAGGGCTCCAGGAGGTCGGATCCAACTGGCAGGTTCGTCCCGGGGAAGAAAAACATCGAAAAAGAGACTAAGTCAGAAGGTAACTTTTTGACCGAGGCCTCCCGCGACTTGTAGCCGAGCAGGGCTCCATCGCGGTCGGCCTGAAAGTTTGACTTTGCCCCGGTCCTGGTGCAACCAGATGACCCGATTGGCGCTTTTCGTTTCTGAGCGCTAGAAAATAATAATACTTTAAAAATTCATATCTCCGGTTCCCCTGAACCGATTTTAATCGTTTTTGTGTCATTTTAAAGATAAAAATATAAGCTATTTTTATAAATTGGTTTTGGATTTTTAAACTGTTTCCTGTGTTTTATTTAATTACTGTTTTGTGATATTTGAATGCTTTACACTTTGTCTCCTAAGTTAAGCCTTGACGCTCGATGCCAAGCTACCAAGGGTAGAGCTGGGATTAATTTACTGAGACCTAACTGTACTTTTGTGGAGGTTTGTGGCTTGTTGCTAGGTGTAGGTACCTACCTGCCCTACCAATAACCCATTTTCCAACAATAACTTGTGTACATTTCCTATCCTCTCACTGAGGGTACACTCTAAGATACTTTGGCATATTGTCATAAAAATAAAGTACCTTTATTTTTAGTATAACTGTGTATTGTGTTTTCTTATGATATTGTGCATATGACACTAAGTGGTACTGTAGTAGCTTCACACGTCTCCTAGTTCAGCCTAAGCTGCTCTGCTAAGCTACCATTATCTATCAGCCTAAGCTGCTAGACACCCTATACACTAATAAGGGATAACTGGGCCTGGTGCAAGGTGCAAGTACCCCTTGGTACTCACTACAAGCCAGTCCAGCCTCCTACATTGGTTGTGCAGTGGTGGGATAAGTGCTTGAGACTACTTACCACTCTTGTCATTGTACTTTTCATAAGAGAAAAATATACAAAACAAGGTCAGTGTATATACACATAGCCAAAAAGTTTTGCATTTCCTCTTTTCACTCTTTTCTAAGTGCTGAAAAGTACTTCTAAGCTTTCAAAAAGTTCTTAAAAGTTTAAAAGGTTTTTTCTGTCTTTCCAAAAAGTTCTGAAAACTTTTTTTCTTTTTTTTCTATCACTTTAACTCTCTCTAAAAATGTCTGGTACAGGCCAAAATGTTGAACTGTCCAAAATTGCATATGATCACCTTAGCTGGAAAGGAGCAAGGAGTCTCTGCATAGAGAGAGGTTTGAGTGTAGGGAAGAATCCTTCCTTAGAACTGTTAATTAATATGCTTAGAGTAC